>NC_134382.1:11400000-11764462 GCF_035582795.1 Mycteria americana
TTGCAGAGTCCTTCATCCGTCAGTGTTTTTCTGGTGCTGCTCCGGGGACATAACGAGCCTTTGTCGAGGAGTAAATGAGTTTAGAGGAGGAATGGCCTGACCCAACGCTTTGCAAGTGATTAGCGGTGAGTGATGCTGCCTGGGGTGGAGCAGGATGAGCCCACAGGTGCTGAGGAGAGCTGGCTTTTCCAGAATCATAACGCCCTGGCCTGTCTTTCTCTGCGATGGCTGGGAAGCAGGCAGTAAGTGTAGACAGAGAATGGGAAGCTGGAAATTACTGCAGTCCTTTCCTTGCTAAATACAGGTTGAAGTGATTAACAGGGAGAAGCCTCTTCATTTTTCCGGGATAAAAGCTAGGCTTTTCTGTGTCCCAGATGCTGGCGTCTGGTTTCCCTTTAGCGTCCTTGCAGCCACCATGATCTCAGGAAAGAGGCTGCAGAGATAACGTCGGGGCGAGGGACTGGGTCTGCCTCTACCGTAGCTGCAGAGGATGTAAATGCTCGGTGCTTGCCTGCTTAGTTTCTGCTGCCTTAGCCATTTTTAAGAAAGAAATCTACATTAGGCAACCATTACTCAGCATATTTTATGGTATTTTGCCCTGGTTTGAGTGTGTAAAGTTACGAAGCTGTTTAATTCAGCACTTTTCCTGCATAGTTGGATGGCATAACTCAGGTTGAGTTCAGCTTCTGTAGCAGCAGTGTGGAAAAGGGACTTCAGTTTGGGGAAACTTGATCTTTGATTGCTACCCACAAAACTCCTGCCATGATGTCGGTGTCCCTCTAACAGGTTTGCTCAACCGCTCTGGCGTGTCGTGCTGCGGCGAGCCTGAGACTTGGCCTTTTTCCAGCTCCTTTCTGATACCCTACCTGTACTCACCTGAAGAACGGCTTGGGGTTTGCTGGTTGTTATTCCTCTGGTCTGTTCTCTGCTGGTTCATTGGTTCTACCTTCTTTATTTTTTACATTCTCCCAATGAATGAGCAGCGTAGCCACAATGATAGCCAGCAGGTTATTAATGTCACCTCCGCGTTTGCTTGCAGGTAGTCTCTGAATGGATCTGACTGTGTTGCATCTACCATGTGGTGCTGATACGATATTTAGCACGAAGGAAAGGACTTCTTATGTGCCTACCTCTGTATTCTCACATATGTGTCCACCCCTCAGGATAAGGGCACAAATGCATACAAATGTATGCATGCTGCTCCAGCTTATCCATGAGCGACTCCCGGAGCCGATGCCTCCCAGCTGGGAAGGCATTGCTAGCAGTGCTGTTTGCTGGGCTGTCCAGAGGTGACCAAGTCTTGAGCATCGGCCAGATCTGTCCTATTTGCAGCTCAGAGTTCAAGCTTACAGCACAAGCCCTTTGTTGTATTGCTCAAAGCTGAGAATCATTGCTGTCGGTTCTTGTAAGACACCATGGGAAAGACTGCCTTTTGCATGGGATTCCCTGCGGCAAGGGGGCAGTGGTTTGATGAAGCAGGAGGGTCGGAGTGACGCCAGTGTGGCATCTCACGGTAGCAGCCCGTCTCCTCCGGGTCTGGTGGGCAGGGTGACAACGGTGCGTGCCTTGGGAAGGGTCTTCCCGAGGCATTCCCTGCTCTGCCGGAGGCTCCCTGCCGCAGCATCTTCTCCCTCGCAAAGTCTTGGTGTTTGAAGAGTGAGCGCGAGGCTGCCCTGATTAAAATTTAATGAGGCTTGGTATTATTGAGGGCCCTTTAGTGTCAGTTCTGCACTCATCAGCAAATAAATACATCAGCCGGTGGTGTGGGGGCGAGCCCCATCTCTGCCAGCAGAACCCCCGGGTGGCCGCAGGGTCAGCTTCTGCTGGAGGGGAGCCGCTCGGGGCAAGGTGGGGAGCTGGGCGGCTGTTCGTTTTCTCTCCGGCAGCTGCTGGAGCAGGGGTTCCCTTTTATTTGTTATTTGCATACTTTAGCCATTGGAATTGAATTCATGCCCATTAAAACTAAATTAGCACTGCCTGGAATTTTAAATAGGCTCTGGCAGAGCAGCCCATTAACTGTATCAGAGCGGTTTCTGCAGATCCCTCCTCTATAGGCGCACGATGCACACTGGAAACCACTGCAAAATGTTGATTATTTGCACGTTCCTGAGGATAATTGGAGTGCCGATATTAGAGACAATGTATTACGGTTTTGAAAGCCATCAGCATGGCTCAGAGCTGGGTTTAACTTCCTCTACTTCAAAGGTCTCACCAAATTGGTTTGCAATTCCGTGGGTTTAACACCATATTCATGCCACGACCTCTGGGTCCCTGTGCCCCCCGTCCCTCGCATGAGGCTCCGGCTCTGCTCTGGCAAGCCCATCGCTGCCTCTCAAGGTTGCCCTGCTCCATCTCTGGCAGGTCCACTGGCACCCCCTGACCCCAGCCCCTTCTTCCTCACCCCCCCACAGCCTTTCTGCTCTTTGGGGGCCCCCACTGACAGCGTGCCGGGACGTTGGCTGCTCTGACCTCGGGTTTGGAGCCCTGTTGGCTGGGACCGCAGGAGCGGCCCTGACCCCTCGCTGTCTGAAGGGATGCTTTGCGCCTTCCTCCCAGCCCTCGTCCCCACCCCGGGCGTGGGAGCCCCACGTTGGGTCATTCACAGCCCTTTCCTGGAAAGCGTTCAGCACTCAGGTAGCCGTGCCAGGTCTGGCAGCACGGCTTGCCCGGCAGCTCTGGGAGTAAATGGACACTATGTGTTGGACTGGCTATTAAAATAATCTCTTTTGTTCAATAGTCTCTAATGAGAAAAGAGAAAATACACCTGAGCAAAACGGTGCATCTTGTTTACAAAGAGCAGAATTTAATTTAAAGCTTATTCTTTGCAGAAAAAAAACATGTTCAATCAGCCAGAGATACTACAGCAGAGTTTATGAGACAAGGCTTGGCTGCCTGTTCCTGGTACCAGCCAGGATCCTCAAATTCTGTTGGATTATGTATTGGATATCTTTCATGATTATGAAATAAGTGAATGGAGCATCACACTGGTGTTCTTCCAATGTTACGCACTTCTCAGCAGTCCCTGCTCCAGACATTTCCCAGGCACGCTTCCATCAGTCCGTTGTGTTGGCTTTATTTTGCTTGGCTACACGTGTGCGTCTGTATATCAGCAAAAAACCCGAGGAACTTTCTCATTTGAGCCC
Organism: Mycteria americana; assembly: GCF_035582795.1. Taxonomy (NCBI): domain Eukaryota; kingdom Metazoa; phylum Chordata; class Aves; order Ciconiiformes; family Ciconiidae; genus Mycteria; species Mycteria americana. Next base: position 11,403,144 of record NC_134382.1, read on the forward strand.
AGAGAAATGGGTCAGCACTATGCAAAGACAGACATCCTTTTTTATTTTTTTTTCTTCCGGAGCCAAGTCTGTTCCTGGAATGTCCAAAAATGCTTTCTGGCTTTCCAGGCTGAGGGAGATCACACAAATGCGGGGCGCGTTGTCCCCGAGTACGAAATGCCATGGTGCACATCCTTAATTGCCGCTGCGACTCCTCCGTCCCAGGGCAGGTGCTGCACAGAGAGGGGGACTGCCCGTTTATCGCCTTGGATGACAAGTCTCCATCTCACAGTCCTTCCTCCTGTAATAATAAAAAATACACTATAGGCATCAATCTACAGTCAATAAATTCAGCTCCTTCGTTTCTGCAAGGCCAAAGCACGACCTGCCCTGGTGCCTCTTGTCGGCTGCCCAGCAGGCAGCCGGCAGGGGAAAGGCTGGGAATCGGCACCGCGGCTTGGAGCAGCGCAAAGCAAAATTTCTTCTAGAATTTGATATAAAGTGGCCAACACGACTCCTGTGTAATTGCTTTGAATGCAATTAATGCTGCCTGAGTAGATGTTAGGAATTATAAAGAGGAATAAGAGTCTGAGCTTGTCACCTAAACTATGATAATATTCCTTCAAAGGAGGCACATTTGCAAACATTATTAATTACCTGGGGAATAGCTGAGGGTTTAAACTGAATTAAGGGGGGAATGTGTTTTTGTGATTTCGGGTTTGATTGAGAGAGAGAGATTACCGTATTCTCAAACAATGGAGCATTTCTTTGTTACAGACCTGGCAGCAAAATACGAGGAGTTAGTCTGCACCGAGTCCCCCGCCCCCCAAAACCAATTTACCAGCAAGGATATTATGCCAGGAATTACCTGGGGCCAAAAGAGCTTTTAAAAGTGTTTAGCACAGGCTCCTCTAATCAGAAAAACCCAGGAGTGCATAGCTAAAATTCGGCTTTTTTGTTTTCCATGAAGGGTTGTTTGGCTTTAGGGTGCGTTGGAGCTTTTTTGGGTTTGGTTGTTCTCATGGTGGGCTGTGGGTACCTTTGTGGGGTCCTGCAAAAAAAAAACCAACCCACCTTCAGATGAAAATGGAGGTATCCAACCAATTTCCCCGACCGCTTCTGGCAGGCGGGTGGCAGGGGAAGGGATGGCATGACCCAGCAGCAGGATGGGCTCGTGGCTTGCATGGGGCCAGCAAACCTTGATGTGGCGCAGGCAATAAAACCAAAGGACCCAGTAAATTACCTGCAGCACAAGCTGCCAGGGGTATTGAGTACAAGAGTGGTGTGAAAGCAAGACTGCTTAGACCCTGTTAGCCAGGGAAATTCCTAGGGTCTCCTTCCCCCCCCCCCCCCATCTTTTTTTCCTGCTCTTAATATAAAGAAATCATCAGCTTGTCTAAAATGACCCCATCCTAAGCCAAAACTACCAGGCAGATCCTACCTTCATCAGAGATCTGCTTGTCTGAGAAGGCACCTGGAGCTGGTTTCAGCCCCCAGTTTTACCGGCATCCCTGCACCTGAATGGATTTAGAGCATTCAAGAGATCTAATTACTGTAATACAGAGCATAGCTGTGTGAGTCCTTTATAAACCCTGCCCTAGTCTAGTACCCAGACAACCTTGGGATGGAGACTCAGCAGATGTGGTGGCCTCTTTTGGCCAGACCTGTATGGCCATAAAGTCTCTATGTTGATACCAAGATGACTTTTCCTACGAGCCACAGAAGCCTGGCACTTCCTTAGCTGCAACATGCAAGCTGCACTTGAAAATACTCTTAAAAGGTGTTTGCTGCTTGGCTCAGCTGTGAGCTGAGGATTTCAGGGAGTTTTGCGTGGAAACAGCATCTTCCTTCAGCCCTTGAGTTGCTGCTGTCACTGGAAGGTAAGTTTTATTTTAATTCTGTGGTGGTAAAACCCCAGCACCTTCGATAGCCTCTCTGGCTGCGTGTGAGGAGCCTGCAGTCACGTCCCTTGAATTGCTAAGCAACTGTGGGCCGCTCGCTCTCGTGGAGCAAATTGAAATGTTGATTTATCTATTTGTTTTGCAACCAACACTAGGGCTTCATTATGCTGTTCCCTAGGGACTTAATCCCACGTGCTTGGATTGGAAATTAACTCTTCTTACCAAAAAGTGTGCATGGCTTTGTTTTTAATTTTGAAGAAAAGTCCAGAAGCATAACGCTTGGCTTGCTGTGTGTTTTCATGTGGCTGTGGGCTGCTTCAGGAAGAAAACATGGAGTCTCCCTTCCCTGGGCTGCTGGATGCTGGTTTCACATCCAGGTCTGATCCAGGATGTCGTCTGAGCCTCATATGCCATCTATAGGTCTGTGATGTATGCTGCTTGTGACTGTACCGCTGCTAGTTAGTCAGTTAGTTGAGAGCAGAATTCAGCAGCAGCACAGACAGAAATGTGAGACGCCGATCTGGGACGAGTGACGTGGGGAAGCAGCATACCCCAGAACTGGCACAGAGCAGGTGAGAGGAGGAATGCAGGTGCTGCAGCAGGGCAGGGATCTGTTCGAGAAGCGCCAGACTTTGTGCACGATCACTGGGAATGTTTTACAGAAATTATCTACCCACACAAATGTGCAAATTTGCATGTCGTGTAGGCAAAACACAGCAGTCTTAGTTTTACAAAAGTGCATAAAAGCTCGGTAGCAGCAGCCTGTGGCTTCCCGATGCTCTGCTTGCCAGGCACCCCTAAGCCTAGCTTTGTGAAGCGGGACTTATTTTTAGGGATAGGCAAGCATGGTCCGTGGCAGAACAACTCCTCTGAGCCTTTGCTGCATCTGCTGGTTATCTTGCAGCTTGTTGGAGGAGTAAAGGTCTGAGAGGTGGACGGTGTTTTGCTGCAAGTAGGAACCACCAAAGGTCCCTAGACGGGATCAGTGTTTAACCCCGGGTGAGCTGAGATGCATTGCAGCTGCAAGAGCCACTCTTTGGTAGCACTCACAGGCATCCCCCCAACCCAAACGGTAGCGTCTACTTAAACTTTGTTAAAAGACTGGGAAAATGGAAACATATGCGTACAAAATTAGATTATCTGTTCCCTTGTGTTAAGCGTTAAAATATATAATAATGCGATATAATGCTTAATTACATGAGTGAATATTTTGTTACATGGTTGGATGTGTTCCCATATGGAGCATAAGTAAGGTCGGAATGTGGGACTTCTGAATTTTCTTGAGCTAAAGAAATACCTGATGGCAAAACTGGGCTGCCGCTTTTGATGTGGACTGGAGCCTTTGGAGCGATATGGCACACGGTTTTATGTGCAGCGCGTGGTTTGTAAGAGGGTGGTTGGGAGCTGTAGGGCTCTGAATGAGGTGCCGGTCCCAAGAGCAAGGGGTGGCATGGTGGTTGGAGCTGGCGTGGCGCAGGCTATCCTGCCCCGGAGTCTCACCAATGGTGTTGAGATCTGCCTCTTGCAGGCATTTCTTCACTGGTTGGGCTGCCAAATCACCCCATTTCACATGCAAAACACACATGTAGTGGACCTGCTGCATCTTCCTGCACGTGCTTTGTGCATCCACAGCCTCCTCCCGCCACGTGCATCCACCCATGTGCCTGTTCTGCTGGGGCATGCCGAACTTCACTGGCAGGCGCAGCACTTGTGGCCAGCTTGCATTACCTTTGTGCAAACCTCACGTGAGATCTCCTACATCCACGATGCTCTTTTCTCTTATGTCACCCGCTAATGATCCACGTGGTCTCACCGTGGCGATCTGCTAGCCCATTGCTGTTCACTTGTGATAGAAACTCCTTGGGTCAGTTTCTCCCCAGAATCTGGATGCTTCCTTTCTTGGTGGCTGATGTTTCCATAAGCAAAGAGAAAATAGATTATAACAAATCTATAATCAAGCAGATGTAGCTTGATGAACTGAAGCAAACCATGCAGGTTGTGGCAGCTGTGGTATACCCTTCTCATAGGGACCAAAAACAGAGGCTGTCTCACAGCTGCTCCAAATGTCATCTTACTGCATATTTTTATTTGGCATCTGGACTCGGATCTTAGCTCCAAAAATACTTGTGGCAAACTAATTTAAGGACTTCCCCCCCCTAGAAACATAATAGCATCTGTGGTGTTTCAGCCACCTCTCGCAGTGAGGCTATGGTTTGGAGACTGCTCCAGGGGACCCTGGGAAAGGACTGGAAGAGACAAATGCAGAAAGGTTCTGCTTAAGGATGGGGGTGGGACATCTGTGTCCATTCTGCATGCTGTTGGGGGTTAGGCCTGCACCTAAACTTGTCCATTTTGCTCCTAAAATTCTCATGGACCCCCTGAGAGCATGCTGCAGAGCCAGGGAGCAGGGGGAACGTGCTGCTCGCACCTCTCCGAGCTTACAGTGCAGAAGGAAACTTCTGTTCCGCGTTCTGAGAGCACGCGCCCTGTTCAACCTGAAATCCTGCAATTGCAAGACCTAGGCTAAGCTTTTCCGTGCCTTTCAGGGAGCTCTGCTCTTCACAAGTTCTTCTTCAGGCTGAAAGGAAATGGAAATTATGGGAAATAGGAAGAGGAGGAAGCTAAGAAGTTACATCAGGATTGAGGAGTCTGGCATCATAAATTAACAGATAAACAGGCTATCAATTTGATTGTTTAGAACTTGCCCCATGTCAATGAACACAAAGCATGTTTGTTCATTAAGCACAGACAACGTTCACAATTCTTTTTCCAAGCACTTTCAGGAAAGTAACAGTAATTAATAATCTTTAAAGCTCGTACAAGTGCTGCACATCCTGAGATTTCCTTTTGGACTAGCTGTGCATTCCAGCTCCCCGGCCATGCTTCGGCTTGCCGTTCCTCATGTGCAAAATGCATTATTAAAATGCACTTAAGCAAAACATAGCAAATGGCTTCCCTTCTCAGATGGAGCAGAGCTGGCTGCCTCTGCTTGTACCAACGGCAGTTAGCTGCTGAAAGAAGAGAAATGATGAAGTATGAGGTTATTTAAGGCTCAGTCTGCCTTGGCGGAATGTGCTTAAAATGAAGATGTTGCTGATGAATAGAAAAAGAAAAGAGAGAGGAGTAGAAGGCCCTGGGCCAAGGGTACTTGGCAATGTGGAGGTATTATCTGAAGAACTTTTTAGCCAGTGACTAAATGGTGTCTGGCACCTGAGACAAAAGTTTGAGGGTTGGGGAGGGCAGGACATAGTAACGTAAGACTGAGGGGGTCCTCTGCCATGAATTTCTTGACTGAGGCATCCAGCAACACCTGCAAAGAGTTACAGGTCACCACTTTGCTGTATTCAATCTAAACATACAGGAAATCACTACTCGGGATTATTTATGTAAAATTAGGGCTGTTCTCTGCATTTGCTGACAGTCTTGTCATCACAAGAGGACATTTTGGCAAAAACATTGCAGTCTTAGGGGTAAGCCCCCATTCAGCTGGCAATCCTAAGGAATTTCCTAATAGTGAATCCAAGGCTTCAGCAATGTCTGCGTATGGCCTTGCACCCTGTAGGAAAGGTGAGCTTGCTTTTCTTTTTTTTTTTTTCCTCCTTCCACGCACCATCAAATAACTATAAGGGAACATCAGTTATTCCATACTGGAAATTAATAATCCATATTCCATTTGATGTAATGTCCTGTTAGTACACGAGTATTACATGTGCTGTGTACCCCAGGGCAGCTCTTATGAGCTGCTAAATGGTGACGTATTCGCGTTTGTTTTCCTTTCCTTTACGGGGACGCTGCGGTGCTGGTGGCGATGCTCTAATCCTGTTGTGCTTCGGTCACAGCATCCGGGGTCTCGTCTGCCCCAAGGGCGCTTCTCTTGCGCCATGCAGCGAAGCACATGCCTCCCTGCGCAACGTACAGAGCTGGCAGTTGCAATGCTCTCTCCCTTCTCCAAAAAAGAAACAGAGAAGACAGACAGACAGTTTTTTCTGCACTTGGAGTCAGTTAGCTGTTTTAATTCCAGCTGAGAAACCAGGGCAAGGAATATACATCAACACCGTACAGACACTTTCTAAATCACCACAATCAAGCTTAAATTCTTTTTATTCTTCACTGTAAACCTGTCCTAAAGTAGGTTAGTGGATCAGAGCAGATCTGCTCTATATTTATAGGTTGTTTCCTTTTGGTTCTTGCTGCTTGGCTGGATGCTGCTAAAGAGGACTCCATGTTCCAGCAGTCTTTCTCTTTGCTGCAGCTTTAAAACCTTCTATTTTTGTCTGTAGGAATCCCATCTCCCCAGCTCCCTTCTCTGCTAAAATCAGCACACTGGCAATGCTGAAAGTCTTTCATCGTGTGCCATGCCAAGATCTGACTACGATGAAAAGGCTGTGCCGTTTCGTTAGCAGGTGAGCACAGGTAGCAGAGGCAGCACCCAGCCCCAGCACGGATATTCGCCTGCCATGCTCCCAGGGCCAGCATCCTTCGGGGATGCTTTCAGGGAAAGCCACTTTCCTCTACCAAAAGGATGCCTTGGCCAGGATATTGCTGCACAAGCACCGTTACCCCTTTGAGCCAGACAAGCATTCAGGAGCATTTGCAGCAAAAGCAGTAGTCGTCTGGCTACAAGTCAGTTTGAATTCAGCAGGCTCCAGCAACCCAACACAGGGCTGCCCTCTCAGCAGCGTGAGGCAGGAGCCCTCATAACTTTCAAGGAGCTCTCGTAATTTAAAACCACTGTCAGGTGAAGAGACTCTACGCAGTGGCCAAATGTGATAGGCAGGGTAGGGCTGCATAATTTATGAAACTGCATTTCTTTTTGATGAGATTTTGAGTCTAAAAGCTCTGGGAAGGGTGTGCTATTTTTTATTGCATCTCTGAACTCAAGTTTTGTCAGATTCTGTGGGCACAGTCTGTGCTTGGAAAAAAAAATAAAATTAAAAAGTGCAGGCTTGGATAGCTCTGGTTGCATGAGCACTCTTGGTCCAGCTCAATGCAAAGTAAAACAGCTCCTTGCAAATCTCTGCCAAGCGCTCCCAAGGATTAGTCTCTCCATATCCAGAGGGAGCGCGGGCGTTAGCAGTGTGCCAGGGATTATACACACATCCCCGGCAGTCGGGTGCTGGTCCTGCGCAGCTGCAGGACGTTTGGGTGGCAGGGGGTGGTTTGTTCCCAGGTGCTCTCGTCTGTATCCAGAATTACAAGGTCCAACTGTGTGCTTTTAAATGACTTGGCTTGGATTACCCTTGTGTTCAGTATCTCTCTGTCCCAGGCCCCTTTTCTGTGTATTGCATGATCTGGCTGGACCTCGGGTCCAGCGCTGGCCTGTAAAAGCTGCCTGAAGCAGCAGCCAGGATCTTCCTTCCAGGCGTTTCATGGCCCTGGCTTGTACAGCAGCGTGAAACGCTCATTGCAAGCTAATTCCCAGTTGCACTGTCACCTCTGAAAGGATAGAAATTTGGGATCGCTGTCTGCTCTTCTCCGGCATGTCGAAGGTCATCATGTGAAAGGTGTGTGGACAGTCATTGCCTCGAGTAAGTATCAGCACATCAGTCCAACAAATTCCATTTTTCACTGCAGAGATGGGTGCCTGATGTTCAGAGTGTTGGAGGTAGACTGCTTTTGGTACAAGGGTTCCCTTTTTGAGCAGATTATTCTGAATAAATTATTGCAGTACTGTTTGAGGTCAGAGGGGTTGATATCACCAGCTGTACTAATGTATAAGGTTTTGGGAGACACATTGCTATTTTCTGGAGAGAAACTGCTAGAAATCAGGAAGATGTTATAAAACTGCGGCCCAAGTTCCTGTTCCCTTATCTCTCCATGAGTGTTATCAAGAGTTTAAAATATGTGTATGATACATCACTGCAGCTGCCCTGTGAAGTGCTTTCTCCTGAAAAGCATCTCTGCCTTCCTCAGGGATGGGGGAGCCCAGAAGAGCCGTGCCACCGGGACAGGAAACCACTTCTTCCAGTCGGATCAGTGTTGGAGCGCAGGGTGCTCTAGATACTGGGCCATCAAGAATCAAGACCTTCTATAATGAGAAAATTGGAAAGCTGTTTCTTAGTCCTGTAGGTGCTGGGAGGGGGTTAAGATATCATCAGAGGCAGTCGTGGTTTGTCAGTGTTTCTCTTAATGTGCAACTGAGGTCAAGAAGCAAAGAAGATGTTTGCATAAAAACAAAAAGCAGAGGGATTGAATAAAACGAGGTCTATGGTAATACTGTTACATAGCTTGGCGGTGCAGCCTTGTCTGATACGCTGCGGGTGATGCTGGACGGTCCCACGCAGGAGGGCTGGACGCAGATTTGAGGGGGGCAGCAGGGATCACTCCCTGGAAAGGTCCTGTGTGAAGAGAATTGAAAAGAGTAATGTTAACTGAGTAAGAAAAGAGAAAAGAAGGTGTCATACAAATACTGCGTAAGACGAGGAATTGTTCCCAAAATTGTAGAGAAGACACTTCTGTCCTTTCTATCTTATCCTGAACAAGGGGACAATGAATTTTACTAAACAGCAACAAAAGTCAAATCTGATTTGAGGAAAGGAAATACTGTGAAACTGCTGTGAGATGTCATGCAGTTCTTCAATGTGGTAGACCCAAAAATGGGATGAAGATATGTGTGGATGGAGAGAGCGCCTGGAGAAATAATGAGCAACCTTGTTAGGGGGGCTGTCAGAAGGGATGTCAAACCTCAGGCCACACCTGGTCAAACCTGGCCACACTTTTGGGGCCCGTCAGGGCTTTTTGTCAGTGTCCCCCTATGTGACCTCCCTCCCTCCCACGCCACAGCGCTTTTTCGGCTCCATGGATGAATTTCCTCCCCGTCTCAGGTCTAGCCTGCTGCCATCCATCACTTCTAGTTTGCTTGTAATTCACCTGTCGGGGCCCATGGCAGCCACGATGTGGATGTGGGCAGGTGGAGGAGCATCCCTGCTGGGACAGCACTGGAGCGCACTGAAATGCAGGTGCTGCGCTCCCCAAATGCAGCCTGCCAGTCCTTCCCAGTTAGGGGTAATATGGTTTTCCTTGCATGCCAGGGCGCCCACTGGAGACCTGGCCGGGCTCCCTAACTGGGCTCCCTGACTTAGTGCTGCAGCGAGCAATGAAAGATAATTCAAGGCAGCCGCGCTGGAGATTCGTCGGCATTGCTGGAAATCTTCCAGGGGAAGGGAAATGGTGCTGAGCTGGCGCCAGTGCTGGGCTCGAGCAGGCGCCGTCACGAGCCCGTACCGGGCGGGACCCCGCTGCGCTGCAGCCTCCGCGGTGCCTCGGCAGCGCGGGTTTGCTTTGTGCTGGGAGGTGTCGTGGGGTGCCCTTGCTCTGCCAGGCGCTCTTCAAATTCATCCTGTTAATGAACGGCATCCCTAATCATAAAAACATTTTTCATAGGAGCTCCGGTGATTGCATAAGCGGTATCAGAAGTCATTAATTCTGAAACGTGGACTCTGGGGGACACTGATGGCAAGTTCAGCCAGCAAAAAACCTTTCCTTGTTAATGCTTCCCCTGTTAGGCAGGTGCTGGACTGACAGCCACCCACGTACAACCCTCCTCAAAAAGCAGTTGGAGTGTCCCTCTTCTGTACCATCCCTCCGAAGCAGAAAGAGCAAAAGACTCCTTAAGCCCTGGCAAAGCTCTCATTTTCCCTGAGATAAATATTTCTTCAAAACAATATGGCAAGGTGGCTGTCACTTATACTCTTTTAAACCAAAATAGTATCACCTGATGGGTTATGTGAGCTGTGATTTTTTTTTTTTTTTTTTTTTTTAAATTGTGGTGATGCATCCTCTAAGGTCTTTCTAATGTAATTTGGGATTATTTGTGACTTCCAAGGTGCACGTTCAAACTGCCTAGTTGAGGCTGCCTGTTACACTGAGCAGCAGTTGGAGCATAAGGGCTTTCCAATCTGACGGCTTTTTGTTAGCAAGCAGGGAGGTAATACCTGATACTCAATAAAAAGCCTAAATCTGGCCTATCAAAAGGAATGAGTTCTTCCTGAAGTGCTTCGGTGTTGAGACGCAACTAAATCAAATTATTGGGCGAGGGGCGGGTTTCTGCCATGGGGCTAGCAGCTTCCCTTAAATGCTACCTGCGTGTGATGCCTGAGCTGAATACCCTTCAGAGCTGCTTGAGAGCTTCTCTTTTCCATTTTGGTGATATCTTTCTAAATAATACATTGAACTTATCAGGGTGAGTAATGCATCACAGCTTCCCCACGTCAGACTTAATGTTACTTACTCAGCTGTGGCTTCATGTTCGCCTTTCCCTTCTGTTCATCTTCAGGCTCTGTGCTAGGACAGAGCCGATGCTGGGTCCTCCTTACCTAAAGCCGTCTGCCACAGAGATACTCTGTAGGAAACCAGAACATGACTTCTGGTCCGAGCACTTTAGGGAAGTGGAGTGCTGCCCCATACCAAGGCAATGCTGTTTCCTGAGAGCGAGACATAGCATGCTGTAACTTCTGTGAAAGGTTCCTGGAAAATGCTACATTTGATCAAACCCGTCCTGCTGTTCTGTGGGATGCAGGTGCTTTCTGTAGGGTGGTTTTGGTTGCTTGTGAGTAAATAAGCCAAACCATCAAAGAGTTTGAGCTGCCGCCAATGGTCACAGTAATTTATCAGCTCCATAAGCGTTGATTTTTAGGTAACGAGGGACCGATAAGATAGTGGTTGTAATTTTAGGTGCTACAGGAAAAACAAGTAATTTGCTACTTTTCCTTGCCAATATGTCTGAAGACGGATAGCATTTAGTTAAGTGCAGCTTTAAAAATGAAACCCAAGCAATTTTCTTCCAGTGGCTTTTCAGAACGTTGTGCAGCGAGATGCAGCTAAGAAGAAATGCGTGTCTCTGTTTTAAGTGCTGTGTATTAATGCTGGTTTCTTTTGTGAAATTACCAGGCTTTGCTGAAATTCTGGGCCTATTCACCCCTCGTAGAAATTGTTATCTCGTCTTTAGGCGCTGATGACAAGTGTGTTTCTAGAGCTGCTATGATTTCTGAAATGATGTTGCACAAGGATGACAAAGGAGGAATTCCTAATTTCAGGTTTTTTCCTCTTGCAGTCTCCTTGTGTTGCGTTGCCTTTTACATTTCTTCTGCTAGCTGTTAAATAATTCACTGCCAGGAGCCACCCGGAGTTCCCTCTCTTTCCATGCTGCCTCTCTCTTCAGCACGCTCTGCCAAGATGCCCCTGTTTGATCTCCCTGTTTCTTTGGCCACATCGGGCACTTCAGTGTGCCGACGGTTTGAAGGACTGGTGCTGTTTCAAACAGTCCTTTTATAATGTTCCACTTCATTTTATTCTGATGTGTGTATATATAAATAATTGGCTGCCTTTAGTAGGTTGCAACTATACTCTTGAGTCATATTTCCACCGTTTTTCCTCTGCTTTTTTTTGCAGAAATCAGTAGGCAGATGTGGGAATTGGCACTGCTCTTTTAATAAATGCAGTCACTCAAATGCCTTTAGCACCTGAGTGTGTTTTTTCTGAACAGCAGTCAGCTTTTGCTATTTGTATCACCCTTTCACCTTACTATGTTTACATTTCTATAGCAAAACACTGTATGTTTTCAGCAAAATTAATCAGTATAATTATATGTGATTTCCAATGTCAGGTTCAGCTGAAATGCTGATTTAGGGTGGTGATTAGCCCTATCAGAAGCAACGAGGATGGAGAGCTAATCTGTGCCTAAAACTGTTATTTTGAAAGATGCCGTTTATGCTCTATTCATAAATTGAATATTTCCTCTGAACCCCCCCCAGCCGATTTGAGTAGAAAATGTATTTATGCTAGATGGCGGTGCACCTTGTTTGTTTTAGACTGCTGCTTTGCTGTTGTTTGCAAAGGCTGCCATTATTCAGACAGAAGGGGGTTGAGCTAGGTGTGGGTATTTATTAACGGGACCTCTGCGCCTTTGTATTTGGCTGAGGTTATACCAAATGAAATCTCGAAATTATTTAAATCTGCATGGTCTCTATCTTTTCTGATCCCTAAAAAAAAAAAATCTGCATGGTGTTTTATCTTTTCTGATCCCTAAAAAAAAAAAAAGTCCTGTGAATGTTGTTTATGAATAGTGCAGCAAGAGCAGGCATGCCTTGAAATGCTGTTCCTCCCATGTAGAATACCTGTGTGTGGCTTGCTGTCTCGGTGCATCCTTTGACATTGAAAAGGTTTTGAACCCTTATAAGGCTCATGAGACAGACACGTTCAAGGTTCATTACAAACATGAACGTGGAAGAGTCATGGAAGTGTGGATTTATTCTTCGGCAAATCACTTCAACCATGCAGTCTTTCAGAATAAGGAGCATTTTAGAGATTGCAAGCTCCAAGAGTGATTAATTTTCTATTTTAGTCTTTTAGAAAGTGCAGTTATATAGAAACGAAGTTCCTGTGTTGTAAAAAAAGTTCAGATCGATTAAAACAATTTAGTTCGTTGCTAATGATTTCAGACCATTGTAATTTATTGGTAAATAAGTGATTTCAAAAGCGCATTCATTCAGTGAGTGCACAGAGGAAGTGTTAACAAGTTCTTGGATGAATTAAGCCTCGAATTTGGTAACAGACCCTTACTGCAAACCATTTAGGGTCGGCTTGCTGCACAGCTTGAAGGGTTCCAGCTTTTGGAGAACAACAAAAGCTCCGGAGGGGTTTTCAGCATTCAGGGAGACGCCGGTACCAGGGGAGCGGTCGTGGGCTGGACTCCGGGGCAGCCGAGGCTCTGCAGCCTGCGGGCCCCCGCAGAGGAGGGGCACGCTGCCCTGCCCTGCAGGCACCTTCCCGGGGCTGCCCCCCGGCCCGCTGCTCTGCTCTCGACCGTCAGGAGGAAGCAAGATGCGGATGTGCTACCCGAAGTCTGGGTGGGTTTTTCTCCTCTTGAGCTGTGGATGGACCTGAGCCCCATCTCATCGGTACCAGCAAAGGACATGCGAGCATCTGACATCCAGCCTCCGAAACAGTACAGTGCTTAACTTCTCACTGGTGTCTGCAACTTTGAAGCATATCTCTTCCACACTGTATTTATTTTGAAAAGCTATTTAGTTTGGTTTTCCCTGATTATTTCAGTTACAAATAAAAATTCAGGTGTTTTTTCCATCTGTGGACAAACAATATTAACAAGGTGAGGTGCGTCCCTTTAGCAGCCATGTAAAATTACTAGTGTTAGAGAACAGGCTAGGTCCCTGTTTTGATGTTCAGCAAAGTTGAGAAGTTAAACAGCAATTACTGAGCAGCTGTTATATCAGCCACAAATACATTCTGCAAAACCTTTCGAATGGTCTTTCAAAATAGACCTTTTCTTAGAACTTAACAGCATCGGAAAACTAGGAGTCGGTGCCAGTTTTGTCAGGGTCTCTCTTATCCTGTGGACAAGTCTGCTGCAGCTTCCATTTGCCTGCTTGGTAAAATAGGCTGTCACATGCCAGGGACAGCCAGATCTGTCAAGCTCCACACAGTTTTCCTTTATTAGTTCTATTGGTTTTATTGCCTTTCCTATGCTCTGAGGGATGGTGGTTGTTTAGTGACAAGAACCTGGAAAATCATTCAAGTTGACAAGGCTTTTTAGATTTCATTTTTTCCTCGTGTCTCTATCTATAAAAAAGAATGACTTGACACAGTGAACTTATCGGGGAGTTTGCAGTATTACTGAGGACTTGCCTTCAAGTTCTGGGGTCTGCTTTTGTTGCCATCCCCACATCACCAAACTACAGAGAAGTACAGACTCTTACCTGTTGTACTAGAAACCCTGGTTGGTACCTCACAGCTTTTTGTATGGCAGGGGGGTGCTTTGGTTTTTGGCAAACAGTGACAATCTGGCTTTAATTTCCTTAAGTGTGGTGGTGGTCTGGTCATTTCCAAATCGTGTGTGCAAGTCAGGAGGGAAGATTTTTGTGCCGTTTTCCAGGTTCTTGCAATACTGAGCCAGTTGAAATATTTCTGACATAATGCTGAAACATCAGGAAACCTGGAGAAGACAAAATTCAAACTAGCTATGATGAGGATCTCCTCTGGCTGCGTGCAGGTTTTTGTCGTTAAACATTCTCTGCCTAAAGAGAGGGATGCCGCGTTCCTCAGAGAGCGCTCTCCGAATGCAGAGCCAAAAGGAGACTCTGCAGGGAATCTGTGCGTTCACCCACACTGGTTTTCCTGCTTGTAGTCTCATTATGCATTCCTTTACAGGTTTCTTTAATACTCCCTGATGTGGCAGGCAGACAGCACGTATCACACGAAATATCTGCCCTTCAGGCTGGCAGAGCAGGACATGGTCTCCCTTGTGCTTTAGCATCACAGCATCTTCAGTGCCGCTTCCCCAGTCCCAGAGTTCAGGAATAACGTAATCAGCTTTTGCATATGTAACGAGAACAGAATCCCCTTTGCTTTTCTGCTGTTCTGTGTCTGTCACTGCGAACACACGGTGGAGGCAGAAGGATGGTGGTGCTGGCATAACCACTTCAAACGGACGGTGGGTACCGGCTGCGCTGGCATTGCAGTCCTAGCAGGCAGAGGTGAGAGCAGCCGCTGCTGTGCAGGGCATTTGCTGCTTCAGATGTGTGTTCTTCTGAGAACAAGTAGGCAATAATGTGGGGAATCCCAGTGCCTTTGGCGGTTCCTGTGCTCTGCAGCCATGGCAGGTGACAGAAACGCTCCTGACGGCAATAGAAATGTTCCTGATGAACGGGAGAAAGGAGCCACAGCTCCCGTGTGTCTGCCAAGATGAAAACCTTTCCCCTTGAGCTGTTTGTGAGGAGGCATGACTGCAGTCACCCCAAATCATGCTGTTGCTGAGTCAGCACCAAGTCTCCGTTCTGGCAATATTAGAGAGTAATGATCTGTGGCTGGATGAGTGAAGACACTCGTATCTAGCAACAAATAGGAGGTATCTGGGCAGGGTCTCGGACTCAAAGAGGCAGTCTTTGCTGGTGAAAGAAAAATGTTCCCAGGCAGAAGACCTATGCGGGAAATGTACAAATGCTAAAATGCTGAATATTGGCATTTTCTGGCAAAGCACGGCACCGTATATTTGCTCAAGGTAGATCATGCTAGGAAGATAACTTTGCAAAAAGCCTTTTGATTAATTCCGTCCCTTAATGTAAGGGATATACTTGTACTTTGAAACTGGAGCGTAGTGGCATTGAACTGGTACAAGGGGACTAGAATTTGTCCCGGTGAAAGGGAACGGGAGACAGAGCAAAAGAGTGAGTGTCCAGTAACAGCCGGGAGCGTAGGCGTAGAAGGAGGTCAATATTCCTCTCAAAAATAATCTTATCTGCAGTAATGTGTGGCACACTTAACAATAGATTCTCAGATCAATTCTCTTGCTTTTATCTGTTCTTGAGGCACTGCGTGATGAAAAGTGACCTATGTACGTGGTTGATAAATAGCCAGAAGCTTGCTGTAGCCACTCTCACCTGATGATCTCCAGCGATTACTGCTGGCACGGTGCACGCCGTGGTCGGAGCCCTGAAGTGGTTGCAGGAGCTTTGCTGAGCAGCCCCGGGGCCATGCGGCCCACGGCAGCAAATGTCCTTCGCCATAGGGGTGGAAGCAGCAACTTTCCCTACTGTGGCACCAAATAAGGTTTTTCTTCTTTTTCTCCTCTGCGTCCCACATCTGCAGGGGTGGCATTTCTAGCTATTAGTACTAATTAATAGTACTAATAATAGTATTCTATTCTAATACTCCTTCATACTATTGGAAGGGTTGTAACTATGTGTGAGAAACACTGTCTGGTAAAGTTCAAGATCTGAGATGTGCAAACTGAAGATGAAAAACTGGTCTATCCTTTTTTTTTTTTTTTTTTTTTTTTAAAGGACAGTAAGACAAGGGTCTCCATTCTTCTTCCATTTTCTGTGCAGCCAGGAAACAAAAGAGCAGTAAATTTGGGAAGTCTGGATACTGGAGAACATTGCTGTTTCTGGGATTTCAAGGGCTGTTTTCAAAAGCTGTTCATTCCTCAGAGTTATCTATTTCTTGGATGCTACTTTAGATGCATCGATGCCTAAGCTGAAAAAAGGCCTTTGATCTGCGCTCGCATTCCCTAGCATTTACAAACTTAAAAGTACCCGTGTTAAACTTTAATTATTCCCATGTCTGGCACTGGATGTTCCGACTACTGCTGCTTTTTTGGGATGTCTCAGAAGATACCAGTGTATGTAGTTGTGTCAAGTAGCTGATGGGTAAAATGAATAATGGCTTGCTGTGTGTAGTGGTGTGTGTCTGTTACTGAAATTTAGCAGCTTCCCTGCCTTTTCATATTCTGTAAAGTGTACAGTGGTGTTGGCATTGTGTTCTTTTCTCTTGCTAATGTGAGTGTACGCCACAGACAGCAGCACTCAATTTACAGAATATCTCCACTTCATAGACACTTTTGGTGAGTAAATTAAAAAAAAAAAGGGGGGGGGGGAAACTTCTGCATATAACAGCAAATGGATTGCTATTTGTTATATTCTTCAGAAGGCACTGCTAAAGCTTCGCTATTGTTATTAGAGCATACTGTGAAATAAAAAGATCAGGGAAAATCTCCAAAGGAACACAGTGAGACACAGCTATGGAGTTACCAAAGAAGTTGGTAACTCTCCTGTGCCGTGTCTCCAAATGCTCACCTGATAAATTTGCTCTCACTACTTAAATCTAATCGGTGGTAGTGTCGGCATCTGTCATCTGCTCAGCTGGAGCCCAAGGGCTAAACAAAGCTCACCTGCTTAAATAACAGAGTTTTTGAGGTTGTCGGTGCCCTGTCATCTGCTAGGAAATTACCAGGCTGCTCCCATGCACTGGATTTGAGACTGATGGATTAGGCTGAAGGACAATTTACTTTGCTTTAGCCAGGTTGCAGCACCCCTTCTGCTCACTGCAAATAATAATAATATCTCTAGTTAGCAGCCAGGTTGGTTGTTCTGCCTTGGGAGTTTGAGGCAGGACAAGGCTTGTGATCCAGTTTACCGTTCCCTTCTCTCGGTGTATGAAACAGACACCTGGGAAAGAGACCTGATTTGGGGCAAAAAAAGAGCCAGGAGGGAATGTGTCCTTTTCCTTCAAATTGAGAGTTGTGCCAGCGCAAACCAGAGCTGTTGGCCCACCCTGGGAGTGCTTCTGTGCTTGCTCTCTTGTGTGAAACAGAGAAACAAAATCTGATTGTCAGATGGTTCAAGAAGATCTCCCTAAAAGAAACCTGAATACCTACACGGCTAGAAAGGACTCGGGGTCCTTGGGGAGGCCTGATAAGGAGATAACTCCGCTCTCGTCAGCAGGTCAGAGAAGCCCCTCTGAGCCGCACAGCAGCACTGGTGGGGTCCACGTTTCCTTTTAAGATTTCAAGGCACCCACTGGGAGTCTAGAAATATATATACAGGAGGCCCAGGAGCCAGGTTCAGTCGAACACAGCCTATAGCAGGAGCTCTTAGATGCTAATCTCTTGTTTGTTAATCTCCTCTGTCTGGGGAAATCTGAGGCTTCTGAGTGATAGGGAAGAAAGAAGGGTGTCTAATAATCTTTTTCTTGCAATTCAGAAGAAATTCAAGTCTGGTAGTTGTTTTTTGCCTTAGGATTCGATGTTTCCAGTCTAAAGTGCTGCATCAGTTCCCAGCTGGCTGCTGTGAGTCCTTTTTAGGACACCAGGCCTAAGGAGTGAAAGCCAGCAACTGTAGTGAGAGTGGAGGAGCCCTGCGTGCCCTTGACGTGGCAGTTGGGCGTAGCCCTGGTACCTGCCCATCGCCGCCTCTGGGCGCAGCCCCGGCGTTGCTGGCCTCCCTATGCATCTTTAATTTGGACGCTCGCATCTCTATCAGCCCTTAAGACCAACACAAAGTAACGTTAGACTCCAAAATATGTACCACAGGAGGAGAACTTTGGATTCCCTGGCACTGGGGGTTACTCTTGCCTGGAAAGGTTATCCAGGCGCAACAAAACCTTCAATGAATAACCTATATGCCATATAGCAGTGTCATAAGGGTTACGCCATAGGAACAAAAAATGTTGCAAGACTATCAAAGCCAACATTATGAAAGTGTTTTGAAGGTTATTGATGTTCTTCCTGTGGGAATTGTATTACCAGTCACTGATATCAAAAGCAACAAATTTAAAGAACTTATAAATGAAAGCCCTCGGAGCAAGAGCAAAGAGTAAAAATAAAAAGGTCTTGTTGGCTCACCATGTACCATATAGGCTGTGTGGAACATTAAATAGCATTTATCTCCTGTTCCTCCAGGCATCAAGGTCATGCTTGTATCCTTTCCAGGCACCTGGAGCCCCATGTCTCCGCACTTTCTGCGCTTGTGCAGGCACCCGGGAAGGGGTGAGGGCCGGTGCGCACCGTGTCCTGGCCAGGGGAAGGAGTGACACGTGCTGCGAGGGGGAGCGCAGCCCCGTCAGACTTGTCGAGCCATTTACCTGATCCAGATGCCAGCCAGAAATAACAGGTAGTCACATAGTAGCAGAGCCCATCTGTATGGGGAGCCCCTCATGCCTCATGAGAGATGGTGGGGAGCGCCGCATCCTCCCGGCTGCGCGTGGCTGCTGGCCGTGGGACGCCGCAGCAGAGCCGGCTGCTTGGCACGGCTCCGGCCCCCAGGATGCTGCAGGAGCTGCCGTCAGCTTCCAATGCCACAGGAAGCTCCTCTTCTGGTTGGCACTTGTGCGGGGCTGGGAGTCCACGGCATCCTGTGAAAGGCCGAGCTGCTGGTCTTCTCCATCTCACAGGCGTGCAAACTGTTGGAGGCATCCTTAGTCCTACACCCTCCGCTCCTGTATGCTGATGCTTGCGTGCCGCTGCTGCGAGTATACGTGGTTTTTGAGGGGCAATCAGCTTCCAAATTATTTTAACACATTTGCATATATACAAAAATAGCGTAGAGCTTGATGAAGCTTTAGGAGCAGCACTGAGGGACAGCATGTCTCTGGAGGGAAAGCTTACTGCAAGCTTCAGGTACCTTCTCCTGGGGTTTTCCCATTTGGTGTTTGGAAATGTCAGCTTCCTATTACTTGGTCTGCCTACAACAATACCAATTAAAAAAATTAAAAGTAAGGTATCTTCAGGTACACATTGAACTGTTCTTAATTCACAGAAATACATTCATATTTAAAAGTTAATAGTGTTATTGAGGCAAACCAGGCCGTCAGCATGAGAGAAAAAGCTTGCACCATCTGCATTGAAACCAGGATTTGAAGCAGTGCATTCTCTTGATATAAACTTTGAAAGCACTTGGTGAATGTCAGCAGAGATTTGAAATGAAAATTACTTCTTATTTCAGACCAACTATTGTTGCATCTCTGGCTTGGGTGAGCTGGGAAAGGATAGAAGCCACTTGGGGCACATTTTATAATGCTGGCATTTCTGGAAGGTGATGAGGATGGAAGTGTTTTGAGCTTAGCTCTGTCTGAGCCCGTTTGAAATGCAATGACAGAATTCCCATGTAAAGGTTGCGACAAAAACAGAAAGAGGGAGAGGAGATTCTGTACTTCGGAATGAAGACGACAAAAGTCCTCACAAATGTCAGCTGAGGGATCTCTGGCTCACACTTGTGGGGGAAAAATAGGCTGAATGCAGCTGCAAATCTTTTACAGAGTAACAGTCTGCAAAGAGGCTGGCACCGTTACTTCATATTCAATACCTCGATATTTATGTTCGTATGCACTAATTTGACATGGCTTTGTGTTTGCGTGGATGGCGTAACATGGTTTTGAATTATTAATGCAACTGCAGGGCAGAACTCTGCTCTGTGTCTGCAGCTTAGGTGGCCATGAGGTTCCTTACTGACACGTTGTGTGCTAGCAAGCATTTGGTTTGTTTTACCCTAGAAAGAGCTGTGTTTTGCTATTAAATCAAGTAATCCTGGTATATAACTCTGGCTATACCGGTTAGCAAATTCTTTGAGATGTTCTGAAAATTAAAAGCACAATTCAGGTGCAGGACACTTTGAAATATAAGATGACTTTGTCTCCTCTGCACCACTTCCCATGCAGAAGAAATTACGCTAGTCTGGAAATGGTTGCAATATGCAGGTTTGATATAAGAAAACATAGAGGCATTGTTTAAGTGTCAGTCTTCGAAGGTGGAGAGTTGGAGTAGCAGTATATGCACAGTACAGCAAGAAATCTATATGTCTGTAATAAGCCTCATTTGTCAGGAAGAGTACCTCATAGGAATTCAAACCCAAAGAAGCCTTTGCTTTGCCCTCAGAATTATTGTTTGAAGAACCTCAAGGCTTTTGCAGAATGAGTTGTAAAACCTTGGACAACTGGAGAGAGCAAGTGACGGAAGGGAGGAGGAGATGCTTCGACGATTTCCCTGGCAAATTTGTCTCCCTTAAAAGGCAATCGATACTAGATGCAGCAGCTGGGTTAAATGGATCCATTGCTGTTATGATGTGGTTTTCATGAGCGGGGTGCGTGTTAAGAAAGAATATCTCTAAGCAAGCTGAAGTAGGGCAGGTTGCTATCTGTAAGTTTTCTCTGCATGCTTTTATCATGGTTATGTTTTTATACGTGAGCAATGGCATAGCTTTAGAAGGTTATTACACTCACTCAAACAGCTGCCTAGGCACCTCCTGTGACCGACTGTTCAACGGCTATTGAAGTCTCGGGCTGGTCTTTCAAGAATCCAGATGTACAGTCAGAAAGGATTGAGAGGAAAACACTAAAAACCATGGTTTTGAAAGAGGCAAGAGCAGCTTTTGCTCCTTCAGCTCCTCTGCCTTGCTCTGTGGTTTGAAGTCTGGAGCCTGCCGCTGTTCTCCAGGAGAACCCTTTGCAGACTCCTCTGCAGGTTGGAGCTGAGCTGTGCTGTGGTGGCCGGTGCTGCAGCGGAGAGGGATGCGCTGCTGTTCAGTGCCCCCTGCACAGGGTATTGCCAACGCCGTGAGCCAAAGACTCGGGTCTCCTCAGCCCTTCCCAGGCAAACGCTCTTGTGCTCTCCGCCGGGTTTGTTGCTCCGGAGCAGTAAGCAGGACAGGAGATTTCCCTGCAGCGTTTCCATCCCCAGGTGCCAGGACATGGGACCTCTGTGTCAGCACCACCGGATCTGCTGGGTGTTTCTAGATAAACAAAAGCAGTCCCAGCTCGTGGCAGAATTATCTTGTCCCTGTCAGCTGGCTGTGTAAGTTAAAGCTTCCAGCTGGGAGCTGTGACACAGATGAAAAGAAATTTCCATTGTCCGGAAGAATAATACCTGCGTGAGAAAGAGAAGTGCCTTTTGTTTTATTTTGCTGCAGGCTTCTAGTTGTGTGGTATCGTCCTTCTGTTATACCTTTTACTAGCACAAGAGGCATCGCTATGAAAGATAATAAGCAACTTGGAAATCAATTTCTTTCTGGAACTTTGGAGGCCAGAAATTACAGCGCTGTATTTTTCTGTATCTTTCAAAGTGCATATTAAATAAATACAATCCCCAGGAGTATTCAGAGACAGCTCTTCGTATATAAAATACCTTCAAATATATCACTTTTGATGATGTATTAGTAAGTATTTTGTATTTGTTCTATATTAAGACTCTTACTTTGCTGCTTGCACTATTTGAATACTGCCCAATGACGACCAGGTGGATCCACTGAATACTGATCCATTGAATACTGCCCGATGATGTCCGGGTGGATCCCGGACCCCACGGGATTACTGCCAGGCGCATGTACAAAGAAAAGCTTATTCAGAAATCTCGTGACTTTTCCCTGGACAGGACTCTGCTTCTTTCTGGGGTTCTCTTGGGGCAACTCAAATCAAAACACCCGTATTGCTAAATCCTGAAGACCATCCTGGACCTTTCTTTTAAGGGAGAGACAAAGACTTCAGGGACTGTTTCTGCTCCCTTACTGCCATCTCCCAGACTGTCCGGTAGGATCCTCTGCACGTGGCTCTGCTGGAGATCTCCCACGGGCGGTGCTTCTGCAAGGCTCAAGGAGAAGGTGCTCGGGATGGGGCTCTCGCTCCTGTTTGTATTCAGGTGTCCCGCCAGCACCCGGAGGACAAATCAGCGTTTCAGGCAAGGATGCTCTTTGCAGGCTGGCTGTTAGGGACCTGAGAGCAACGCTCCGGAGGAGCAATGGGGATTTGCCTGCGTCACTGGTGTTGTAGGGATGGGACAGGCACAGTTTATTATTGGGAGAAACGTATGGGTTATCAAGGGATGCCAGGAGCAGCCAGAGGAAGAAGAAAGATAAAGAAGGATTAAAAAAGAAAATAACAAAAGGAAAACCTGTATCTTTCTAATCCAAACTCTGCCCTGCAGTGGCTCTGTACCCCCTAGTCATTCTTTTGAGACATGGCGGGGGGTTGGAACTAGATGATCTTTAAGGTCCCTTCCACCCCAAACCAATCTATGATTCTATGAAATATAGAACAGAGTACAATTACTTTCCTGATTACACTTTATCTTCCCTTACCAAAGTATTGAAGAGGAACTGGGGAACACATTATAAAGCGTACAGCTGTATTAAATCTTGATTCTCTCTAAAACAATTGCAGGAAATCTCACTCTTATAATTACACGAGGGTCAAAATCACTTTTTAGCTTTGCAAGCCCTTCACAATTCGTTGTTCCCTTGTTTGTGGTATGTGGAGCTGTATCGGCCTGTTGCCAGTCTCTTGTCCCAAAAATCAGTGGGTCTAAACAAACAAACAATCTCAAAAGGCTCTGGGCTGAAAAAAATGGGAAAATGACTGTGTTTTGGAGTTGTGGGCTGACTGACCTTTGGAGACACCTGTGGTATCCATAGGGTGTAAATCCTGCGACTGCAGACGTGGCCAGGATGTGGCGATGGAGGGGACGGCCACCGCCCCAGAGGGGACCTGCCACTCTTGTGCCCAGGCAAGGACAATGACAGTTAGCGACCGCTCCTGAGCCAGTGCATATGAGGATGCTGATTTAACCAGGTTTAAAACCATCTATGCACCGATGTCTCTCTCTGCCTGGCTGACCCCAGGTGTCCTCTTCCTCCAGAGGAAGCTTTTGGAGGGGAATAAGTTCCACCGGCTCCTTCATGCAGCTGCAGGCATAGGCTATAAGATTAATTTGGAGAGCTGTACAGGCTAAAATGGATTTCCCAGCAAAAGGGGTCCTGCTCTGCAGCACGAGTTCTACTTTTGCATCCGGCTCTGGGGTTCCCCTCTCCTCCAGGTGCTCCAGCGCTGCTGCTCTGGGGTGCCAGGGCTGGGCTGTGTGTGTGTTAATTGTCTCATTCTCCCTAATTAAACATGCCTACCTCAAGATAACTTAAGGCACGGGGTTGTGCGTTCAAAGTCAGTGTTAGACTTTTTGGGGTTTTGCTGTTACTGTGAAAGACTAATATATTCTAATGTATCAGCTGCAAGGTTGACTTCTGAGGCATGACCTCAATTAGAAATCAGTTCAAAGATAAAGAAATTGCTGGGATTCAAACCAGTAATCTTGTCCAAAGCTAGCATTTAGTCTCTGGAAAGAAAAAAATCCTCCTACTTCTGTGTCCGTGTTGTGTATTTGTGCCTTGTACTTCAGGTACCCCAGGCTCCACTCTCAAACCATCAGAAATCTAGAGGAAACCCTCCAGATAGACACTGCTATAAATAGGAGAAGAATCTGTCATCTGCACCTCCGTATGTCTGGGAATGGTTTCATTCCCTGGTTTGTTTTTAGATAATACGTAGATGATACTTGGACGCTCCGAGTACCTGTCTCTGAGTTACCTGTGGGTGCTGAAACATCATGTAATGGCAGCCTCTCAAAACCGCGGAAACCTTTTTGTATTATCTTTTTCTGGGTGATAATCTGTTAGGTATTAATCCAGTCACCCCACAGCAATGGATGTGAATTATGTTCCCAGAAAGCTGAGATTCCTTTTCAACCTTTTGGATGGCTTGAGGAATACAAAGTAAATCTCATAACTGAATAGCTATTAGAAAAGAAAAAACCCTTTTATAATTTTGGGGGTGAAGGGGGAGGGAGGAGGGCACAGGAGCTGCCTCTGCATCCCCCTGCCATGCTCCTCTGCTCCTTCTACCCTTTTCCTTCGTGGTTTAGCCATTAGGGCCAGAAAAGGCTGGTTTCACCTCTCCACGCTTTTAATAATGCATAGTACTTTGCAAGTTTGACGTAACAGAAACAACACAGGTATCCAGCGAAAGCCAGGGCGACTGGCTGTACAGCGGAGCAGAGCTAATGGCTGTTGCTCCCAGGGCTGCATTTGGGGGTAATTTCCATGCAGGGTGGCTGGGATTAAATTCACCGATGCTTATTGTCCCTGAGGATGATTTATTTCCTTTTGTCCTTCCAGCAGGCAGCACAAATGCAAAACTTTCAGCTCAGAGGTATTTTTCCAAATAAAGTATCTTTAGCTGTGGTCATTGGTGATTTGGAAGCCCCTGCCAGTGAGATTTAGCCTCGAGCTGGTTGCTATTGCTGAGCAGCTGAAAGCTGGCCAGAAATGGCTTTTGATTTTTGCTTAAAAAAAAAAAAAAAAAAAAGAATAAAAAAAGCATGCTTTGGGATGGGGACAGCAAGAAGAGAGAGGTTTTTGTGATTATCCTTCTCTGCCTGAGAAGGGAGACCTCCCCTTGCAGGGGGGACTGGCTTTGGGTAGTAACGAGCGAGCAGAAAGCGGTTGCTGAAATGAGAAAGGTTTCCCTCGCGGCCCTGCCGGCTCGGAGTGCTGGTGGTACCTGCCATTCCTTCGTCCGAGCATTAATCAGCCCTTCGCAGGCTGCCCTCCCTGCCGCCAGAACTGGGGAGCTGGAGCAGCCCGGCTTGTTTCAGCTTTGTGTTTCTGCTAATGTGAAAAATACAAACATGGAGTGGGCTGGTGGAACAAACAATAGCTGATTTACTTGGTTAATTTAAATAGCATGGAGTGGGTAGCGCAGGGAGGCTGCATCGCTGCTCCAGCAATCATGCTGGGAGGGAGGTCTGCAGCGCCATTACGTGCTATTATTACTTTCTGGATAATGTATACATTTTCACTATCACGTAGCTTTTCTCCTTCATTTTTCATGGGAACTGGCACTAGATTAATGGTTAAGCCATGGAAGAAACGTAACACCATGCCAGTCTGATTTATTGACCACTTAGTGCTGATGAAGCTGCAAACAAGAGTCAGACAGATGTTGCAGCTGCATTTTTCTTGATCAAAACTAACAGCTTTTTGTGGGTTTTTTTAACCGCTTCTTGCGCCATCTCTTGTTTACCCTACAGCACCAGGGACACTGGAACAAATTCCTTCACCACCCGAAGGAGACTCTGCTGAGGAGGCGGACTAGATGCCTCTGGTGCAGCATGCCAAGGAGACTTGCCCAGGTCAGGGACAGATGGCAGCAGCTTTGACTCAGATGCGCGGGAAGCGGAGCAGCTCTGCCGAGGCTCTGGGTGTTGAAATTACGGGCGGTTTTCCGAGCGGAACGCTTCCAGAGCCATCTGCAGCCCAGTCCAGGGCTCCCTGTAGGACCGCCCTGCCGTGCAGGGGAAGGGCTGCTGCTGTGGCGTGTCTGGTCTGCTGGCGCGTTTCCGGCATGGAAGTTACCTTTGTAATTTTTCTTTTAGTCTTTCATATCTCTCTCGTTCTGCTGGTAGGTCTCCACAAAGAAATAGTGATTCTCTGCTGATCTAGAGTTTTCCAAAACATATGTATTCTCTTAATTTGTGTCAAAACATTTCAGTTTACTAGGTAGATTGGCATTCATGAGACTTGCCAATCCGAGGTCAACTTTTAGATGTAGACATAAGGGACAAACCTGTTGGTTTTGTGTTTATTTTATATGCTTTTTTATATAAAAAGTATAAATTCTAGTGCCAACCCACTGCTGAGGTCCACTTGCTTCTGCTGTAATGAAGCCAGGAAGCCCCATCGTCCTGACTTGCCTGGTGACAAACAGGCATTATCGGGCTGTGAAAAATACAGGTTATCCGAAACAAAGGAAGAGGCATCTGCAGAACTGCCAAGTCGCCCAGTGCCGCGGCGGCAGCGTGTCCTTGCTCTCTTCTCTGAAACTTCTCTGAGAGCAAAAGGTGTCTTTACACGAAATCTCTGAAGCATATTACTTTTTATTACTTCATCATCTAAATCACTAATTACATTAAATTAGCTGATGGAGACTATTTGGGTGTATAGGTAATCATTTTTATTATCTGAATCTTTTCTGAATTATGCATGAGGACCGTAATGTTTCAGACCTCCCCTTCATCACCTCCCCAGTCCCGAGCAGCCCCATCCCCTCGTGTTGGAAGTGGCTCAGCCCACCCCGTTAATTCCCCGGGAGGCCCCGGCTGTCACCTCAGTCACCTTTAAAGGGTAAAACAGGAAGGTTGAAAGCGAAACATGGCTCCATTTCATGTGGTGACCTGAGGATTTGCACTGCAGTGTGGAAAGAGAGGATACGGTGTTTTAATGTGTCCTCCTCTGGCTGTCTTTCGTCTGGGGCAGATGATGTGCCCTGTGAAACGGAAGGTTTTGAACATGTAGAAATTGAACATAAAAGGTCCAATTGTTTGTCTCCAGGAGAATCTCGGGAATAGAAGAGCCGGTGGTTTTCTTTGCTTTAGCACTTTCCAAAACTGCTCCAAAACAAGTTGTTAGCAGTTTCTTACTAGGTTTTCTTGCCTCTTCCCTGTGCTAATAGAACTCTTCTTAACATAGGCTGCAAGAATTTGATACTGCAATCTAGCAGAATCTTCACTGAAAATCTCCCACTTGCAGTTTTCATCAATAAAGGGGAAAAATGCAAGTTCCTGCTTGCATGTCTTCCTAACTTGAGAGAGCTTCTCCTCCAGACAGAGGGACGCATCTGGGTACTGGAGCCCTGCTGGGTACCTGCATGCAAAGGGGGGTGCAGACGGAGGGAGGGCACGCTCTGTGGGGCTGCTGAGCTTGTCGTGTTGCTGTACACGGTCACCAGGTGAAGGGGTGGTCTTTCAGCTGCCAGCACTGTCTTGCCAAGCCTCGAGGAGCTGGGAGATGCGACCAGCTGCCCCCTCATCTCTGGGACGTGCAGGATGCTCCCCGCACGCAGGGTGCACAACGGGGCGCGTGGTCACCCCCCCACCCAGCAGCGGTGAATGCTGCCCTGCTCTTGCCCCTGCGCCGGGCTGGGTCCAGGAGCCGCTGTCCGGTACGCCACGCCTGGCCTCAGTGCTCTGTTTTGCCTGTCAGAAGTTACCTTCCGCTGGTCTTTCCTTGGTGCGGGTGTCCATGTACTGCTCCAGCCCTCTGCGGGTTTCATAAGCAAGTGCTCCCATTAGCACAACCTTTGCAAACAAATGATGGCTTGTGTTCCCTCTCCCACTCAGAACTAGGGCTCTAACAGCATTAATGAAACATTAGAGTTTTAATTACACCATTATCCTATTTATTTTTATAAATAATTCCAAAGCAGTCGTTAAAGTTTGTGAACTTAGGAGTAAATGACTTAAGGGAAAGAAATCAGCTTCTCAATCTTGTTATTATCTATTGTACAATCTCCCTGGGATGCCTTTGGGAAACTAGCAGAGTTGTTGCTGTTGCTGTTGCTAAGATGATTCATTTACTCGCAGGGTGGTAACAGGCTGCTCAGCTCCCTACTTGAAACGCCTGTGTCAGTGGGACGGCGCTGCAGTGCGTCAAAGCGGTGTTGCATCCCCTCTCTCAGCCCCTGTAGGAAGGTGCACGGGGAGAGAGGGGAGCATTAAACAGCCCTGCGGGAGCGAGCGCCTTGCAGTTGTTCTGCAGCAGTTCTGCAAAGGACAAGGTCTCTTCCAGTCCCGACCTTCTGCAGCTCACTGTTTTCATTGCGAAGCTGCAAGATCTTCAAAAGACAAGAAATTTCGGGCTTGTCTGAAAAGAGCCTGTCCTTGGGGCACTCTGTAACACCGTCTGTGAGCCTCCTTGGCTCTTCCCTCCCTCTTTCTGCCGCCGTACGTAAAGCGTGGCTGGTACTGATGTTCTTGGGTGAATTTCTGTATATTCAAAATAGCCCGATGTGGACCAGAACTGATGAAAGCATTGGATCAAACAGACCGCAGGTCCCTTAAACCAGAGCAGATTACCTGGTGGTTGTTACAACTGGTGTTTGCCGGACTCTTGCAAGTATTCAGTGTTGTATGTGTTGGAAAAAGGTTCACCCTGAGCACACAAGGGGAGCAGGAGATTTGCAAGCAAAGGGCGCGCAGGGTGGGGGGAAGCTGCATGCAAACTGTCATGCCTTGTCTTTTGGCACCTCTTTTAAAGAACAGCTCTGATCTCGGGGAAATCTGGTACGTACTGGGATCTAATTACGATGCTTTCTGTCATAGTTTTAATTAGGAAGGTAAATGCAGAGAGCCCTGAGCGGAGGGAAGAGGCCCAATGACATAACTTTTGCTCTGCTCTCCCCACAGAACCCAGACATCGTGTTGGTGCACTACCTGAATGTCCCTGCCATCGAGGACTGCGGGAAACCATGCGGCCCCATCTTGTGCTCAATAAACACAGACAAGAAGGAATGGGCAAAGTGGACAAAAGAGGAACTCATCGGACAGCTCAAACCGATGTGTGAGTATTTGGAGGCTTTTTTGCTCTTTTGCTTTACGAAGGGCTAATTCAGAGTACGCTGTCTCTCACTGCCACCAGCCTTCCCTGCGAAGGAGTCATTTGTCACCGTCAAACTCAACTTACATCTGCATGCACTTTCTTCTGCACGTTCAACACTTCTGGGATGCATAGTATGAGAGCTGCCCAGACTGTCCCCAAAAAGGTCATATCCCAAAAAAGGTCTGCTCCATGCACTGTGAAAAAATTGTACCTATGGTCTTGCATTTTCAAGCGCCGTTTGTAGGCACCTACTCGGTTGCAAAGAGCCTTTGCAGTATTGGCAGGGAGGTTTCCCCGAAGGGCACTCCGTGTTTGTGTGGGTTGCTGTTGTTTACAGATGGACTCCGTGGAGCTGGGTGTTTCAGGGTGGGTATCGTTGACTACTGTTCTAAACTTTGCAGTCTAAAGGGAAGGCTGCTTAGATGCGCAGAGTGATTGGGAAGTTTGCTCTGCAAACAGGCAGCTCTGTGGAGTTCTCTGCATCTGCCCTGAACTGTATTTTCTTTCACGTCACAGTTATATTGTATGTCTTCCTCTGGAGAATATGTCGCAATGTGTACACAAACATCTTTTTGCAATCAAAGAAAGCTTAGGCATAATGTGGGTCTGTAAGCAAGAGAAAATTAACTGCAGGAGCCACAATACCAACTCTAGGTGCTTGCATCTGAGTCAACAAATACCAGGTCTGCTTTTCTCCCTCACCCCTGCCCCCAGTTGGATGCTGGTGTCGTGCCCGGCTTTCCGTAATTAGAGGTCACGGCCATGAAGTACGTTCTCATGTGTCTCAACCACCAGTGAAAGATCAGTCTCAAGCTGACCGCAGCATTAGTAATCTAAGTTTGCACCGCTCCTTTGTTGCATCCCGAGCTCTGCAGGCCCATGTATTCCTTTTCCACACAAAGTTGGAGGGCAGAAGACAAGCAGAAGAGAAGAGAGAAAATGACACATTTGCTAAACAGAATATTGCCCCTGGGACTGATAACCTTAGACAGAAATCCAAGATGTTGAAGGTTTAGCTGAGACTGGACAAGTACCTTAACATTAAACAGGAGAGGAAGTGGTAGCCTGCTAAAAAATCTGCAGTGCATCAAGAAAATTATGTTGAAAACTACAACGAACTCACCGTAAATTTAGTAACGCTCGGCTCTTTTATGTCTCAGGAGGGAAGAGTGAAATTCTGCCCAATTATTCAGAGTATATGTGCATGTACACATCTCTGTTTATGGGTACATATCCTGGGAAACACATCCTTAGAAATGTAGCTAAAATAAAAGCTTTAGATTCTGATAAGACCTAGAAAACAAAGAAGACACAGATAACCGTGTTCGGG
Source organism: Mycteria americana (assembly GCF_035582795.1). Lineage (NCBI taxonomy): Eukaryota > Metazoa > Chordata > Aves > Ciconiiformes > Ciconiidae > Mycteria > Mycteria americana. Next base: position 11,432,837 of record NC_134382.1, read on the forward strand.
GAACACGGAGGGGCACTGCTTGCCCAAGAAGCCATCAGATTTGGTTCCAGTATTGGGTGTGCCATGGAATTCTGGAGCCAAGCACATTAGTTTCATCACATTTTTGCATTAATCACATTCTTTCACAGACTTCACAGTTTGATTGCCTGATGTTTCCAAATTTCTCTGCCCTAAAGCAGATTTGTCAATGACTTAATCAAAGCGTTGTGCATGGTGTTGCTGGTGAAGTGACAGTCTCACCCTTTTACCTGTTCTGTGTTGCAGTTCAGATAGTTTTATTCCTCTGGACTTGGAAGCTGTGTGAGGTTTTTGTTGATACTTTTGTTTTCTTGGTTGCCATTTTTCATAAGAATTTCACATTTAAGACAAGTTAGTGATGATGTAGCCGGGGTGTGCATGGAGGTCTGAGGCCAAATGCTGTACCTGCAGGAAGGTTTTTGCATCCTGTTTCAGACCATTAGTGTCATTCAGAATTAGGAGGAGAAGCTGATGCTAGTTCTACCTTTGGGGAAAATGCCTCCTCCTGGTCAGAGGCTAGTGACAGCGTCCAGTTCTTGACTCACTGAGAACAAGTGCTGTTTGTTCAAGTCCTACTCAGCCTGGACCGGAGTCAGGTATTAAAGCTTTTGACCTCTGTCAGGTATTAAAGCTTTTATATCAGAATCTAGGATAGCAGAGAGTCAGTGGTGTGGCAGCCAAAGGCTGGGAGCATGTTCTCTTGGCCATGTGTGCCTGGAGAACTAAAAGTGATGTGGCAGATGGCTGGCAGGGAGAGAGGCATCGGTCTGAGAGTCCGAGCCAGACAAATACATCAAACTGTTTTTCCTGAAATGCAGAGAGACCCTGACTGGGATGAGCAGGGAGTTTGCTCATGTTTCTTGCATCCGTAACTCACTCAGCTCCCTTTTCCTTCCCCGCTGCATCATCCCAAAGTCAGTCCAGGCTTCAGCAAGTGTTCGGCAGGCGTTCCGGACAGGCACAGGCTCCTGGTACCGGACTGCGTCACCTCTGTGAGCAGAGCAGTGCGTTGAGGTCTGGGCTGCTGAGGGGTGGCTCCTCCTGTCCTGGTCTTGAAGACCTCTGCGAACCCAGAGCTTCTTGACTGGCTTCAGAGGTGTTTTTTCCTAATGCTGTGACTTACTTGCCCCAGTGGTTATGGATGAAAAAAAATACCTTTTCGGGGTGGCCGTACAGCTCTGAGAGCTTTATGGAAACACCATTAACTTGTTCTAATACAGCTGATCTGTGAACTAATTAAGAGACTGAAATTAACCCATCTGAACATCTATGAAAGGTAAATACTCACTGTGGATGCTCTGAGAATTTGGGGTTTTTTTTCAACATCTTCAACTGAGTTGAGATCATAAATAATTAATTAATCAGCCTGACTTCAGTTTTCATGGCTTTGGATTTTTGGTTTAGTTCTGGTCTATTTGTTGCCTGCCTTGACACTGGGACATCCATGACCTCCTGATTGTCCTGTCTGGACTATCACTGTTGGCTTGTGAGACCTCAGTTTGGCAGTCCTTGAGACTGAAGCAGACAAGCCTGGAAGGGCTGGATACACTATTCATGACCTCCAGCAGGATGATTCCTGTCTCCTTCCAGGCTAGGAGACGGGGCGCCTTGTCTTAGAGGTGTAAGCATGGTCAGGGAGTGCAGGGAGGGCTGTAAAGCCTCCACTGAAACATCCTGCTGCTGATGGCAGACGTGTGATAACCTGACTGTCGGCAGTGACGTGACTGGTTGAATCAAAAGTGTCATTGTGTCTGTTGCTTCTGTACGAATTCAACCTTTCGGGACATTTGTGCAAAATGAATAGCGAGAATACGAAAATTCTGCAGGAACGTGGTCTGGGACACCTGTAAGTCATTTCAGGATGGCTGGTATGAAGAATGGGCCTCAATTTGGCATTGCTTTCAATTCCCCCCCCCCCCCCTTGTGCCCTGTTATAGTCTCGCTTTGAGATTTCTCTGAGCAGATTAGCAGATGTCCTTAGAGGCATCTGGTGGTAAAAGCAAAATGCAGTGGCAGAATCCAGCACAGCAGAATTCTGTATATAAACTCCATATGATCAGCAAATTGTGGGCCAGCTCATGTTGGGGGTTTCTCCAAATCATCCCCTTTTGGCTTTCTCATCCCTCAGCTGGCAAAGTATGAGTTATAAACTCACAGCTGGTGCTACGTTGCAATCCTAGTTTCAGGTCCACTATAATTAAGAGCTGTCTTTCTTTCGGAAAAAAGCTTTTTTCATTCCTCTGCTGCTTGGAAACTGATTGCTCCTGCTCGTGCTGCCTGCACGCAGCCACAGCTGGGGAAACTGGAGGTTTCACGTGGCACCCGTCAGACTTAATACCTTTGGGCATAGGCAGCTCTTGCCTCTCCCTGGCGTCACCAGTTCTCTCTGTTCTGTCTGTGTAAATGAAACAATCTGGGGCTCTTGGAGGTGACCTGAAACTGCATCCCTGTGTTGTTGCAACTGGAGAGGGCATTAAACGTTTGTAGCCCAGAATGAAGTTTAAATAGCAGTAATCGGCATTAATAGGGTTTGAAGAATTGAGTTGTTGGGTATTTTTATCTTGACTTAAATTTATATTCAATTTCTGTAATTGTGTTTAAGGGTCTTTTTATATTTAATCTTAAAAGATCAGTTGTACAAAAATGCTACATGGGATGATTTTTACCATTCCCCAACCGGTTTGTCAGAGCTACAGAGTGACCTTCAATGGAAACTGAAGCTTGCCAGCTTAGTTCCAACTGACCTCCATGTAAAAAGTAACATAGATTTTTTTAAAAAGAGTTTGGTTTTAGTAATGCCGATGTCCAGTCTTGCTGGAATAGTACCTACATGTTACTATAAGTGGCCGTGTTTTTTTATTAAAAAGAGAATACTATAGTAGGTGCTAGATAGGTTCTTATATCCCACCAGCCTCTCGGACTTTGAGTACCTCCCATTCACATCAGCTGCATGGCCAGCATCAGCCACCTGCTCCATTTCTCATCTTTGCACCAAGATGCATCTCCTAACCCTTTCGTTGCCGCAAGTGCGGTCCTCTAAACGTGGGTCACATGCAAGAATTGGGGTTTCCTCTCCCTCTTAGATCTGTACTGACATTTATGTCCCAGGGGAGCTTGTTCCCATGTCTATAGGGGCCACTCCTTAGGAAATGTGGCTTCCCTCGCGGGTGAGTTTTACCTACTGTAGAAAGTTCCACTTTGCCAAAAGAACAAGATTAGCAACCGTCTTCCGCTGGTGCTTTGGGCAGTCTTTCAACTGCATTTGGAGATATCGCAGTGAAATAATCCTGCTGGCTGAAATTGAGTGTTGATAGCAATCCAGTATGAACCGGACTGTTAGCAGTAATGGAAATTAACTTGAGGAAAGCTAAACCAAATAGTATCCTGTCCCCCTAAAAGTTGGATATTAAACCAGATGCAGCAGTTACAGAACCTCTCTGAGGATGCCGTGGGAACACTGGCCTCTCTGTTCTGTTCTTCCTTAGTATTTTATCTTCCCTCTTGGCACTTGGCTGCAGTAGCTGTTGGGCTCGATCCTGGAGCATCTACTCAGGCGGCGGGCCTCTTCCTGGCAGTTCCACCCAAGACTTTAAAAACCAGTAAGGGTTGTCCAGGGGGCTAGGGTGGCCTCTGGCTGCCCTGCGAGACCTGTGGATCCCGGCCGCGGGCAGAGCCGAAGCGCTGGGATCCTCGCGCGCCGTGCTCGTGGAGAACGTTCCCCCACCGCCCCGCGGGCTTCGTGCAGAACAGAAGTTCAAACGCCAAAGGGGGCGTGCGGGGCCCGCGGCCGCTCCCGCCGCTCCCCGGCCGTCGCCGCCCGTTCCTTATCCGCTGGCGCCACCTGGCGGCGCGGGGCGGCCGCCGGTCCGCCGGCCGGTACCGCTCCGGGCGGGACGGCGGCCCGGGCCGCGGGGGGAGGAGGGGCCCGGCGGCCGGGGGACCCGGGGTTCGGGCAGGCGCGGCTGTGCTCGCTGCTGCCGGGGCGCGGGGCTGTTCGCTCGGCTGGGCTGTCGGTACCGGCTGAACCGAAGCAGAGCTGGGGCCGAGCCCCTTCGCGCTTCCGTTACGCTGCACGCCGTTCCAGAACTGAGCGAGTCAGAGCGGAAATTTGGGAGTCTTGCGGAGGGGAGCAGGCCGGTGGCAGCAGCTTCGTCCTGATTAACGTCGTCAAAGGCAAGAACTCCTAGCGCGGTCTGCGCTTCACGAGAGGCGAGTGCCGCGGGGGTGGCTTAGGAGAACGGTCCGAGGGAGCTGGCCTCGGCACCGTCCTGCCGCGTGTGAGCAGCCTTGAACTTCAGGTGGCTGTACGGAAAAGCCGCTTTAGCTGTAAACAGGAGTCGCAGAAGTCTCCCTCTGAGCGGCTTCACAAGAGTCGGTCCCGCTGGCCCTCTCTGAGGGTGACTGAACCACCCGCGCTTCCCACTTGCTATTGAGCATCCAGTTGCATCTGAGCAAACCTGCAAGGAAAGGTCTCATTTTGGAAGAAAGACTTCTCTTTAAAGAATGGCTAAGAGTGAAACGTCTGTGGGAGTCCTTACAAAGACATTAAAATTCAGGAAGTGTCATGAAGAAACGGCGAACGTGCAAGGTGATCTTCCCCGCCTGCGTCTTTAGCAGTGAGGGTCAGGAAATCTTTCCATCGTAACCAATAATGAGTGGAAGTGGAGGGCTGGAAAATCAAAGCTGAATTGTGTGTGGGCGTCTGGATACGAAAGCATAAATCTAACGAAAATCTCCTCCAGCCGAACTGAGAAATCAGAGCAAAGCCTTTACTTCTGTCAACACCAACGCAGCGAAGATTGAAGGGACAAGGCTGCCATTTCCAATTGACCATTGCCATGGAAACAGCCTCACGGTGTCAACAGTCGGTGGAGCGGGATGTGGGAAGCAAGGCGGGCTTTCGTTCCCATCAGCAGGGCAGTAGGACAAAGGACCGGCTCACGCTACAGTCAGCGCTTGTAGGATTTTTAAAGCGTTTTGTGTTGGTCAGGAGCGGACAAGGGCAGGACTCTGACACGAGGGTTTGCAGCGGGCCATGCAACCTACATCAAGAGAGAGGCAAACAGAAACCTGCCCTTGATTATTCCAAATATTCCCGCTCTGTCAGGCTATCCAACTTACCTGTTTCATGTGGGAGATGTCATCGTTGTTACTCAAAAAACAAAAGATGGGCCCTTACCTGTCAAAATGGGGCAAAGGAACAGCACGTAGGGTATAGGGAATGGCTTCGTTATGTAGTGTACATATACATATATGTGTAAGTCGTGTTGTACGTATGGGATACAGAAGAGCAAGAGCTTTGGAACAGAAACGGGAAGTGTAAAATGGACGAAGTGGCAAAGAGGAACATCTAAGACCATTCAGAAAGGGTGAAATGATCAGATGTAAATGTGGGAAGGTATTTTAGGGACAAGATTTGCTTAGGGTGGAGGAAAATGGTCAGGGTTTTAGCCATTGATGGTGTTCGGTCTAGAGTGAATGTGAGACAGCAAGGTAGGCTTGAGGTGATGGGGAGGAGGAAGACATCTGCAAGACTGGAGGACTGCAGACCTGGTAATTGTGGAGGACTGAGTACCACCAGCAGCGGAAGAAGGCAAAAATAGCCACGGTGTTGTAATCATGTTGAACAATCATATTTTCCTGTGTGCAAGTTTCCTTTGGCTTCTGAGCTGCCTTTTTGCTGGTAATCTAGATAATTTTTCATTCCTTTACTCATGATGGTCAGACAAAATCCTGACAGCGCTAATGAATGGGGAGCCGCTCGGCCAATATCGGAAGCTCGTATTTATTGTCTTTTCTTCAAAAGGGAAGAAAGAGAAGAAAGCTGTGAGCCCGTGCTCACAAAAAGAGGTTGGAGGCATTTCTGCTAGGAGTAGCATTAGCACTCTGAATTGTGGACCGTCCTCCAGCCTCACTTCTCTTCTTCAAGCACCCAGTGAAAGACCAGTAATTCTCAGCTCCGCTGCCTCAATGCTACAAGCGCTGTGCAGAGGGTGTGTGGCAAGGAATATGTTGCTGCTGTAATGCAGCAGCTTTTAGACCCATTTGTGGTATCACTGGAAAGGAAAGTGTTGGAGCAGTTCACAGCTTTCATTTTAAATTATAAGGAAATACAGGAGGAGTCTGAACAGAAATCCAGATTAAAATACTTCCCAGAATTTCTGTTAAGCTTCTGTCGATTTTTTTTTTCCTTTTTGTTCTCTGTGTTCCTACATTATGACTATATTTAATCAAACATAGTTCTACAGTGGTTTCACTTTTTGAATCACTAAGAAACAGGAAGAGTGTGTGTGTATGCTTTTTATTAACCTTCCTTTCATAATGCACTTTCTTCCCTATAGAAATCTCCTTTCCTGCTGATTCATTATGTGTCAGGAAGCCAAGCGTGACATGTTAAAAGCCATCTTGATAGTATTTCGTATTCAGTACTAACAACTCACCAGCTCACAGGAGTTTTTCTTTAAAAGGGGGAGGGAGAAAATCTGCATATTGGATGTGCCAAGATAGTGGATAATTTGCATTAAGCATCCAGACATTCTTTTTTTACAATCTGTCACCCTTCACTGGCTTTTTATTTTATAACCTTCATAACATATGGGGAGCATAAGCACTAAAAAAAGTCACACCACGTGGACAGAAGCTGGAGCCGGAGTCCTTTAGGATCAGCTGGAGCAAGGCTAGAGAAGGACCTTTCCTCAGCAGCAACAGATCCACGATGGGACTTTGTTATACTGGAAGGACCTGAAAATAATAGGCATGGTACTATAAGTATCCAGCTATAAAGCTGTCTGTTATTTCTTAGCTTCCAGCTCACAGCTGGATTCGGACTTAAGATCCATTGTCATGAATACACAAACCATGAAGATGATTCACTTAGTAGTCTTGCCCCCTGTAATATGCAGCTCATCACGGGATTTAGCAGCAGTAAGGAGCAAACTCTGACATACTGCCGTAAAATAGACTTTCTATACCTAGCAACACTAGGTAGAGAAAGTGAGCTCGCTTCTTTAACAAAGCATTTCTGAAGTAACCGGAAATAACTTAATGCAAAGTTTCTCAGTAATAATTACAGTTCGGTAGCTTTATATAGTATAGACGAAAGTATTCCAAATATGTTACTGCATTTTAATCTCTCTGTCAGTCTGGTTTTCTGCAAAACTGCTATTTGAACATCACTTATTAGGCATGACATCACATGTGCCAGAAAAGTGTACCTAGAATAATAAAATGAACGTGAGTGGAGGTACTGAAGTGGTAAGCATATATAAACTTACACTTAGACATAATGACAGATACTGAGTGTTAAAAGGAAATTCAAAATTGTGAACGTACTAGAAAGCAAAATCTGTTGGGTACGATAACAATAAATGTGGTTGTCAAGCAAGCATAGAGGGACTCATTACTAAACTAACTGCAGCACTTTAAATAGTGATATGAGGAAGAATACTTGTAAACCTTATTTACAATATTTCTCTGCAAGTTATCTGGCCCAGCCAATAAAAATACGAATTCTGTAATATAAAACTAGACCAAGATGAGATGCCGTTAGGCAAAGTAACATCAGTGGGTGATGAGGCGACACAGCAACAGGTGATTAAAAAAAGCAATAAAACTGCTTCACAGAGCAGATCCAGGAACTCTGTTCCACCGGCTGCTTATGACATACCAAATAAGCAGCATCAAAGAGGAGAACAGGAGATTCACGCGGTATCCTGCCTCTTTGACAATGGTCATTAGCATCATAAACGTGCCCTCATTTGCTTCGGATCTTCTTGCATGAAGCAGCTTACAGCTTGTTGCTCCAGAGTCTGCAGATACTTCTGGCTGTATAGTGATTATCTGCCCAACGTGCTGTTGCCAGCGTTTCACAACCTCACACTGAGGACCTTCACCACACAGGGATCTGTGTATTTGCAGCTTAATCCTACAAAGCTGAAGCCCGTGGGACTTTTAATTTTGATTTGGTATATTCTGGTTAAGGAGTTTAGAATACAACGTGCAAGGAACGTGCTTTGCTAGAGTACAACAAAGACGCTCCTGAAAAGAAGCAGCTCTTCAGGCCTGAGCTGCCAGGCACCGGGACATCTTGGAAATGATGTTGCCACCAACCAGCACTTTCCAAAATCTGCAAGTGAGCTCTAGTGCACACAAAGAATAAATAAATAATATGCACATACAAATTGCTTAGAGAGACATTAAAGGAGGTGGAAGATGCTGTGAGTCAGTTATTATGGAGAAAATATTTTATCGAATGCTATTTCTATTGTAAGTCAGGTTGAGAATATCACTGTTATATGAAATTCTGCATCTACAAAATTCTGAGAGGGAGCCTTTATTCAAGTAATTTATGTGCATGCAGTTTAGCATTCTTTTTTAAATAGCTAGCAGGCCAAGAGAGTCCCCAAGAACAGAGACCTTCAGTTTGCAACGTGTTCTGCAACGTCACCCTCCTGTCCGTTTTCCCAAATTACTAAAAAGTTGTCCAGGTCTGAGGAGGAACTCATACAGTGTCTGTTAGTGACTCCTAAAAAAAATGAGTCAGTCTTTACTGCTGCCGACCAGGATCTGACAATGAAGACCTGGCAAAAGGTTTGTATTTGCTATTATACTGGCATATTTTTGGCTGCTGATTTTCTTATAAAACTAACTAACGTTGTTTTCATATTAGACAGAAAAAGATTCTAAAATGCTCCTTGGAATTGTACTGTTTTACTTCAATAAAACACAAGTATTTTGTTGCTTTCAGGTTTTTAATGAAGGTTACACGCACTGTTCAGATAGACCTTAATTTTTCAGCTTGCTTAGAGAGCCACCATTAACAGCAAACTGAAATAGAGAAAGATATTCTACTGAGGTTTTTTTCCTCTGTATGTATCTAATCCAGGAATTGCATTTGGAAGCCTGTGGATATCGGGGAGCAGAGAATAGCAAAACAATAACCGTTACTGTTGCTTTTTATAGCTTTCCTTCAGATCTGACAAAAAGCAGCAGGAATGGGTTTCTGCTGTTCTTTTGGAGTGGCTTTTGATGGTTTCTGGCATGTTTTTTGAAGTGTCTGATGGGAAGTTTTACCATTCTCTTTGCAGTTCATGGCATTAAGTGGACATGCAGCAATGGAAACAGCAGTTCAGGGTTCTCAGTGGAACAGCTTGTGCAGCAGATCCTTGATAGTCACCAGACCAAACCGCAGCCTCGGACACACAACTGTCTCTGCACTGGTACCTTGGGTGAGTACCTTGGGAGGGCACAAAATGATCACAGCTTAATCCAGACTTGGAGCAGGGTTTGTAGTACTGAAGTGCTGAAAATACTGTATCATGAAACGTTGAGACGCAATGAACTCGGAGGTGACAGAAGAAGTCTTGAGCATAAAAAGATGCAGCTGGAAGTTCTGAAAAAAAAGTCAACGCTTTGTAATGTGCAAGTTTTAATAAATGCTCTCCATATGTGACCTGCTCAAAAAGGCATATTCTCTTCTACATGCTCAAATTTTGTTACCGAAGCCTCAAAATTTGATGTTCTTCCATCTTCAGCCTCTGAACTCCTTGCTCTGCAGCCCACTTTCCTGAAGAAAATGCGCTCAGGTGGTTAATTACAAGGTATCACTGGGATAAGACAGGTTTTATTTAGGTATCATGAAAATACAGGAGATTTCTTTCCTGTTAAAGAAGATGGCTTTGTTTTGAGTGAGACTACGACTGCAAGAAACGGCATCCTTAGTATTAGCATTTTATATAGAGAGTGGGAAGCCGAGTGATTCACTTTTCTAACTCATCTGCTTTATAGCCACCCCTTCCTAGTATTTTGGTCAAGTAAAATATATGACACGTTAATTAGTCTTCAGCAAAATTTATAAAGGAAAGCTGTCAGTACTTCAAAGGGTTTATTTTTCCTTCTTTTTTTGGGCAGTTGCATTATACAATCAAGATTTAAGTAAGAATGATGACCGCTGAAATACCTGAGTTTGGATTAAAATTCAACCCTTAAGGCTCAGCATTTGATCCAGGCTTGCAGATCTGAACATGAATCCTTTTATTCTTCCCTTTGATGTTTTGTCTTGTGCTAAGTCTGCTGTATGCTTTTTAACATAACAGTAGGGCTTTGTTTTGTAAGGGCTTGCACATTGACACATACATTCCCAATTCCTTACTGTCTTCTGCAAAGACAGCAGCGTGAAAGCCTCTCCCTTGTTCCTGTTCATCCCTATACCTAGGAGAATAGAGATATTTAATACTGCATTTAGTCTCAAAAGCACTGTCCTGAACTACTTTAAGTGACCTGATTCAAATCCTGAGCATATAATAGAGAAGTTCCCCTTCAAGGGCAAGGAACAAAAGATTTAGCAAATTGCAGCGGCTACACGGATGCCTTATGTTACCCAGAAGATGGCATTTATAATTGTAGCCATTAGCTATAAGGAGGAGGTTTCTTTCCCCCTTTAGTCATTACACAGTACCATAATTAATGTTCTTACCTCATTCTAGGGAAAATGAATCAATTAAGGAAAGAAACATCAAAAAGTCATGGGTTGTTCTTCTTTAAATAACAAAAGCAGTCCCTGCACCAGAGTTTGTCGCTAAGATGCCTTTGCAGACAGAATTGTTTACTTTATCTTACCTGATTTGCAAGCTCCCAGGAACTCGGGTGATGCTCCTTTCTGTCGGGCCAGTAAAGGCACCAGCTGGCTGAACTCTGTGGAGGGCTGTCTTCCAACGACCTCTGCTTGAGCATTCTTCAGCTGCTCCGATACTAATCGTGTGCTCTGCGTGCAACCTCTCAAAGTACAAAATGTTTATCTGTCAGCATACGAACGGCTTAGAACAAGAGAAATGCATCACTGTCCGTATGGGAGGGAAAGCTTTCTTTGTGCTGGCTAGTGTACTACTTCTTTAATAATTTGATTGGCAGCTGTAATAGACACAAGATGAGAAGAAGATAAGGGTTGCAATCTAGGCGGCAGGGTGATGCCAGGGACAGGAGCATGGTATAGCATCTGTCACCTCCAGATTACCAGTCAGCATCCAACCCACGAGAGCAGTTGTCAAACCACCTGATATCAGATAGCGTGAAGAGCCGAGCATCTGCGTCACAGGGGGCTGAGGTCTTGTCTGTGGTGCAGATGAAGCAGGGCCTGTGAGGCAGAAACCGTCTGCCACAGCTGGTAGCAACAGCCCTCACTTTGCAGACTTTACACTGAGATCGGGCGTGTTTAAATGCCTCCAAAACTTGTCATAGATGCGGATTCCTCTCCTCCTAAAGTGCTGTCTGATGGGGCAGGGAGGAAGGAGGTAGGTGCTATGTGGGGTGAGGGGAAAGGTGCGCACACACCTTTTTTGAGGTTGCTGTCATTGCACGCAATGGATCTATGCATCAGATGGAAAGGGAGCTATAAATCTGGCACTGGCAAGAAATTATTTTTATTTCCAAGGCCTCTCTTGCTGTCTTGTACGTGTGCTTGCTCTCTCTCGCACATGCGTGCATAAGCACAGCTCTCCTTTGCTACAGCCATAAGATAATGCAACTAGCCTCATCTTAGTTTTGTATCTACTGAATGGCAAATGTTGTTGTTTTCTGGCACAGGGGCAGGAAGCAGCGTGCATCACAAGTGTAACAGTGCCAAACATCGCATCATATCACCAAAGGTCGAACCAAGGACAGGTGGGTACAGCGCTCATTCAGAGGTACAAAATAACGATGTCTCTGAAGGCAAGAACGAGCACAGTCATGGCAAGGCCTCCAGCCGAGAGAAGAGGAACGGCAAAGTGGCAAAACCGGTGTTGCTCCATCAAAACAGCACTGAGGTTTCTTCCACCAACCAGGTGGAGGTCCCTGACACGACCCAGAATTCTCCTGTGTCCATCAGCAGTGGATTAAATAGCGACCCGGATATGGCGGATAGCCCGGCCGTCACTGGCGTGTCCAGTATGGCTGTAGCATCGGTTATGGGAAGCTTGTCACAAAGTGCCACTGTATTTATGTCAGAAGTCACCAGTGAAGCTGTGTATACCATGTCACCCACCTCCGGCCCGAATCAACACCTTCTGTCTTCAGATGCAGCTGCACAAGGACTGGTACTTGCTGTGAGTTCAGATGGACACAAATTTGCTTTTCCAACAACCGGCAGTTCAGAGAGCTTGTCGATGCTACCCAGCACTGTCTCTGAGGAACTTGTGCTCTCCACAACTTTAGATGGAAATAGAAAAATTCCAGAAACCACCATGAATTTTGACCCAGACTGTTTTCTTAACAATCCCAAGCAAGGGCAGACTTATGGTGGAGGAGGTATGAAAAGTGACAGCATCAGTACCAACATAAGGCAGTCACCCACAACAGAACGGAGCTTCAACTTCAGTACAGCCCTCACAAAAGAAATAAAAACTGAGGACACATCTTTCGAACAACAGATGTCCAAAGAAGCATTTTCCTCCACTTCTGCATCTAACACTCTGACCCTCACTACTGGTTCAGGTTTGCTTCCGTCTGGAGGAGGTCTGAGCCCAAGTACCACCCTGGAGCAGATGGACTTCAGTGCCATTGACTCCAATAAGGACTATTCTTCCAGCTTCAATCAGACCGTCCAGAGCCCTCACGTTCATCAGACCCCTTCCCCCAGCTTCTTTCTGCAGGATGCCAGCAAACCTCTTCCCCTTGAGCAAAACACTCACAACAATTTGAATGACACAAGTGGCTCATTTGTGAATACATTAGGAATCCCCAGTGTGAAAACAGAGTCCTCGTCCCAAACCACTTCCAACTGTAACGGCACAGTGGAGACCAGAATAGAGTCCACCTCTTCTCTCCAGCTCATGCAGTTCCAAGCAAACTTCCAGGCTATGACTGCAGAAGCTGAAGTTCCCATGGAGACCTCCCAGCAGGCAGAAGGGAACGAAAATCTACTTAAATCAGGGGATCTTCAAGCCTGCAGCACAGAACACTACTTGCAGCCTGAGGCCAACGGGGGTATCAGGAATGGGAACAATCTCCCTATTCTCCAAGGAAACATGGTACAAGGACTCTATCCCGTGGCCCATCCCAGCTTAAATAACTCCTCCAACATGGAGCTTAACTTGGACCACTTTGACATCTCCTTTAGCAACCAGTTTTCTGATCTAATTAACGATTTCATATCGGTAGAAGGTGGGAGCAATGCTCTCTATGGACACCAGCTGGTGTCAGGTGACAGTGCCGGACTGTCTCAGCCTGAAGACAGTAACAGAGCAACCTACAGCCAGGCTGAAATGTGCATTCCTTGCTGCAGTCCTCAGCAAGCCAGCATGCAGCTCAGCAGCACAGAGAACGGAGCCAGCACGATGGCGTACATGCATGTGGCTGAGGTGGTCTCAGCAGCTGCGGCACAAGGCACTTTGGGGTTGCTACAGCAGAGTGGGCGCTTGTTCATGGTGACAGATTATTCACCGGAATGGTCTTACCCTGAGGTACGTCTAGGGCTTTTACTCATTAACTTTTACTGCTTTATCTTTCATTGCTTTGTCAATAAGGGCTCCCAAGAACTGTTTTGTTAAAGCTTTGACAAGGCCTTTAAAATATTTCTCTTAGGAGCCAGAGTATCCAAGGCCATTTGCATGTCTGAGTGTACTTTTAATTAAGCGCTTCATTACCCTGACAGGGCCCTTTCTTCACTTAGGAAGCATCCAAACAGAAACGTTTTGTTTCATCGAAAAGTGAAGTATTTCCCACGTGCTGCCTAGCCACGCTAGAGCAATAGTTTGCAAACTGGAGCTCATCCTTAAATCTGTCTCTGATGTTCTCAGTAGAATAATTCCTGACCTGCATTGCCTTAATGTGTTCAGCATTTACCTCCATCCCACAGACTACCCAAAATCAGTCTCATGCACCACAAGTTAAAAATGTCAGCAGCACAGACTTTTCTGATGTGAAGGAGTGCTGGAGGCAAGAGGCTGTTTTGAGCCAGTAATGGAGAGGCAGGTTGTTTTGAATTAAAAAAATGGTCCTTTGTGTTTTTGTAAGCCCAGCCTTGGAGCACTGTTGTATCTGTTATCTTACAGAGGTGTATAATATCTCTGTTCCCATTGACTTGCGCTATCTGATTTTCAGTTCTGTAATACCACCTCCAGTAAGCGTACATCTGACACCGCTGGATGGTGAGTTTGCTAGTGGATGAGGCAGCAGAAATATGCAATAATAAGCAGATGAGGTGGCTTAACCTTCAGCTGAATGATCCTGTGACAGCTCCAGGACCAGGGTGTTACGGGAGCCGGTGATGAGTTGGTATTCAGTGGCTTTAAGAGTTCACATACTCTGCAATGTGGGACTTGGCATGAAAACATGGGCGTTCACTCTGCAGATGGAAAGAAATTGAGGTTGCCGGCATGCAGGAATGGCCGATGGGCACTGATGAAAAGCCTCCTTCAGGAGTTTCTGCCCTCCATTTCGTTGCTCTCTCCAGACAAGTCTGTCACGGCCAGCGAGGTAGCGGTGCAGGCTGAGGCACGGTGGGCAGCTGAAGGCATCCCACCCCTCGTTACAGCTTCACCCACCATTTGCCTGGGCTGCAGCTGACAGGGAGGTCTGGAACTGTGTAGGGCAGGAGAATCCCAGGGGCCTCACCTCTGCCAGCTGCCAGATCGAGTCCTCTCTAAGAGACAGGGTGGTCGCTGATCACCTACCACTCACCACCAGCTGGAGTTGACTGTCTCTTGGTTTTGGTGGAAAACTGGGTCTAAATGCCAGTCTTCTGCTTCTCTGGAGTATAATACAAGCTGAAGTGTCAGCACTGTGATGGTCACTACTAGTGTTATCTAACTGAGTGGTTAATGTGGAGCGATGATGCAATGATGGCCTGTTAGCAACTGAACCCAGTTAGGCTTTGTTTGCAAGAAGCACAGGGGCATTGGGCTGCGTTGGGCTACAGGCACTGCTGCTGCCCGGACAGTCAGCCCGACTCTTGTTTGTAGAAGGTCCCAAAAATCAACAGAAAAAACCCTAACAGCAAACCTCCAGCCTTTCTAGTGCAAGTCTTTCTGGAAACGTGTTTTTTTGTTATCTGTTGCTACACTACTGAATTGTTCGGCTCCTGCTGGCAGAGCTTGTTTTATGTCTGTTTTCTGCAGACCACACAGCCGAACCCATCTGCGTAGACTCGCCAGAATGTTTTTCAAAACCAACACGGGTGCAGGATTGCTTTCTGGTTGCTGCATTCGCACCTGGAGCTTCGGGTTCTGATTTGCAAGCAGCCCGGAGCAACGCCCCCGCTACCGTTCCCTCTGTTTGCCAAACGGCGCGTGCTGCTCGCGTCGCGAGCCCCAGCGGGATCAGACAAGCCCTCGGAAGGCGCGCGCCCGCCGCCGAGCGCGTTTCGCCGCGGGCGGGGGGGCTCCCGGGGCCCCGCGCTGCTGGCCTGGCGCGGGGCTGGCGGGCGGCACGCGCCCTTCCCGCGGTCGCCCGGCACGCGGGAGCGCGGTCCCGGCGCCGCGGGCGCTGCCAGGCTGCGGGCCGCGCTGGGGCCGCCTCCCGCGGGCGAGCCGGGCCGTGCTCCCGCCGGCGGCCGCCCGAGGGCAGCACGGCCGCGGGGAAGGGGAGGGGAGGAGGCCTTCCGCGGCACCGGCCGGGTGGCCCCGCTGCCGGCGGCCGGCAGTCCAGCGGCTGCGGTGCCCGGCAGGGAGAAGGCCCCTCTCCCGGCCTCGCCTGAGGGCAGCCGCTGTCAGCTGCCGAGGCCTGGCCGCCGCTGGGGTGGCCCCGGGTGCCCCTGCTCCCAGCCGGGCCTCTGCTGTCGCGGGAGAAGGCGCGGGGACCCGGTCCTGCTCCTGCAGGTCCGAGGGTGGATGCCGCTGGTGCGTTTCTGTGCCAGCGGGAGAGACGGACGCTAAGGACTTCCCCTGGGTCATTCTCATCTTCAGCACATGAGCCTGACAGAGCCTTGGCAGGGGAAGCAAGGGGAAAGGTCTGGGACAGGCTTGGCCCAGGGTGCCAGAGCTGCGGTCGAAGGACCTCTCTGCAAGTACAGCCCCGTTCTGTGTCGCCCCGCTGTCATCACGCTTCCTTCTTTAACCCAAGTTCCCAGTACCCAGAAAAGCGCAAGGTGTGTGATTGCTCTTTTTAGCAGAGAACTTTCTACATCACGGTCTGTCAGATTCATGGTCCAGCTCCTCTTGTGCTTCCAGTTGTGACTTTGGAGGCAATGTGTCGCCTTTTGCGTCCTATACACAGTCTTCCATCCATGTCAACAGGGTGAGGGCGGTGATGGCAAACGTGCAGCACACTTGCTGTGACTGACCTGTGGCACTTCTCAATAGCAGTGAGACGAGCCTGGAGCCTGCGCAGGCAGCAGCGAGGAGGAGATGGTGGGGATGGCGCAGCCAGAAGTTACCTGGTGGGAGGGATATCTGGCTTGCAGCGTTGATAAGGTTTGCCATTACTGGTCTCGGAGCTGGCAAGTGACCAAAAGAAAGGCAGTCTGCAGCGAGGGTCACACTGGCAAAGCGCGGGACTTGGGTGTATGGGCCAGAGTGGGGAACAGAGCAAGTGGAAGAGAAACAAAGATAATCTACTATAGAATACTATTTGCATTTCTCCCACAGTGGTGGGAGACTGGGGCATCGGTGTTGACTGGTGCTAAGGATCTGTGTTAGCTTGGCACTACTGTTAGCCCTCATGATGCTGTTTGCCATTCAGCTATTTCAGTGCGTGGTCCTCTCTGGGGATGGCTGCTTCTGTGATGGTTTGTTTTCCTCTTTTCCTCACAGGGAGGAGTAAAAGTCCTAATTACTGGTCCATGGCAGGAAGCCAGCAATAATTACAGCTGTCTGTTTGATCAGATCTCAGTGCCTGCATCTTTAATTCAGCCAGGGGTACTGCGCTGCTACTGCCCAGGTAAGGAACACCTCTCTCCTAAAGCTGGTGGTTTCAGAGCAAGTTCTTAGCCTAATAGCGTCATATATATGTCTTTACTAAACTCATGGACCCGTTGTGAAAGGTGGTGCATAAACACTGAGAAGCTTTTCCTTTCTCTTTGACCTATTTAGTGTGAGAACGGTAATTTAGGATCTTGATACCTCACAACAGATCACAACAAATATTATTTAGAAGCTCTGAATTAGCTTTAAAAGAATTATTTGAAATAATTTAAAATAATTCTAAGCAGTTCTTTAGTTTTGAAATAGCAGATTAAAGAGCAACTGTTATTTAGGTGTGCACTCACTGCTCTGCTGGCTCTTAATTTGCCTATATTCTGCGCTTTGTCCTTGGTACTTACAGGATGAGAACACCTGCAACCTCCCTGCAGAGATTTTCAGTAGTGCTGGTCCTCAGTATATGACTTGAAGTGTATGCAGAATAACTTAGCTTCATTGTTAGGCCCCAGCTTCCCACTGGAAATGCGGTGAGGCTGGTTAATCTTTAGGAACACATGTGATATAGCTTCCTGCCAAAACAACCCATTAGATGACTCTTAAGCTTACAACCTTCATGTTTGAAAATACAGATTGGCATTTTGGACTCTTCAGTTGGACTCTTCAGTTGTCTAACAAAAATATTGTTAAATGCCCCCGCTTCTCTCTGCTCTCAGCCTGCTGCTTAGCACATGGGGAGATCAATAGGATAATACCTAGCCGTGCATTTCTGCAGGGAGGTCTCTGTCTTACCACATGCTCTTTCCTTTTAGCTCATGACACTGGGCTTGTGACTTTGCAAGTTGCCTTCAACAATCAGATCATCTCCAATTCTGTGGTGTTTGAATATAAAGCCAGAGCTCTGCCAACCCTGCCTTCCTCCCAGCATGACTGGCTGTCCTTGGACGGTAAGAAGCATGCGATATTCTTTAATATAGCTCACTGAATGGTAGGACTGTGAATGAAAGGAGCAATTCCTGGCGTGGGGGAGGGATGTAGAGGGGCAAGTTTGTGCTGTGGGAAGGCCTGTTGCACAGTTTATCAAAGACCTCGTGCTGAAATTTCTTATTAGTTCTTTTGATGTGAACAAAATGTGGCTGCATTTGATGGGAAGGAGACAAAGGGGCATTTTCTTTGAATAGAAAGCTGATTGTTTCCCCAAAACAGGGCCTACCAAGTCCCTAGCAGGAGAGGAGTATCTACCCTGTAGTTGTCTTCCCTGAGAACTCTGAAACGTGAGCTTGTCTAGAAAAATGTGTATTTACATAAGCAGAAAGTGGGAAGATGGTGAGACAATTTAGGGAATGAAGGGACTTTAGCCAGCCACTGCTATGGTGTCCACATCCCACCTCGCTACCTAGGAGTTACCAAATGGGCAGATACAGATTATGTCCAGACACTTCAGAGTCTCCGTGCCAGAGCAGTCTGTGCTAATGGCAAACCAGGCATGCTCTGGCACATAACAGCCTCAGTCAGCACTCGTAAGAGCATCCCTTCTGCCTTGCCAGGGATGAGATGGACACCCTAATAGTGTTAGCTCTTAGACAAGCAGTTGGCAGAAGAATGCATGACTGATCAGAACGGATCTCTGGTACCTAAATGTTGCACCGAGGAATGGGAACATGGGCTCTGGATTTGTATGGCAACTCTGTGCATGCAAGTTTTAGGTTCAGGTTTACCTGGTAACCCTGTGCTCCCAAAATGCGTTTTATAAAGGAGCAAGATGAGGAGGATAGCAGGGGAACTTAAGAGCCTGAAACATTCACTTCCCTTCCTGAGTGTGACTGCTAGAGAGATGTAGCTTCCAACTCAGACCAAGGAGATGCAGGGAATGAGCTGGTTTGTATGACATGCTGGGAAAGAACCAGTAATACTGCTTTCATCTTTCTTCATCGGAGTCAGCTGCTGGGGCACTGCATTTTGTGCAATCTTAGCGAAGTCCCAACACTCCTGCTTGGTGACCCATTTGCTAAGTGTCTATTTTCTCTGCTAAATACAGGAGACAAATGTATGGTAAGGTCGGATCCTTAGTCTTCAGAGATTTCATAGCTGAGAAACTAATATTAATGTTGCAAAGCGTACACAAAAGTCATGGAGTAGTTGTTTGCACAAGGCCATACTGAAGGCAAGAGAAATAATGAGCTAAAATAGTGATGCAGTTTGTTCCTCAGTCAATTAACCTCATCCTATTTTGTCTGTCAGCTGCAAACATGGTAACCGTACTACAACACATGCTTTCGGAAATCTGCCGTGGATACTACTGTTGATACCAGTTTAATGCCTTTAAAATACTGCTATCATTACAAAGATTTGAAGCATGTGTTACTGTGTCATTATTATTACTTTATATCTTTGATGGACATGGCAAATACTTAGAGCTGGTTTACTTTAGCTGGAGAAATATTGAACAGTTTTGAGCTTAATTCAGGCCAGCTATGTCAGTGTAGGCAGGTGGTGTTTGAAAGGGTTTTGGTGGGCTCCCTCGTTCTGTCTGGGAAGCCCTGACAGGAAAAGCTTTCTTCATTAAAGCATTCATTAGTAGCTTTCTTCACACCATTAGCAGCTGTGAGCCTAGGGACTAGTCATGTGGGTCAAATCTGAGCACCCTGGCACTGCTGATTAGAGCATCCGCAGTTCATCGGTAAAACAGGAGTGCCAAGGGCAGGTGAGGAGGAGCCATTATTTCTAGCTGGATTCTGGCAGAGCGGTGTGTGTATATGTGCACAGTCTGAGCTGATGCTTTCGGAGACGATTGTGGAGGGGGAATAATAAGAAAATAGAATTTCCTTCAAAGTAGCATCAGGCAGGATTTCAGTGGCTCAGTACCTGTATCTTCAGCTGTTCAAGGTTATCCATTAATATTAGCAGCAGACTGATGCATCCTTCCCTGGGTCTCCCTGTCCCTGTAACAGGACAGAACACAAACATCTAGTTTATCTCTGCTTTCTGACCTGTAGCTGCTGTGTTTCTCATGCCACATACAAGAGGGACATTTCAAGGAAGTCGGGGCGGCACTGCTGCTGACATTTGTAGACAAGAGCAGAACGGAGACAGATCACTGGTTATTGCAGGAGTAGAGAGAGGTTTGTGGCTTGGCTGTAGAGGCATACTTGCAAACAGAAATGGAAATAGCTCTTAAAGAGGAAGTGCACATAGTCTTATGTTCTGTGTCAAAACTGAGTTTGCTTGACTTCTGGAAGAGCCTGCAGGTGCTTTTCATCTGCTACTGAGGCTGCACGTTGCACGTGAAGTACAGCCAACAGTGATGTGATGGAGATTGATATTCAGCTGTTAGCAGTCTCTCCAGGGTGGCATGCAAAGCAGATAGGTTTTAAAACCCTTGTTTGACAATTCCCTCAGCGCTGGTGAACTTGGAGGAGCTGCAGAAGGTGGCTGTGATCGCTGTCTCTGGTGTTCCTGCAGTTTGTCTGGGTGCTCCTGGTTAGCGGGCGAGCTTTCATTTAGAGATTGTTATGATGTGGTGATGGTGGAAGGGAGGGGGACTGCAGCAGTGAACAAACTAGGGCATCGCTAACAGGAAGGGGAAAAAAAAAAAGTAAAAGGACCGCTGCATTGCAGAGGCCCTTCAGGGAAAAAGACTGAATAATTATACTAACCATGACTTATCAGAAGCCTCTGCCTTGATGCACAGTGCTCCAAAGGGAGAAAATTACGTTCTTATTTAAAGGACCAGCACCATCTTCCTGTTTATTCTTAGAGAACAAATGTTAGCTTAGCTAGCTAAGGTATAAGCTAATGTGAGTTGATTCTATCAATAGAATAAATAACCAAATCCCTGTCTTCTCTGTTTACCTTAATTGCCCTGCTTCAAATCCTTGCCCTATTGCCTGTTA
Source organism: Mycteria americana (assembly GCF_035582795.1). Lineage (NCBI taxonomy): Eukaryota > Metazoa > Chordata > Aves > Ciconiiformes > Ciconiidae > Mycteria > Mycteria americana. The sequence goes on from NC_134382.1 coordinate 11,453,577, forward strand.
CGTAGTCTTAAGGGAAGGATTTCAAGGAATATTTGTAGTCCCAAAATATTGACTAGAATTTTAAAATTCTTTTTAATTAACTCAATGGAACACCTTGAGTTCCTTTGCACTATGCTGTTAAAACAGTTAATGATTCCAGCTAGTATGACCACTGCAAGAGAGGCAGAGTTAACAGTCAACCATACCCCAGGAACAGCATAGTAAAAGGATAAGCAATTTCCATCCTGTGTAAGTTTAGATAAACAATTGTCTTCCACAAATCTCTTTAAAATAAAGACAAAGACATCCTAGGTGTGAACTGTATATTTTCAGTCACATTAAGACAAAAATTAATCTGCCACCTTTGTTCAGTTCTGCAGATACCTGAAAACCTTTAGCCTCTGTTTCTTTCTTAAGGAGGCAAGTCTTTCGCTGCCTGACCATGCCCAGCTCACAGCATAGTGGCTTCAATTTCTCTGCAAGCTCCTCTTGAGAACTGTGTAGTTGTTGTATGCCTTTGCAGTAATAGGCTGTGCTACACAGGCTGTAGCACAGCTCCAGACATAAAAGGGCAGACAGTAGTAGCTCAATCATGAAAGGATATGGTGTAAACAAAGCCAATAAGTAAAATAGATATGTACATAAAATTGCTGCTCTCAGGTATGGATGGCTCTCAGCTAACGCTAAGATAGCAGGCACACTTGGAATCGCAATTCTGCAGAAGTTTCCAGATTTCAACAAAGATGGGTTAGCAAAGAAGCATCTGAAACCGAGCGTGCAAAACCAGAGTCCCACGGTGACCAGCAGGAAAAAGTGAGCACAAACTTCTTTGCATGCTGAGCAGCTCTCAGTGCAGGCTCAGAGCAGAGACGCTGCTCGCTGGGGGACATTACTGTACCTTCTGTCACAGAGGAATGCCACGAGATCCACGCATGTGCCTGTGTGGCATCTCAGTGGGATCTGCTTCCACCTGGCTACTGCACTAGCAGAGAGCAGCAGTGGTACAGCATATCGTGCTTCCTTCTTATAAGCACTTACAGCAACTTTTGGTTTAAGTTTTTTTTTAAAGGCAGGTAATTCTTATGATTATTCAGGGAACAGTTTAACCAGTGCCTGTAGGGCTCGGGGTCTGGGAGAGATACGATGAGCAGGAAGGCGTTTTGAGTGAAACAATGGGAATTGTGTTTCCTAGAGAAAAAACATTTCATTAAGTAATTTCCCGGTTTATAGTAATTGCTACTCATGGAAGTAGTGAGCTTGGGGCAAGGATAAAATCCCACCTTTTTGACCACAGAGCCATTGAGATCAGGGAGCAGTACTGCAAACAACTGGAAAGTGTTGTGAGACCATGTCCCTCCATGCCTCCTGTTTATAGGACTGTATCAAGCCAAGTGAAGGAACGTGCAGAGAAGGAGTTTTAAGGGGCAGCATGTTGCATGGCCATCCTCTGAAGGGCTTCTTCCTTTTTCAGTGTCTATGCTGCGCTATAAAGGATAGCGCACCCTTTTCTGAACTATACACAGCCACCCTTGGTTTATTCTGAGTTTTCCTTATTTTACGCCACAGATTAGTTAGATCTTTTAGAAATGGACAGTGGACACCAGCTGCTTTCAAAAAGTGTCTGTAGAGATGATGTTTCCTTGGCATGGGACATGATCAGGAATTCCAGGGAGACTGGTGTGAATGCTCCTTGGCGTTACACTTCCGCATCTGCAGGAAAGAGGTTGGAGGGCAGTAGGTGCTGCCATAGGGAGCCCAAACAGAACCTAAAAATATGGGCAGGCAACATGTGAACTGATGAGTCAAGCGTGTATGGGACGGACAAGGGTGTGACTGGTACTGAATGTAAATGGTACTGACGCAAGAGAGTGTAACAGGCAGCCTTTCGGCTACTGTTGGATTCTCAGTTTAAGGTTTGGCTATCTTTCCCAGCAGGAAAACATAAAAAAGACTGAGGGGGTTTGATGGCTCATTCATGTTAGTGTGACATGGCCATACCTGTGGCACCCAAACTCTTGGTTTGGCACGCAGGAGGTGGATGGGATCACGTGCGTTCAAATTATCTGTGACAGTACAGTGGGTGCGTGCTACCTATGGCATTTCACAGTTTGACAGGTATGTGATTTCTGTAATGCGGTGGTAAGCGTGCAAGATGGTAGGTGGTCATCACCAAAATCCACAGAGGATGTCCATTTATGGGGACCAGATGCCCTTTCTAGCATGCAGATGTGATGAGATGCAGACAACACAGTCTTGTAGGGGAGATGTTCAGTATCGGTGAGGTCCTTAGAAATGTTGTTTCGCAGCCACAAGAGACGTTTGGTAGAAAAAAGTCTGTGTCCATAAACAGTAGCACTCTTTATCACTCCTCTCTCCATCTGTGTAGAGGTGACTGTGTTTAACTTTACACCTTGGATTTTACCATAAAAGATGGTATCTTTGGGTTGTCTTCCGGAAGAGGGATGAATGTTTCATGCTGTGTTATGGGGCTGTGAGTGCAGCACACGGGGACGCGTGAGCATTGGCACGGGACGTGGATACCTTGTTCCTTCCTAGGAACTACGCTGTACACTTCAAATGTTTCTATTCATCCTCCTCGCTTCTTTACGGACTCCTAATCAGTGTGGAGGCTTTGTCTTGTTTACAGTCCTGTTGAGATGTGTTTGGTTTTTTTATTTTTCCTTTCACACCTGATGGTTAAGGACAGGCTGCTCTGCTACAGTTACTTCAGGAAGCTCGTCTTCTGTTCCTTTGACTGCATTTCCCAGACCACCCTTTTCTATTTTGGCTATGATGTGATAGAATTGAGGTGAGGAGTATTTCATTTTCTGTTCTGGATGTTGCCTTCTGAGCCAGCCTGGCTTCACGGTCAGACATCCGATTCCTCTGGCCAGTCTGTGTTCATCCTCAGGCTGGTGACTAAACACGCTCCACTGCTCAAGTGAGTCTGTACTGGAGTCTGCAGTTCCCCTTTGGATCAAGTAACTGCACAGACATTCTCTGGAATTTTATGCCGCGTTTTACCGCTCTGCAGATTTGCCTTATTAGGGCAATTAGTGAAAATGTAACTATTTTGTGTGTAGCGAGGTGAGGAGAACTGCACGTAAGGGCCTGGCTGCTCGAAGGTGACGCAGGTATTTCACGTCCCGGCCCCCATCGCTCTCGCTTGCCGGAGCACGCCATGTAAACGCCCGTTTTCCGGAGACGCTCGCTCGGCACCGGCAGTCGCCCTCCCGGCCGGGAGCGGCGGGGGAGGAGGCCGGGAGGCCGGGTAGGAAGCTGGGCGTGCGCAGCTCGCTCGCTGCCCGCTTCCAGACCGCGGAGGGGGGAGCCCGGCGGCGCGGGGCCGGGACCGCCGAGCACGGGGCGCGCGGGAGACGCCGCCGCGGCGCGCGCTGTAAACACGGCGGCAGCCGCCAATGGGGGCCGGTGACGTCACCGCCCGGGGCGGGCGGGGCGGGGCCCGGCGGCCGCCGGCAGCGGGGCGGCGGGGAGCGGGGCAGGGCGGGGCCGGGCCGCCCGCCCGCCCGGACACAGACAATGGAAGGCGGCGGCCGCCTTCCGCCGCCCGCGGCCGCACCAGGCCGCCGCTGAACGCGGCGCGGGGAGGCCGTCGGACGGGGCTGGTATCCCGCTATGGCGGCGCCGGGGGGCCCCGGCGTGGGCTTAGGGCGGCGGCGGGACCCAGCGCCCCCGCTCCCCGCCGAGGCGGCCTGAGCCGAAGCGCCCGGCGGCGGCGGCGGCGGGGTCTCTGGGCTGCCCCCCGCCCCCGCTCCAGGCGCCCCGAGCCCGGCGAAGTGCCGCGGCCCGGGCGCCCCGCGGCGCGTGCCGGCGGCTGCGGTGCCTCCGGGTGCGAGAGCGTGTCGGGCGCGGTGATGGGCCCTTGGGCGCGCTCCGGGTAACCGGGGCCGCCGGCTCGCAGCGCCTCGCCCGGCCCGCCGCCCGGGACACCGGGGCCGTTGCTGGCCGTCTGCTCCCGCTCGCGCGGTTCTCGTCACGGGCTCGTCCCCAGGCTCCGACGCACGGCGCGCTGGGAGGGCGGGCGGCAGCCACCGAGCCGTCCGTGAGCCGTCCGGAGCTCGGGGGCGGCGTTGCCCCCGGTGCGGGCGAGGCGCGGCTGCCGTGTGCCCGCGGCGGCAGAGGTGTGGGCCGGCTCCGCGCAGACAGACGCGCGCGTCTCCCAAATGCTGGACCGTGCCGCCCGGAGGCCCCCGCGCCGGCTGCTGACCGGCGCCCGGCGGTCCTGCGGCGCTGCCCCTCGGCTCCAGCACTCGGGCGGTTGCGCGCAGCGCCATGCCCCCGGCCGCTGAACTTCGCTCGGCGTCGTCTTCCGCTGCAGGCGGCAGGACTCTCCCGCTTCCGAAACATGCCAGCGCACGCTAGCCCGTGCACCGCGGTCGCAGAGGCGCGGCGAGGGCACAGCTGAGACTCCCGCCAGCGCTGCGGTAGGACGGAGGAGCTCCAGCTGGCTGCGAGAACGCGAAAGACGGCAGCCGGGTCTGTGGGGGAGCCTGCTCTGTCCACCCCCGCTGCAGGGTCTGCACCAGATGCTGGCTGGAGCCTCCGCTGATGCCTTTGTAGACTCCCAGGTCGGTCCTCTGGTGCCAGATGTTGTCGGCTTATTTACCTGGAAACAGGTAGAGGTACTACACAGGGGCCCGGGACCCCCACCCTTTGCAGGTGGATGTGCAGATGTGACAAAGTACTGCTTCCAGTAAGTATTACAGGATGATGTGCCGTGCAGTATTTGTTTGGGTTTAAATCTGCATGCATCTGTTTTGTCCGTCACCCTGCTGTACTTACAACACGAACGCGTGCCTTTTTAAGCTCGCCGTTCCTCCCCCTTCTTCTCCCTGTGCCCCCAGCTGTGGGACGCAGTCATGTTTCATCTACTCGCCCCCCCTTGTTGGTCCCCAGCCCTTCCAGGGTGATGCTACGATGCAGGCTCGGAGTTGTGACAGCACTTTTATCATAGCATCGCACATGCAGGACAGACAGCATCCTAACACCTCTAGATCACAGTCGCATATTCTGAGTTGGTACGGTGTAGGGTGAGGTCAGTAGCCCAAACCTTCCCTGGGGAGTTTAGGGATGCTTGAAGCACATGCCTGCTCCGTGCCAGGTGATTGCAAAACTTGTTTTGCAGGGCACTTCATAAAAAAGAGGAGAACTAGGAAGGGGAATTCAGAAGACCATGTAGGCCACTCCCCATTCAGAGATGGGGTAAACATGACAGATGTCTGACTTTTTCAAAGCTTCCAAGTGAAGGAGATCCTGGTCTCTTCTGCTGACCTAGTGTTGCACAGTTTTGTAGCTTGCGGCAGTTCCTATTTATCTAATTTTGCAGCAAATAGAGGCCATTTTATATCATTCTGCCTATCAGCCTGGTGATTTCTGGATGAATATTTTGTTTCTTGAGTTTGCAATTTTTATGAGAGAAAACTGGGGTCAGAATTTTTACCATATTTACAGTACTGTAGCACAGATACTGCATAGTGCCCCGTGAGGTGCTTTTTTTCTGTTTATAGCTCCTTTAGCATGTAACCCTTGGAGGAGAGAGTCTCCATGAGCAATGGGGAGCACTGTGCAGGTGAGCAGCAGTGCAGCACGTCCTCCTAGGCTGTTGCTCTTTGCATACATCCAAAAGCACAACATCCTTCATAGTGTTGGCACCTATGGGAAAGCACAGCTAATTTCTGACCTGAGATGCAGAGAGTGACCTTAGGCAGCTGGCTGTTTTTATACAAATTACTAAATAGCACAAGAAGTGACATCTTTAGCGCTCTGCCCTACCTCTAAAATATATCAAGTCTACATGGCATCTCTAAGACCTTCCCTGGTTTGCTGAAGTAGCTATTCCTGGGTAGTGTGAAAATCCCGTCATCCCTAAGCTCTGGGGAAGAGAATCCTGAAAAAAAAAGGCAGCAAGTGTTTTATTGCTGTTGGTATAGAGACTGCCACTTGGGGAGAAAGTCAGCCTGAGCCACCCCCCTTCTCCTCTTCTCTAGTAATGGCATGACAAAGAAAAGTAGGGGGAAGTACCATCTTTTGAGGGAGCACTGGCTGCTGGGGATGATGGAGAGGAACAGAGTAGTCCCAGATGGCATGGGAGCAATAGCTGAAGTCCTACAGCACTGGAAAAACTATGGGTAAAGTGTTGCTGGTAAGAAGTCTCACCCTGGTGGGTGGATTAATGGCTTAAAATCGATGACAATGCCTGTATGTGCAGCTCTGGATTACTTCATTGTTCCTGCCCATGCCCAGTAGAGTTTATTTCTTCTGTGAACGCACGGACTTTATTCAGCTGTCGCTTAGGCTCCGAGTGTAAATACAGTGTCTTCCTTGTCTTGTGCCTCAGTAGTAGTGGCATTTCTCACTGATCAAGAGGCCTGGAAGTGACTTGTCTCACTAGCACAGATATGCATTTGTCTTAGCGTATTAAGTAAAAATTTTAAGTGTTTTCATTTGCTGGTAGAGACCATGACCTGTAATAGCTTACTGCTAAACAGAGCTATTTGTAAGAGGCGTGGAGGATGCTACCACAGCTTCATTTCAGAAGTACGTGTTCCTGCAATGACGACACCTCAGAAATAAGTACTAAACCAGATCAAATTGATACTGCGACATGGAAGGTGTTCAGGATTTTTACCGTGTAGAAGAACTGAAGCAAGGTTTTATAGGCACATGACAGATTATTTGTAAAATGGGAACAGAGCAGTGGCACTCAGGGAAGCGATGTGTCCTTAGGCTGCTTCCATCCCCCCCCACAGCTTGCACTGGATGAGAGAATATGGTGTGTCTGACTTGCTCTGCAAACCAGAAAAATGTCTTTGCGCTGCATGTTTTTTTACAGTGCTCAGCTATCGCACTTGTTAAATTCAGTCTGCGTGTGTTTGTACAGTGGATATTGTAATACAGAAACTGCCATTAAAGAAACTGCACATGCTGAGAAGCCCGTGCCCTCACAGTGGCTTCTTACCTCCTGAGTATTTAAGCACAGTACTTGGGAACACGTGCAGATGCAGATCTCGCACAGCACCATTAGTTCAGTGGTTAGAAGTCTGTGGAGAAATAATTATATCCTGGGCAGATACTGCTACAGCGGAATGTGCAGGAGATCGTGCACCCTCATCCTTTAGTTCTTCCCGTCAGATACTGTCTGTCATTTAGGTTGTGCAGCATGGCAAAAAAACCCAGACCTCCAGGTGAGAGTGTGAAAAAGAGCAAGTGGCATAGACACTGCTCACTGCTAGGAACTGCCGATTTATTTTTCATCAGTGCAAAGCAGTATTTCCTCTGTAATAGTTCTGGCTGCACTGCCGTGTCATGAGTGGTACAGACAGTTTCTTGCTGGTTGAAGCTTGGTTGGCAAAGGATGAAAGAGGAGATCCTTTTGGATCTTTACTTGTCCAGTAAAGCAGTGTGCAGAGATTAGAAAAGCAGCCCTCTATGCTAACTTGGCTTGTCAAGCAAAGGAGGTCTTGTCACTTGCTGCTGTATGTTGGTGTCCTCTTAGCTCCGCACCTGGACCGTAGTGGTGTTTTAGGTACCGCACAAAAAAAGTGCAAGATCTGAGACTCGATGTCTGCTAACATGTGGCTTTACTACATTTTGTAATACAGCATGAGCAGGAGGCAGAGGTTTGAGTCGGTGCCAACCCATCGGGAACGCTGCTTGCATAGGTCAAAAAGAGAAATAATACAGTGTCTTTGGAAGAGGTCTTTGGGTTAGACAAGGGGGAGGGCCATGCAGAGGAGTGGGCTATCGCAGGGGGGCAGCTGAAGCATTGCACATGTAACTAAGCTCTGCAGCCCAGGCATTTCCCCCAGATTTGGTCCTTGATTTTCTATACCATTTAGGGTGGGGACTCCACCCTTATTAAAGTCTGAAGTGTCTTGTCTCCTGCTGGTGGGATGACATGGCTGAATGAGGGAGTGGTGGAGTGTCTTTTGGTAGTTCTGCAGGAATTGTCCCACTCTATGTATAATCACAAACGTGTCTGGTAGCAACCCTGTCGCCTTCTTGCATGGAAAAAACTTGTACAACATTTGCAGGTGCTGTGTTTCAGCTACCCTTTTAATATGGGGTACATGCAGTCAGGAGCTGTCACAAGCAGGTGTCAGGTGAAAGCTTGTGTACTGGGTGTAAGCGTGCCAAGTGTACACACTGTAGCTCTGCAAAATGCTAACTGATGTAAATAACCTTACATCCTTAAAAAAGACTTGTAGCAGCATAGTTTTGCATCTTTAGAAATGTTTTGTCCATAGCTTGCTATCATTACTGTAATTAGTAGCAGGCTCCCTCTGAGTACAAACAGAAGCTCGTTCTGCACTCAAATGCTGGTTCATGTTTTAGGGAAATGAGTATGAGATTCAAACCAATTTCTTAGTATGGGCCAAAACCTGACCAAGCAGCTCTTTCCAGTCCCTCCCTGCTGGGACAGTCAGGCTCCCTTGGGGCTGCCGGTGCTGTGGAGCAGCCCAGCCCTGACATGACACTGGAACAACTGGTTTTCTTAGGAGGACTGGACCCTGCAAATAAATACCACAGTGAATAGTGTTGCTAAGCTTGATTTTGAATCTGTGGGGTAGCTTCTCACTCCCCTATGAAGGGCTGACAGCAGAAGCGAAAATGGGTTTGTGTGTGGCAGAACAGATCCCTAAATTAACATGTGACCAGGGGTGCACTTGGGGCTTGCGGAGTTTCACAGAAGGTGCAGAGCAAGAGGAGGGAAGCACTAGCGAGTGGATGCCTGTGGCTCCATCATATCCCGAAAGCTTCAGAGCTCCCGTCAGATGAAAGCAGCTGCTGGTGGAAAAGCTCTGTGAGACCAGGCTGTCCTGCCTTGCCGGGGCTTGGTCTGTTCACAAAATGGGCCCCTAGGGCCTAAAGCCACCACCTCTTCCTCTTATGCTAAGGAGTAATGGTGAGAAATAATTTTGAAGTTACATTTCTATTGTTAAATTTGAAGAGTAATAATTTCCAGAAAAGATACAATGTTCAGAATGTTTTCTGTGAATTTATGAGGTGTCTCAGAGGTATAGAAATGCAGTCGTTTTCATCACCTTCGTGGAGGCAGCCTTGAAGAACAGCTTCAGAAACCTTCTCTGTGGTTTCTTAAAGAATATTGTAACGTTTCTTCAGATTTATATGTAATGGAAAAACTCAAGAAATGGGAAAATTTGCAAGTCCAATTTTTTGGCTCACAAAAAAATCTGAAATTTGATCATCAAAAGCAGAGTCCTTGGGTAAAACCTTAAATATGTGGATATGCTTATATCCATGTGCATCTTGCTGCCTTTGGAAAGAGTTAGGGTGCTTCCCTTCCCACAAGACATCTCCTTGTGTTGGGCTGGAGCTGTTTAGATTTCCTGTATAATGTAGCAGGAGAAAAGCTTATTTTGACAACTTGATTTACATGCTGTTGAGCTTTTGTCTTCAGTGCACTGCGAGACAGATACTTGTCATGGGATCCTCTGTCGCATATAAAAGACAAGAATGTGGAACCTGTGTTCCTGTAACTTCATTGCCTGCTAAGCAGATGGCTCTACACAGACCCCTGAAGTGAGCAAGACAGAAAAGAGTGTGACTAGCAAAGTAAGAAATAATAAGGGATAAAGGGTCTTGAACTTCTCAGTGATACCTGTAACGTTCAGCCCTATGGCTCTTATACCCCATGTCTTAATTGTTGCAAGGTAAATTGCAAATTGCATAGCTTCAGACAGCTTTGTTTGTTTGTTTGTTTTCTTTGCGCTTCGTTTTCATCCTGTTTGTGGTGTTTGGGCTTTGCTGACAGTGCTTTTCTGGCAATTAGGGTTTTCACAGGAAAATGCATTAGAGAGTCAGCAGGACTGGGTCAGGTTTTGTCATGTTTACCAGAAAACATGGTTTTCTTTTGTGATGAAGCATGGTACTTAGCCTAAAGAATGTGTTGTGGTGCCTCCGGTACCTTTATTTTTGAGCTGGAGGGTCTTGTTTCAGACCTCAGTTATGTTTGGTACATAACACACGCACACACAAAAGCAACCCTGTGCTTCCCAAAATGTGAGAGGTTTTCTTTCTGTCCAGTTCCTCTAAGTTTTACACAGCTGGAGCAGTCATCCTTCTATATAGGCTGCTAACATGGATACAGAGACATCAGTTTTAAAGATAAACCGGGTCTATTGCATACAACTCATGTGGTATGTAAAGCTGACTTTGTTTTTGACCCTCTTGAACCCAGGACTATATAAAGGGAAGAAGATGTTTCCATGCCAGTTTCTGTGGCATAAGTTGTACTTTTATTTTCAACATGATGTTGTTGTCCTTAGGGATGAAGCTGGCCAAGTCCTATTGCTGAGAATACAGAAGTGATAATGTTTTGATACAAACCGGCAAACTTGAGACTTACAGAATATTGATTCCTAGGAGGTCACTTAAAAGACTTACCCTTTAATTAGGCCCCTGCAAAATCTAAGTTTTCAAGGTACAAGATCATCTTTATTCTTTGTAACTTAATTTTAATGGGGTAGGACTAGTGCAGCCTGGTAAAATAGTTCGGAAGTTCACCCGCCTGTGGATAGTTGATTTTTAAAATGAGCCTGAGAGATGCTGTAAGAGTGCGCCAAGAGGAGAGCGTAGAAATCAGTATTTGTATGTGGTGTACTTTTGGAAGCCTGACTGAAAGCAAGCAGGTTCCCTGGCTCTGCTCCAAGCAAGCAAGGAAGGAAATGTGCAGTTTAGGGGGTTGAATGACCTGGGGATCTTCCACACAGTGACGTGTGGTCACTGCAGCCCGGGCAAGGCATCTGTTGGCTCATTAGCAGTGTGTGAACTGTGCTGACCGTGGTCCAAATGGCATTAATCCATGGCCTCCGTTTGGAAGAAGAGGAGCCATCCGTCTCATTGCTGAGTCCAGGGGGAACCTCGGAGGAAGGTGTCCTTCCCTTTGGCTGTTCCTCTGTGCTTAGGTGTCCTTCTTCTGTTTTGTTGAGAGCGTACCAACTCTTGCAGCATAGCTAGTTGCTGTCTTCCCTTTCCTGTTCTTGCTCTGTCGCTCCCCCCCCCCCCCCCCCCCCCTTTTTTAAATCTTTTTTTTTTGTAGACTAGTGCAGTGTACGCACTTCAAGTAACCAGTCACTTTTGAAGGGGATGTCTTAGTGTACTTGATACCACGGAATTTATTCTGGAAACACTATACATAAATAATTTTAGGTAACAAGTTTAATCACCTGGAAAATGGGCAGCATAGACATGCTTTCCTTGCACGACCGCCCCATTTAACCTTATTTGCTGCCTGGAGCTTTCTGATCCGAGGGTGCACCCTGCTGCTGGATAAATGCCGGCAGTCTCTGCTAGACGTGGAAAGGGCTCCCTTCACTCTGTGCTGGAGCTCCAGAATGTTTGTTTCCACTTCCCATTTTACTAATAGCGGCATATTTCTGACCTGCCTGTAGACTGAGCAGCGATTTGCCACCATCTGTGAAAAACACTGTTGTCTCGGTAAGATGCTGAAGGTTACAGGTTTAAGACTGTGATGAGTTAGGAGTCTGAAGGACAGACATCATAAAGTCAAGCAGATACCCTCTGCTACCTAAAATCAGGTAGTCCTGCCCTAAATACTTCCTGGGAACACTGTCCAGGTGTCTGAATAGGAATACGTGGGAGCACTAGATGCTGTTCCAAATTCTGTTTCCTAAGAAAAGTTCCCTGCTTTTCTTTCTTTGTTTTAGTGTTCCCATCTGGGGACAGTGGTGGTGACAGATGTCCCTTTAGTAATTTCAGTCCTCTGACAAAAAGTGCCAGGAAATGCTCGGTGTCATTAGCTTGGTATCAGGAAAGGTGGAGGCTTCACTCATTAGAGGTCACAGAGCCTAGAGAGAAGAGCCTGGAAAATGGACGCAAATATGAGGCCCTCCATTTCTGTTCCACAGTGGCTTCAGCTTGGAAGAAAAAAGGGGGGGGAGGGTAGTAATCTGTACAGTGTACTTCCACATCTCACTGGAATCATTTTCTCTATCTGTTTCTGGCTGTACAGAATAATTATTTTCTTTTGACAGCTAAATGGGTAGGAGCAAATCCCCAGTATGTTGCAGCCCTGGGCTTGTTGTACTGTAACACCGGTTCAAACCAAATTTCTTCTTTTAAAAAGATGCTACTTTTGCCTATACAAGGTTGAAGGCTCAGATACGATACCTGGTGTGTGTTGCAACTCTTAGCTCTAATAAAGTGCAAGTGCTGGCCACGCAGCTAGAGAGAGCGGCATTAAATGTGCAGAACGGAGCTGTTAACTTGCGTGGCAAACGAGGCCCCTTTTCCTGGTGCCCGAGTTGTAGTAGCTCTGTTTGGCACAGGGCTGCGGTGAGAGGGGATGGCTCAGCGGTGTCAGGTCTCTGTCAGGCTCTGCAGCATACGTGCTCCGCCTGGCAATGGGGAAGGAGGAGACAGCGACATGGACTGCACTGCAGCACACTGCAGCACTCCCGGAACAAAGACTTGCTGGGAAAACACGACTCGCATTGCTGCTGTGTGCTGACCGCAGTTCTGAGACAGGGCCCTGAGGCCGCATCTGCGTCATGAATATTTCCTCAGTCACTTTCCCAGAGGCTTTGCAATTGACAGGACAACTGAATTTATTAATAAGGCACTAATAATAAGTAATAGTGTTTTGAACTAGGTGAGAAAAGACTGTCATGAGCTCACCTCCGAAATGATGTTAGAGGGGAGGTGCTGGCCACTCTCCTTTGTCCCTGGCTTTTGAGCAACCAGGGTGGGATGCTGCATTACAGGGTGGGATGCTGCACTACGACCCGTTGGAGCCGGGAGGGAGCGGGGCTCTTGTCTGCTGTCAAACCAGAGAGGGGGATGTCTTTAGCCAGTGGACCTAGGCTGTCTCTTATCCATGGTCTGCAATACCGTCTTCAGTGCAGTACAGCTGAGAGATCCGTATCTCTCACCCTCCAGTGAGAGTTGTGCCTTGCAGGGCGTAGTATACAAGTACTCCTGCAACCTTCCAGGCAGGACTCTACACGTAACCAGGTAACTCAGAGAAGACTTTCTCTTTTAAAACCTGATCAGAGCTTGTTCATTTTGATGCACAGATTCCTATCACTGTCAGTGGGCTTTGTTCTGGGGTTATCGGTGCTCTGCACCGCCACATCATCACCATGGATGCATGAAACCAAACAGGATGAGGGTTGTCTTTTCCCCACAGTTTATTATATACACCGTTAGCATGATAGCAAGATTCATTAAATGATCCCTATCCACAAAATTAATCTGCCCAGCTTCACATGAGCTGCATGAAGCTCTGGCCCTAAACACAAAAAGATTGCTTGAGTAAAGATTGATCTCTACAGCATCAGGTTTAGCAGTGTCCTATTAACCTATCTAAATCTCCCTGCTCCACCATTCAAGCCTTAGTAGCTGTATCATAGTGCTAGGTTACAATGCAAGGAGGAGAAAAAAACCTAATAAAGCCTTCAGACTTCTGCAGAGACCAGAGGGCTCAAGAGTTGTACTGCTTTTCAGAATGGTGTGACTGGATTGTCAGTGCTCATACTCTGTGATTTCTGGTGGTTCTGTTTCTGGCACTTCACTGAAGCTGTTTTTGAAGAAAGGGAGCCTGTCGGGGAAGGAGCAAGTGCCTTTTTAAAGGCTCCTTTTGCTAAGCACAGAAAGAAGCAGAGAAGTCTTTTTTCCTCCAGGTACCATTATTGCATGGTTTCAGGAGGCAAGCCAAGCTGAATTCAGGACTCTTGTAAAGTAGGGGGATTGACTCTAAAACGGAGAGTATTTTGACAGATACAATCCTACTGAAATGCTGTGTGAATGGTTATATTTGCTTAGGGTTTACTTGTGTTTTGAAAGAAGTTGCATTACCCCAGTCCTTCATTGTGTGGATATAGCTAGAATCACAAAGGAAGGGATCCATCTTCTGCCTGCGTTTTTCCTTTTTCTGTCTGTTTTCTGTAAGGAAGTTCTCTGGAATTGCACTCAAAGGGATGCTGCAGGAACTTGAAGAGCTAGGATCCTGCAGGGCAAGTGTCCCTGTACATTGGCAAGCAGAGCAAATCTCCTGTGTGAGTGTGACTTCCAGGATAGTTGTGTGTGACTTCCAGGATAGTTGCTTGTGGCTTCCTGCAGTAGGCTGCCAAAACCTGAGCTTTCTTTCCATGAGAATATCCTTATTCTGGCTTTCTCCAACCTAGATAACCAGTTCAGGATGTCAATATTGGAGCGACTTGAGCAGATGGAGAGGAGAATGGCTGAAATGACAGGCTCCCAGCAGCACAAACAAGGAGTAGGAGGCGGGAGCAATGGGAGTGGGAACGGAGGAACGCAGGCGCAGGTACGAGCCCCACTGTGTCCAGACATGGCAACTTTATGCTTTCTTACCAGAGTTTGTTGGGGGGGGGGGAGGATTATAGTTTTTCCTAAACAACAAGCCTGATTTGTGGGTGTATTTAACAGCAGTTGGCTTTCACTCGCATTTGCCACTGTCTGGGTACTTCTAGAAGCAGAAGGCTGCCTGCTCAGGGCAGGTTGCCGCTCCCCTCAGTGGTTAAACTGGGATGTGTGTGGTGTTTCAGTGCGTTTCTGGGACTGGGACACTGGGCAGCTGCTTTGAGAGCCGCGTGGTGGTGGTGTGCGAGAAGATGATGAGTCGTGCTTGCTGGGCAAAGTCCAAACACTTGATCCATTCAAAGACTTTCCGAGGAATGACACTGCTCCACCTAGCTGCTGCCCAGGGCTATGCTACACTGATCCAGACCCTCATCAAATGGCGGTAAGACCCAGCCCGTTGGACTCTTGGGTGTCAATACAGGCATGGCAGAAGCATATGTAAGCTCTGCTTGGTCCAGATTTCTGGTTGTCCCTTACAAACAGTCAAGTCCCTGAACTTGTTCCTGTGCCCTGATCTGACGGGACCTGTCTCTTGAGAGAGCGAGTCCAATTACTGGATGTATCATGCTCTTAAAGGCTCTGGTGGGGGCACAATCTGTAGTAAATATGTGTGTCATGGGCATATGCATGGCCACTTCTTTGTGGTATGGTGCATTGGGTAAAGCTGTGCATTTAGGCAACGATCCTTACATGGCTACAGAGCGTAATTTGTTCTGTTGTTTCCTCTGCAGCACCAAACATGCAGACAGCATTGATCTGGAGCTGGAAGTTGACCCTTTGAATGTGGATCATTTCTCCTGCACTCCTCTGGTAAGAGCAGAGACTGAAACTTCCGAGAGAGTCTAAGGACCCTCTGGAGTTCTTCCTGATGTGTTATTTTCCTAATGTGTTTCACACTCTGAAGAGTAGATGTTTCGTGTGTGTCCTTGCTGTGTAAATGGTAAGACACAGCGCTATCAGCTTCCTGGCATTTTGTTGAGAGGGACCACGCAGAAAAAACCTTGTGATTGAGTAACGTGAGGAAAGGGGACAGACAGGATCTGGTTTGTGTCTTACCCAAAATCTAGTCTCCACTGTCGTGCTGGGGAAAGGGCTTTACATGCCTTCTTTCAAGTTGTTCTCTTTGACTGACTTACTGTAGAGATTGTAAAGTGTCGTGGTTTAGCCCCAGCCGGCAACTAAGCACCACGCAGCTGCTCACTCACTCCCCCTCGGTGGGATGGGGGAGAGAATCGGAAGAGCAAAAGTAAGAAAACTTGAGGGTTGAGATAAAAACAGTTTAATAGGTAAAGCAAAAGCCGCGCACACAAGCAAAGCAAAGCAAGGAATTCATTCACCACTTCCCATGGGCAGGCAGGTGTTCAGCCATCTCCAGGAAAGCAGGGCTCTATCCCACATAATGGTTACTTGGGAAGACAAACGCCATCACTCCAAATGTCCCCCCTTCCTTCTTCTTCCCCAGCTTTATATACTGAGCGTGATGTCATGTGGTATGGAATAGCCCTTTGGTCAGTTTGGATCAACTATCCTAGCTGTGTCCCCTCCCAGCTTCTTCTGCACCTGGCAGAGCACGGGAAGCTGAGAAGTCCTTGAGTAGTGCAGCAACAACTAAAACATCTCTGTATTATCAACACTGTCTTCAGCACAAATCCAAAACATAGCCCCATACCAGCCACTATAAAGAAAATTAACTCTATCTCAACTGAAACCAGGACATTTCATTTCAATATCTTGGTCATTGGAATCATGAAATCGCGACTGAGAACTTAGACAAGCAAAAAGCCAAAGCAGGTGGAACCAGAAGTGCCAGTTTACAACAGCAGAGTGTTGATTTTATTGTTCCCAACCTTTAGTCCTGTCTGTGTGTTTCTGGTCTCAGAGATTCCTTTGCATATGAGGCTGTTCTCTCTCTGCAGTGATGCCAGTGTCAAAAAAAAAAAAAAAAGCCAAACCCAAAAAAATGTTTGTTACTAAATAAGAAACTGTCAAACTGTCAGCTTCATTTGGCAGATGAAGATTTCTCTGTCACAGGAGAGAATAGCATGCATCTAATCCTCTGTAATGGCCTTCCATCAGGATAAGACATTTATAAAAGCTAGTTGCTGGAGTTCAAGCATGTTATGGTTTTGCTTATCAGAGTCATTTTTCTGTGAGCTGGGGACCAGACTCCCCTGTGCTAGCAAGAGAGGAAGGAGAAGGTGGGTCACCCAATGGGTCAATTGTCTTTCTTTTTTAGATGTGGGCATGCGCCCTGGGCCACATGGATGCAGCTGTTGTGCTGTACAAGTGGGACCGTCGCGCCATCTCTATTCCTGACTCTCTTGGGAGACTGCCACTGGCCATTGCCCGGTCTCGGGGCCACGTGAAGTTGGCGGAGTGCTTGGAGCAGCTACAGCGAGATGACCAAACTCAGCTTGGGCAAAACCCCAGGATCCAGTGCCCCTCGAGCACAGACTCCAACACAGAGAACTGGGTGTCCCAGTGGCACAGTGAGCTTATTGCCTCTCAGGAGCCTCAGAAGGGGGTCACTGTGATTTCCAGTACAAACACAGGTAAAACAGCCCTGAGGGCATGCACTGCTTTGCTGACATTTGACATGTGAAAACCTGGGGACAAGGAGCTCACCTGGGCGGCAGATGCCATCTGTAGCCCTGCTGTCCATGCTTAATTATTCTCTTGTGGGATCTCTATCATGTGCTCCATGCACTTGCATAAGTATCGGGAAGGGGAGTGAATACCTGCTTTAGAAAGATGCGTGTTATCTTAAGAGTGGTTGAGGTAGTATCCTCCCTGGGATAGTTACTCCCTTTGCACATATTGTCAGGTGTCCTAGAGCATAGCACGAACTTCCACCCGCAGCTCTGTGGCAGAAGCTGCTGCAGTTCCTACAGCGATTGTGGGTTGCATGTTTTGTTTTGACCGTTGATCTGTTTGTTTCCAGAGCTGAGACGACCAAGATCAGAACCTTCCAGTTACTACAGTAGTGAGACTCAGAAAGATTACCCTGCACCCAAAAAACATAAGCTGAGCCCTGAATATTTTCAAGCCCGGCAAGAGAAGCTGCTTTCCACTGCGCTGAGCCTGGAACAGCCAAGCATCAGGAAGCAGAACTCCAGCTCCAAGCAATCCACCACTGAGACAATCAGCCCCAGTGAAGGGATAAGGGACTATGGCCGGGAGCTCTCCCAGCACATCCCAGAAGTTACTGGATACCGGGGCTCTGGCAGCCAAGCAGGCATCAAATGGAACCCAAAAGACATTTATATTGGTGTGTCAGCAGTGCAGGTGGCGGGGAGCCAGAAGGGGGCTGCACTGGGGAAGGACACTGTAGCCCATCGGCTACGCCAGCGAGAGCAGATGAACGTGCTGATGATGGCTGACAGGGAGATGGTGGATGCAGAGCTCTTGTCCTATAGGGACAATGCAGGGGATGAGGACTGCTTACACCACATGGATGACTTGCAGGTAAACATACACGTAGCACCAAGGTCAGCAGTCTCAGAGAACATGGTGGCTGCACAAAGGAGCCTAACTGTGAGAAACTTCTCTGAGTTGTGCTTTGTGAAAGGAGATGGTCATACGGTCAATGTGTACTTTCTTCCGGTTTCAAACCAGAAGGATACCTTCAGCCTTCTGGTTAAAGGTATCCTTTCAACCCGGACGTAAAGGCTAATGGTTAGCATTTAGGGTCACGCACTGGTGTATGCTTCAACAGTGTACAGAATGCACAAAACTGTTCGCAGTCTTGCAAGGAAAAAGGAAAAAAGCAGAGCCTCCTGGTCACATCAGTAAATGAGACTAAGGTGGCCCCATAGTCCTTCGGGAACTTGGAAGCAGTCCCTGCAAAGACAAGGTGACCTGAGAGAGGCAGTGCTGTGGTTGCAGGCCAAGCCGCTGCACTTTAAAGGGCAAGGAGGTAACAGTGAAGAAGGGGGGAGAGAGTGGGTTTGGGGAAGGAAAAATCCCACCAGGTATGGAATAGAGGAAATAAAAATACAGCCAAAGGACAGACAGATGAGAAGTAGTCACTGGGGGAAAGATACTGTGTTTGGTCTTCGAGCGAAAAGAGTAACAGGAGCGCAGCCTACATGCACTGCCTTGCCACCTCTACATATTCTCATCTTGCTGGTGTAACACAGATGAAGCAGATTTTTGCAAAACAAGAACTGTTTTCTGTTCTCTGTATTAAAAATTCCTGTGAACCTTGGCGGGCGGGGGGGATATGGTTCAGAAGGATTCCTGACAAAGCTATGGTCCCGAGTGTTTTAACTTCTCTTGATGTGCCTTTATTGTCCTGTCATGCTCTACTGCACATCTTGGCGAAATAGTGGCAGGATCGCTTTTCCTTTGGCAACAAGATAGTAGTGACAGCTGTCGGTAGCATACAGCAAAGGTCCAATGACATCAACCTTTCACCAGATCTCTTAGGCTCCCCGTACGCTCAATGAAAAATAGGTCTGTGGAATATGAAACCCTGCAGTGCTTTGTCAGAACAGACAGAAAAGCAAATGAGCTTCGGTTAATGAATTTCTCTCCAATGCCGAGACAAACAGTAGATTCCAGCTACCACAAGTTTGGGGAAAATGGGGCAGTCTGTCTAAAGCAGGGCTGTAACATGCAAGCACAAGGCTCCTGCTACCAGGCAGCAAAAGTTTGCTCTCCTCTCCACCTTCCTAGGTGAACATGATGACACTTGCAGAGCACATTATTGAAGCTACGCCTGACAGGATCAAGCGGGAGAATTTTGTGCCGATGGAGTCATCGCTGGTGGAGAGAATGGACAGTGCTGCCATGAGCACCACAATGAGCTGGCTGGCCAGTTACCTTGCTGATGTCGATCATCTGCCAAGTGCTGCACAGATAAGGTCAGTAAGAGCTGTGAAGTTGTTCTGGGTTTGAGTGGTCTGAATGCTGGGCAGTATGCATCGATTCTTTAGCCTGCAGATGCTATTTCTCAGTGGGACTCAATGGTGGTGTTCCAAGCGCAGCCACACTCGTGGTCAAACATATCGTTGCCAGCCCAGCTACAAATTCATGGAAGAATGGGAGTGCATGCAGCAGGAGGCAGGAGGGGAAAGTGGCCGCAAGGTCTGACCTATGACTTCTCTTCCAGTGCGAAGTCTGTGCAATGCGGTACGGGCAGGCTCAGGAATGTGGGATGTTGGTTGGAGAGAGGGAGGGGAGCATGAGCTTCTGCCTTGAACTGAGAAATGTTGTAGTCCTTATCTGTGATGCCAGCTGAGGTGCTTTGTGAGCCATTAATTCCTACTGTGATTTGTGTTTCAGAAATCTGTATAGTGAACCCCTGACCCCTTCTTCGAACACCAGCTTGAGCCCTGCAGGCTCACCAATCAGTGAAATAGCTTTTGAGAAACCCAGCCTTCCCTCGGCAGCAGACTGGTCTGAATTTCTGAGTGCATCCACCAGCGAGAAGGTAGAAAATGAGTTTGCACAGTTAACTCTATCTGATCATGAGCAGAGAGAACTCTATGAAGCTGCCAAACTCGTCCAGACAGTGTTCAGGAAATATAAGGTATGTGGCCAGAACGTCCAATGTCTTCCTTGTTAGGTGTGAGAGAGTATAATTTGTTACAAAACAAAATGTGGGTAATACCCACTCCTGGGACAAAAATACAGTTTCTGTCATAACCTTTTCAATGCTTCTAGCATTTGCTTGTTGATGTTTACCTAGCAACTACCATTCTGGAGACAGTATCCCATGCCACAGCATGCCTTCCGTGCCGGAACAGCACTCCCAAAGCATATCCTCAAAATATACTCTAGATGTTCTGGTTAGCTGCCTGCTTGGTGTAAAGATCAGTTTTGAGGGATTGTCCCTTACTGGAATTGACGGTAGAGGTATCTCCAGGAAATGCCTAGACCTGAATCAGACCAGGTAGCACTGATCAGAGGGATTTAGAAGTAGGTACCCTGCAAGCTGCTGTGAGCCACTTAACGTCATCTGTCCTGTTTTCTGGTGCGTTCTGACTACTTACTGCTTCTTTCCTTCTCCACACAGGGTCGTCCTCTCCGGGAACAGCAAGAGGTGGCTGCTGCTGTTATTCAGCGTTGCTACCGAAAATACAAACAGGTAATCAAGGAAGTGAACTTTTATGAAACACACTTAAGTGCCATGAACACAGCCCTTTGTAATGGGGATTATCCCACTATTCCTCTGGTATGCTTTTCAGCGTGCAGTAGCGAAATACCCTGCTCAGGCAAAATTGAAAAGGAAGGAAAATTTGTGTCGTGAATCTTAATTTTGGAGGGAATCCTTGAAAGGATTTTGTTTGTGATTATAACCTGCATTTTTGCTATGAGATAGAGGGCAATGATATATTCCATATTGGCCTTTATGCATGCTATAGCCTGGTGAGACTATTCTCTGACTAGTTGCTTGCCAAATTTCATTGTGAAATTGAAGTTGTTTTTGCCTTTGATAAAGGTGAAGATGAAAAATCGGTTGTTTTATTTTGCACATACTAAACTTTTAAACTATGGGAAGTGATGTGTTTTAGCTTGATGCAAGTTGTTCCAGGGCTGAGACTGTTCTCCAAACTCTAGTTGGAGACATGC
Organism: Mycteria americana; assembly: GCF_035582795.1. NCBI lineage: Eukaryota > Metazoa > Chordata > Aves > Ciconiiformes > Ciconiidae > Mycteria > Mycteria americana. The sequence goes on from NC_134382.1 coordinate 11,474,517, forward strand.
TTTTAGGCTGAGTTCTCAACCCCAGAAAAAGAAGATACTTTTTCCTTTTTGGGTTTTGGTTTTTTTGTTTGGGGTTTGGGGGGGGGGGGGGGGGGGGCAGGGATTGGCTAAAGCCCACATCCCTCTTTTCACTATACCCTGCCAGACTCAAGCTGTCTGACGCCTGATGGCATGTTATGTAAAGTGAAAGGCAAGATGCCTGTGCTCTTTTACAACCTTCAAAAACATTTATTTGGGAAGCCTTTCTAGTGTTAGGTGACTGCATCATGATTCATATTCAACCTGTCACATGGCTGTCATTCTGGAGTGATGCTTCCTGTAATAGGGAAGCTTAATTCCCTTCAAAAACTGCTTGACAAACTGCTTTGTCTTGGATCCTGGAATTGCTTCTTTTTGAAAGAAGATGGTTTGGTTTTTTTATTTTTTCATTCTTTATTTGCAGAACTAACGTTAACTGTATTTTTCTGTTTCTCCCTAAGCTTACTTGGATAGCCTTGAAGGTAATACAAATACAAACACTATTTTGGAAACAATTCCCTGTGGGTCACTAACTTTCACATTCAGTATAAACCAGGAGAACCTGGCATTTAGAGAATGTTTTAATAGTATCCACTAATAAATACCTATGGTTGAGGAATCAGTGACAAACCAAACCTTATGGGAGATACGTAGGGGCTGCTGTGCCACAGCGTATTAACATAGTAGTACAACTGAAGAAAAAAAAAAAAAAAGAGATAAAAAGAAGTCTCCTGCTTCCACAGGTACTCCTATAAGCAGTGATGGGCTGAGGTGCGGGGAAGGTTTTGAAGCCAGTTTCTGGAGGACAAGCTTGTCTTTGTTGCTGCTGATTAACTGTCACCCGGTGATCTTTGCCTTGGCATTCGGGAGGCACAGGAGAACTTTTATCCCACCCATGCAGCCAATGTCTTCTGCATTCTGCCTGCCTGCCAAAGTATTTTGAACATTCATCTTTGAAATACCTGTGCCCTGAATTCCTAAGACCACCATCTCATGTATGTTGCTGCTCATACTGGAGGCACAACTGTTGATGCCAGTCTTAAATCATTCATGGCCAATAATTTTCTACTGTAAAGATGGATTTCCCAGCTGTGCAACATCTTGCTCTCATCAGGTACTAGAATCAGCTGAGCTGCTCTCAGAGCTACCCAGGAGGCAAGGCATGCTCTTCCTGTAGAGAGCATGTCCTCAGGGTAATTTTCCATCCACGCCTTCCTCCTGCAGCATGGTTTGGTATCAGTCAAAGTACGGTTCTATCAGCACAAGTGAGCTGAGCTTTCCGGGGCCGCTGTACTAGCTGAGGCTTATGACTTCATGGAGGTTAGGTGACCTCCGTTTATCCTTTTCCCAGCTGGAGGAAAAAAGAGAAGAAGAGGGAGCAGCTAATCAGCTAAGTGGGTCTTAGAGTTGAATGCAAACATATTGGGGTCTAGTCTGTCCAGTGACTGCTGTTTTCTCTTTCACATGTCTTATTCCTCTATTATGTTACTGTATTGCTGAGATCAGCACAGGCTTATGACTAGATTTGAACAGTCATAGCTCACATCACGGTTTTGTATTTGAACCCTTCTATTCAGGGGTTTGTAACTCAGCCACAGAAGTCCCATCTGGGCTAAAAATTGGAAGGAAAACCATGACCAGCCCGCCAGTGGACTTATTTAAAAGAGCTAATTTAAAACCACAATCTGATCCATTTAATTAAAAAGAAAAAAGAAATGAAAACAACAAAAAAAAAAAGGAAATGAGTAATGGCAAAATATAACTGCACCTAATGACTGCTTCAATTCCAAAAAGTGAAATTTGGTAAATGGTGGTCTGTGATGATATTGGAGGGGATTTTGCTTTGGGGTGATTGTGGGGGGGAGTGTTTGCTTTTTGGGTTTTTTCCCAATAGACAGGAAAACTCCATTGAGATATGTTAGGACATTACCCTATACAGAGCAGTGCCTGCTATTTCTGCGTCTCATCTGTCTGATAAAGTGATCAGAAGCCATAGCTGATCAAATATCCAGGAACAACAGACACATAAGTTTTGAAAGTGTTAAAACTTTGCAAATAAGATCAGTAAACACTGAAAACCTCTGTCATAGTGTTAGTTCAGAGGTTGAGTGCAATTTCTATACGTTATTCTACATCTATCTTAAAAAGGACTTCTTAAAATATGCATGAATGCATATGGTTTTTGTTAAGCGGCCATCTACTTGTGTGCTTTAAAAGGAAAAGGATGTAGAATAAAGAAGATTTTCTTTTTAAGGGTTTGTGCCTGCTTTATTTGGAATCATGGGGCTAGAAATAATACAGTGCTAGAGGGAATTTTGGATGTGTGTGACTGCTCATGCAAATTTGCAAGTTCAGTGGATGCTTGTTACAGACTTCTAATGCGATTTAGTTTTGCCTATGACTTAGGCTCAATATTAGACTTGCTTAATTAACTGTTGTGGGTTTGGGGTTTTGTTTCATTTTGGTTTTGTGGGTTTTTAAGTTAGAATCATATGTTATTCCATTTGAAATGCTTGGATTTAAATGGATATATTTGAGCAATCAAAACTTTTGCAGTATTGTGCTATGGCATGGAAACAAGAAATGAGCTGTTTTAAAGTTAATTGTCCTAGGAAAGTGGAATACACTTGTGAACAGCAAATTTGGTTCTTAAAGTAATTTGTTTAAAAGATACTTTTAAAGGAAGACATTAAAAAGTGTATTTTGGTTTTAGTTAATTTGTTAGCATTATGGAATAGTCATTCACACTGCTTTGTCCTTATTGTCACTTAGTTGGGCGTACTTTACTGCTGTTGTTATGAGTCTTCACAAACAATGGCTGCATAGAAATGAGCATCCTGTACTTTGTAACAAGACCTGTGTGCGAGGGAAACAAACAGCTCCTCTAAGTATAGTCAATTGGTTTATCTCCAGTGCAGACCCACTGCAGTACAAATATGAAGCAGTGTAAACGTGGCTCAGGACCCACTCCAGTTGTTCCAAAGTTGTTCATAAGTATAGTACAGCTGGATCTGGTCATTATGTCCATGTAGAGCCTCTGCTAGCTAGGTATTAAATAAAACCAATCCAGTCAAACTATTCCAGGGGCAGCAAAATGGGTAGTTGCTTTCTGGATGCAGACTAGGTTCTGCACCTAATCTCACAGTTGTTCCAGTTTGCTGTCACCTTTTTCTCATACAGTTCCCAATCAGCAAGTAGATACTCATTTGCTTCTCATCATGTCCTAGTGGCACAAGAGTCTTTCACTGTAGGAACCTGCTTCTTGCTGGTTTTATTGGAATGCCTCAGCTTCTCTTTGTTTCTCTTGTAGTATGCACTTTATAAAAAGATGACGCAAGCTGCCATTCTTATCCAGAGCAAATTCCGAAGTTATTATGAGCAGAAAAAATTCCAGCAGAGCCGACGAGCCGCGATGCTGATCCAGCAGTATTATCGCAGCTACAAAGAATGTGGGAAGAGGAGGCAAAACCGTCGGGCAGCCACCATTGTACAACAGAAACTCAGGTGAGCTGTTGGGATGTTAGATGTTACCAGGATCTTTATATATTGTTTTTACACTCATCAGGGCTGTGCTGTAATTTACAGACAAAGGACAATGGGAAAAGGACAGTGGTTCATAGGATAATTATTCTTGCATTTAGTATTATTCTCCCCAGTTTTGCCTACACTTCAGTGTTGGGTTTTATTGTGTTTAGAAGCAGTCTGCTTACCAAGAAGCAGGATCAAGCTGCTCGCAAGATTATGCGGTTTTTACGACGCTGCCGCCACAGGTATGACACTATCTTTTGGTATCTGCCCTTCATTAGAGCAATGCGACAATATTCAAGTGTGTCAGCAATGAGTGCAATGTAAAGGATAATAGAATCAGCTCACTACAGATCTTTTAATCAAATAACAAAGCCCAGCTGCTTCCAAGATGTACTGACAAAAAATAAAATCTCTAACTTAGGACTGTTGTGGAAAGAGAATCATGTTCAGCTCCATTGCTGATATGGTAAAGCAGCCCAGGTTGTGTTGGGCAGACACAGAATAAGGAAACTTTGAGCAAAGCAAGGCACATAACTTTAAAAATTGGACTTGAGGAAGTCTGAAAAAAAGCTTACTGAACCATAGCTACAGCTTGTGAGCGCTGCACAAAGCATTCATGGTGTGTGGGAAAGTGCAAAATGCGACCACATCTGGTGTATGCTGGAAATGCCTTTAGTTTGGTCACAGGATTGTTTGGTAAACTCTCATCAAATACAGGTTCTTTTTAATGTGGATAGGTGGAATGTGCCAATAGAGCAACAGACAAGTTAGTTCACGTCAGCCACTCCACACATACCTCAGTAAGCTGGGAGTACAGACACAGACATGAAGATGAATCATCTCCTGCCAGTGTGGGAACCTGTGCAGGCTTGCCAAAGTGCTCGCATGTGGCACCTAGCGCTACCATACCAGTACTCTGCTACATGCAGGGCGTTTGTTTTGATTTTTCAATGAAAGGATCCCTTATATGATGAGGTTGCAAACTGGAACTTTGCCTAGACCAAAGTGAATTCAGATGTTTCTGACTCTGCTCCCTCCATTCTCACCACACATGCATTTCATCCACTCAGAAGCTGGTCAGACCTCATGCATTTTGAAGCATGTCTAATTCAGCCCAGTGATGTTTCAACAAGGAGAGCTCTGAGAGGCAGAGAGGCATGTGATAAACTTGATTTTAGAAACAGACTCAGTCCTTTCTGTAGGATTTCAAAGCTGCAGTTTGCAGGAGGTCAGTGTGGCTCATGTTGTGGAAGAACATCTTACCTGCAGGTTCAGTGGGAAGTAACGTGTGGACAAGAAAGAGGGCTTTATAGTTTCCAGGCCAATTCCAAATGCACTTGAAACAGCCACAGTTGTTCATGAAGAAGCACAAGTGGCTTCTTGCTCTCAGCAGGGCATGTGGAAGAGACCAAAAGGTTTGTTTTGTTGTGTTTGTTGTGCAGCATGTCCCGCTGAAGCAGGCGGAGGCTCGGAACTTCTGTATCCTCTCAGACCTGCTTGAGATCCAGGCAGTCCCTGGGGAAGTCATGTGCCCGTTTCCATCTGTGGAGGCTCCAGGGTCAGCCTGCCAGAGGCTCTTCGAGCCAACTCTTGCACACAAGCCCTCGCACACGTGAGAATGCCTCATGACTAGCTGTATCACTGGGTTTCCCACCAATGTCCAGGATGTGCCATGCACTTCAACCACGCTTAGTTAAAGTGTCCAGCTGTCGAGTAACCTAGACTCTTCAGGGCTTAAATTACCCATGAATCCAGCAGTTTTTCTTGCCTTCAGCTCTTTGCCTTCCTCTTTCTCAGCGTCTCCTGTTTCCTTTGTAGAGTGAGACCCTACTCATTTGCATCACTGAAGTTTGCAGGCAAAGACCCTTCCCTTTGCCTGTAGTCAATCTCCTCTCTCTTCAGCAGTGTGGTCGCTGCTGCTGTGCATCTCTGGGAGACAGGTTTAGGTCTTGGGTATTTATAGACAGGAAATAAAAAGAAGAAGCGGGAGGGTGGGACCTGTTGTCAGTTGGCTCTCTCTGGCTTGTGTCACACTGCGTGGTACTTGAATTTCTGCAACAGTGCAGACCTGTCTGCGTCCGTAGGCACTTTGTTAGCGGTTGTGGTTACTTAGGAATTCATCCGTGGTTCTTGGCTAGGATGCAACAAAGGGAAAAAGTATCTTATCTCCACTGAAGATGCTAACTGTGTTTCAGAACTACCTTTCTTTTCCTTCTGAAACAAAAACATTCACACATTTGTGGTCATATATTTTCTCCAAGCAATCATAAGGGTTTAAAACTGTGTTAGTGTAACTAATATTAATAATTGACACAAATTTTAACCAAGAGCATTCTGGCATTGGCAAGTGCTAAAAATAAAAGCAAGGCTTACCAAAATGACAAAACCAGCATTTAGAATCTGCTTAAAAAAAGACATAAATTTACCAGCCTACTAGATTTACAGAACTGCTTAGAAACGTGCAAGTTTGGGCCTCTTTCCCCATATTCCTCCTGCTTGCCAAAAAAGGTCTAGCAAGCAGTTGCGAGGGAAGACATTTTGCAAAACACTTTGTGCTCTGTGCGCTTAGGCTGCATCTGTGATCCTGGGATCCCACTGCGGGAGTATCTCACAGACCCTCGAACTCTCCTGGCTGCTGGTACCATACAGAGAGGTCTGGTCCCTCTGCTTGTTTGCACTCAGTGAAGAATGACACACAATTCAGGTTCTTAGAGCTTTATTACCACACAGGATTTTGAAGACAAACAGATTGAAGTCTTTTGCTTGTGTAAACAACTGCAAAGGAAAAGTATAATACTGGAAATGATACAGATCTACTTATTAAAACAGAGCTTCGCTTGCTTCAGCATCTCAGCTGACTCAGACCAACCCGTTTGCTTCCTCGCGCCCTGCCCCGAGGGGAGATCCGCGCACTTTCCCCAGCCCAGCCATATCCTGGCAAGACCACCCGCATTCGTTCCTTCCCAGGCTGGGCTCTGCAGCCCCCTGTCTGAGCTGCCCTGTTCATGGTGCATGTACACTGGGGTACCAGCTGGAAGATGAGGGAATTGCTCCCTTTTCATCTGCTCTTCTTCAAGCTTTCTGAATTTTCTTTTCTGTGTCTTAATAATTACATTTATTCCTCACTGCTTGACTTTTTTCTTGCTTACCTCTTTCTAAGGATAGAGTAATAAAACTTAGGATGTTAAGTAAGTTAAAAACCACTTCTGTTAAAACCACCTCTGTATAAGCCTCCTAATTATATCCATTCAGTCGACTGTGCGTCCTGTGTAACGCTCACACAGGATGCACCCGATGATGATGTGACTGCTACTTAGGCTAACAGTCCCACACACTGTTTCAGGAGTACTGCTTGTTGGAATCCCATCACGGACTTGTCTTGAAATGCTCAGAATTAGCACACTGCTGCTATAAACAAGAAATTAAGAAAGCCCCAGGCTCCATAAAGAAATATTTCAGCCGTCCAAGCTCTTGAACATCCAGGGGCAAGCCGTAACAACTAACATTTAATGTTATTTAATTCCTGTAGCATAAAAATGGCCCTGTGGAGCCACTTGTTAAACCACAGTGCTTTGTCAGTACAAAGGACAGAAATGATAGATATTTTTGGAAAATCTGAGGGAGTGAGAGAAAAGAGAGCATGCACAGGAACATCAAAGAAACAGGCTCTTGTAGCAGATTTCTGTCAGCTGATAGAGGTGGGGGAGGAGGCTGTAAAAGCCACTTGCAGTCTGTTGTAAGGATAGTGAGCTAAGTGAAAAGAGAGTAAATTCTTAAAGTTCAGAAATTCAACCTTAAAAAAAATGAAACCGTTTAACCTAGGTTTTTGTCCACAAGCTGGGCAAATGAAAGACTCTTAATAAGACCTTATTCTGTAGCCTTTAGGCAAGATTTACTCAGGCTTTCCCCAGGCAACCATAAGGTTGGTTGTTTTTTTCCTATTTTAAATTGATCAAAGTCTGCTTTAAGCCAATTATGAGAACTCTTTCTCTGCTGGCATTCAGAACAATTTAAATGGTCTTCTTGTCCTACTTTGCTTATTAGCTTTTTGGCGCAAAGGCTCAGTAGCACAAACATAATTCCTATCAGCTTGAGCATCCAGGGTGCATAGGCATGTTTGAACTTAAGCTTTTTGCCTGCTCAGACAGTATTTCAGATGTTTTGAGAGAGTTAATGAGAGAGGTTATGCGGTTGGAGCTCTCTCAGTAATGGATGTGTAGATGTTGATGAAAATCAGAAAAGAAATGTAAGTTTTGGTTGAATGTATTCCTAGAGAAGATATTGGAGCTCTAGTAGCTGAATATTGTCAGGTGTCATGGAGACAAAAGTGGTCATTCATCAGCAGCAGTCATTCTGATGGTCAGACATGTATCGTTTCCTTTCAACTTTGAAAAAAAGAAAATGCGTATTTATCCATCTGTTTTCATATTGTCAAAAATCTGGTGAAAAACATGCATTAGCCATAACATGGTATCAACATGACTTGTCACAGAAGTGTTGTTTGTTGAGAATGAGAAACAGAAACTTCCTGGCCTCCCAGAAGAGCTTCGCCCATCTTCCTGTGGTGGCCAGACCTGTTGGCTGGCACTTGACTAACTTTCAACCTAAAACTTGGCCATTACATCTACTGTGAGTTGAGCTGTCTCCTGGCACTGTCCTGTGTGAGGCAGAATCAAGGGTTTGCATGTTTAATAGTTTTGGAAAGACTCCACCTACTTAGTGATCCCCAGATATGACACATCTGGAGCTACAAGGAAATCCAAGGGCTCCGGAGTGGGTTTGGGTTTGCTGAGCTGAATCCATGTATGGTCCATACAGTCAGCGTTCACTGGGAAGGTAACCTCCTATTTCCTATTTCCTATTCTTTCTCCGATTCTTAGGAAACTTTTACTCTTCTGAGAGGTAGCTACACCATTGCTAGGCTGTGATTATGATCTGCAGTGTTTTTTATGGAGTAGCATTTGGAATGAGATAGAAAACAGATGATCGCTGCAAGGGAAGGCAGGATGCGGCTACAAATGCCACGGGGATGACAGTATTGGGTTTATTTTACTTGCTTATTACTTCCTGCCCCAAAACATCTAAACACAGCACTTGCTCTTCCCTGGTAAAGAGGAGGAGTCCAGTAGGCAGGAATGGGAAGGGTTCTTTCTCTCCAGGCAAGCGGAAGTGTTGTCTCCTCCTCCCCGAAATGAAGCTCTTGGTAAGGTACGGTTATTGCCATGTGTGTGCTAATAGCTCTTTGGTATTGTTTTGCAATCTGAAGCCCCCTGGTGGACCATAGGCTGTACAAAAGGGTGAGTGTAGCTGCCTGCTAGCCAGTTCCTCTCTTCCATTTTAAATATTTTTGCTTTCTGCTTGCTTGCATGGGGCTGCAGCCGAGATATGCCAGTAAGTTTCACCTCCATTAATTATATAAAACAGAATCCTGTATAAACTAACCCTACTGCAATGACTAACACTGCTGCTTTTATAACAGGACAGAGCTCTGCAGTAGATGTTACCAATGCATGAATGTGTGAAAAAGGACATGTATATTCATCATGGGCATGCTTAGGCGGCGTTGTTGGTGGGATATTTTTTCAGTATCCAAAATGGCTGTCAGTAGATTTTGGAACTTGACAGGGCCTGCACTCACACACGCTCAATGAGGAACGATGTCCTTTGTCATGGGACTACAACAGCGTTCAGGCTAGATCGTAGGAAGCTGCAGTACAGATGCAGCCTACTCTAGATGGGTATTTGTTTCTACCTGAGCCAGAGAGAAGCAGGAGAGCTCTTCACACTGCTTTTTACTCCCTAAGGTGGTTAAGTACCAATGGTTATCTTCTAGAAGTTGGTCTTCGGTACGTTACATGTCTGGTTACCTTACTAGGGCCAGCTTTTTGACAACTGCTTCTCTCAGCTGTTAATCTACATAGTGGGAAGGAAAACAAAAAACCTGAAATGAAGATGAAGATGCTATAACTGTGTTACAGTAAGTGCCAAGTGAGCTTCTGTCGGGAGTCTCCTTCTCAGCGTGAAGAGGGTCCGCTTGCCTTTGTGCTCGGTCACATCAGTGGGCTGGTTTGCTACCCGACAGCAGGATGGGAATACACCAAAGCATTCCCATGGCAGGTCACAGTCCCTGTACGGGTAGGGAATGCTGTGGCTTTCAAGGCACATGCCTGAGTTGTCAGCAGGACTGCTCAGTAACATCTTGCATTTGAGAGGCTGTAGGACAACAGGGTTTTTGTCAAATAACACAGTCGGAAATAACACTGTTTGTATGCTTATTACTACTCCCTTCAACAAGGGAGGAGAGGCAAAGGGAGGGATGACCTGGACTCCTGCTTCCACATAACATTCAGAAAAGAAAACTGAATTGTTGATCATGGAGTTTTACTGACTTCGAATTGCAGAGATTATTTTTATGACTTAGGTAAAAGAGTATGAATCCTGCTGGAGGCATCGTTATGTGTTTAACTATTAAGCCTAACAAAGAAGCAATAGCTGATGACATTTCTTTCCAAACTATGACTTTTGTGCTACCATTTTTTGTTGCATATGCTCAGTTTTTTACAAGTAACAATTTGGGTTCTTTACTAATGACAAATGAAGTAAGAATTGGATTAAATGGGAGCAAAGACCCAGATGTGCCCTAACTGTTTAAGTGCTGCTTTCATGGATCTTGCCCTGATGGAGGAAGAGAATTGTTACTCCTGATTGCAGAAACACCAACGCTGTGAAGTTGTTAGCCAGAAAACTATACCTCCAGGTCTTGGCACGCATGGTAATGTGCTTTACGACTAACACAGGTTAATTCAGGAACTGTGTAAAAACAGCTTGTATTCTCATAACGGTGGACTGACTGGGTGACTTGTTTTTACTAATGTGATGCTTTGTGTATAACTAGGGCTGGTAAGTTTTGGTCTACAGTTGGGTGTCTGGTTTCAAAAGCCTCTTGAAGAAAAAACATAATTAGTTTTTGAAAAATAAAAAACACTGTAAGTAACTTAAAAAAAGTCATTCTGATTAGATAAATTGACCTTCCTCTGTGGTAAGGACATAAGTAAGCGTCTACTTTTATACGAAAAAAACATTAACAAGTTTAACCATCTGTCATCTTGGGGTCAGTTACCGTACTCATGGGACAGTAATGAATGCTGCAGACAAATTACATTTTGCTTAGCAGCCAGTAGAGCAGGATGCTGCAGGGCAGAGCTGCCTGGGGCTGGCTCAACAGGACACCTTCCCTCCCCAGCAGGCAGTGTCCCGACCTCCTTCCTCCTGCCCTGAGATGGGCCTGAGCAAGGAGCTGCAGCTCCTCAGCCCTATGACGCAGCGTGCGCCTGTTGCGGCAGGCACCCTTGAACTCTGTGGTGTGTTAGTGCGGAGCCAGCCTTGCAGCCACCCAACGCGCTTTGGGTCGTGGGACAGAGAAGGCTGAGCTGCAGGGCCCATACCAACCAGAACGGTGGATGCACCCGCTCTGTCTTTTCTCTGAGCAAAAGCCGAATGCTGCAGTTCTGTCAAGGGTGTGAAGCCCTTTCAAAAGCAGCAGGGTTTGAAGAAACTGGTGCAAGATGGAGGAAGGATTGCAGAAGGAGAAGAGACAGAGCAAATGTTTCTCTCCCTGCACTGCCTCAGACTCATTCTGCAGCAGGGGGCTTCCTGGTGAGACCTGTTCTCTAACACTACCTGGAGATCATGGAGGGTTTCCCAGTCTTTCCTGGTTTTGTCTGGCTAGCCATGGACCATGTCCCACAGTGTGTAAGAAAAGGGACCAGCATGCATGTCTGCAGCTAGATGCTGGTATGCTCAAAACATATTCCTGCCTCCAGCTACTCCTATTTTTGCAGTTTTGGTGCTCTCTTCTTAGTCTTCCTTCTCTCCAGAGAATTCCTGCTTAACTGATTTGGCTGGCTGTGTGCAGGCATGCCAGCACAGTTCCTGCTGCACGCTGCTCTCGGGCACCTCCGTCTGCCCCAGTGTCCACGGGCTCGGGCTGCCCACAGAACGCCCCTGCTCAGTGCGCTCTGCAGCCCTGGGAATGGCACAGGCTGGAAGCTGTGCGGTGTTCTCTACTAGCAGCACTGCATGTAGCCTTTGCATGCCAGACAGGAGGGGATATGTTTTAAGACCTTTGTTCTATGAATAGGAAAAATAATTTAAACTCAAACTGTGCATACCAAAGTGGGCTAGTTGGATTCAAAACTGAAAAGAATGCGCAACATACAACTTGAACGTGGAAGAATAAAGCAATTGTGTTATTGTGCCTTTCCATTCAAGGCTAGGATTCCTACTTAAGAGAGCAGATGCATGCTGCAGTCTCAAGATACACTAAAACCGGCCTGTGTTGCGTGGTCAGTGTGCTAGTAGAGGGGACCATAAAGAGAAGCAAGTGCAGGGTCCGGGCCCACAGCTAGTGCACGGCTCCCTGGACTTGAGCGAAGCGAGGGAAGCCATACCTGAGGGCACGCTCAGTAGATACTGTACAGTGATTCTGCTCCAGGTGCAGCTGACAGGCCGGTCATCAGTATCGGAAGATAAATAGTTGTTGCACTTTAAGGCTTTGTGTATGTAACAGCGTATGAGAAATTAGAAGGAAGCAGATTCTGGAAGTTTAGTAGCATTTGCAGGTTTTGCCTTGAATGGCAAGTGATGTGGGATTGATCGGGAAATTGGGGAGTTCTCTGCTTATCTGGAAAAAGCAATCTATGAACTACGACAAAATGTATTAGCTGCTGTTCTGCCAAAATAAGTCTGTTACAGCAAATGATTCTTTGCTGCTTTGCATTCCGGTAGCAACCTACGTGCATATACATAAGAAAAATATTTCTGGGCCTTCTGATGTGCACAAGCTGACATGTCCACATATGCTGGAGGAATGCATGCAAACATATGTCTGTCTGTAATACACAAATTTGATGTGTTCTGTACACTGACACCGTGCTTATGTAGCCTGCATGTGCAGATAAATGCTCATGGCATTTGCCTCCATGTTTCATTTTGAAAACCTCTTTTCAAATTGGTTTCATTAATTTTTCTGGATTTATTTGGGTTACATTACACCAGGATCAGTAAGAAGGGAGAGCTGGGAGATTTTATTTACCAACTTATGCAAGACATAACTTGCTATCTTTCTGCAGTAGAAATTAAAAAGACTTTCTAGAGAAAAAAAAAAAACAAACCAAAAACATTTCCAGTTACTATTGCCTTTAAGTAATAGTTTTCATCTCGGGGAAGCCCCTCCAGTGGGCAGATTTCAGCTAATCACGGTGCCTGCTACACAAATGTTTCCCTGCTCATCGGTTAAACCGTCCGCTGTAGCCTCCTGTGAAGGAGAGCTTTGCTCCAAGTCCAGATATAGGACATGAACAAGAATACAAGGCCACTTGAGCTGTGACCCTCTCTGCTGTACTCTTGGTAGGCAGGTGATCTGGAGCAGATCACAAGCAGCAAGTCTTTTCACATCATTAGGCTCGCCGATCGCTTTCTGCCTATGGTGAAACTTCTGTCCTCTCTGGGGCAGAACAAGTGGACTTGTTATCTGTGATCCTGAGTAATAAAGAATGTATTCATTCACGGCATCTTTCATTTAAAAATAGATCCCCTTAGCCCCACCCTGTTTCTTACGGTTTGATTAAATGCTGCTCTCTGGTTTGGGGAGTGTGCATGTAACACCTGAAGTCAGTTCCTCTGGTAAGTACAACTTTATTTCATACCTGAATAAACAACATCTACTATATTTTGTTGTCTTTGCATACCCTTCCCTTTCTTGGCATTTCAGCAACAAACCCTTTCCTACTCCTGTGCACCTAGGACTTGTATTTTTTGTGTGTTTTTAATATGTGCTATGCAGCAGCCATTGCATTTAAGTACCCGGTTTCTTACATCTCTTAGTAAGATTGAGAATGGGGGAAAATTTTAAGGGATTGAAAAGTACAGTTTGTTCGAGTTCAGGACAATGTGAGAAAATGTCGTATTGGGATATGCGTCACTGTACCTGCAACAAAAGTTTTCGAAGTAATTTCTTTTTTCATTTACCTCTTGCGGGGGCTGAATGTATTTGGAGCTCAAATGTGTGTGTTAAATCACAGACCGTGTGCTCTGGGGTGTCGTTCTTATTGGGCCTTTCTGTCTTTCTTGTTTTGCTGCCCAAATGAGATATCTGGAAAAAGGCAAGAGCTCCCTTTTCTTAAATGTCCCACAGGCCATTTCAGCTCTCAGAGCAACAGGTAACTCACCAGACAGCCTTCTCTGGCTCCTGCACCCTGTCCTTTATACTGATCTTCAGCATTCAGATTCATTAAACATTTCCCTGGCTGGGCATTATGGAGTAAATTTGATGAAGCAGCTTTGTGTTACGCTTTACCCATGAAGCCATCGTCTGCTGTAACTTCTTCTAAGTAGGCCTAATTCATTTGCTGACACACTCCCATACAAGACTGGGGAGGGTGCGTGGGGAGAGGAGCTGCTGCTCGCTTCTGGGGCTGTTGCTTTCTACATCGCTTCAGCACATAATGATGCAACCTCCTGTACGGTGTCCAAGTAAGTAACGCAGTTCGAAGGGCAGAAGCTTTGTCTGGCTGGAGCAATCTGGGAACTGGGACGTAGCTCCTGAGTGTCAGGGTTCAAAGCTCATAGTTGAAATCATCTTTTCCCTTTCTGTGCGTCAGCGCCACGGCTGTGATTCAGACACCTTATTGGTGGTCATCTGTATTGCACGTGCTTTTTCTGTCCATCTGCTCTTCAGCAATTGCTGAGGGAATGACTTTGTACCTTAGAGGTGCTTACTGTCTAGAGGAAACGTTATCTGAGGAGGTTTTTGTTCAAGGCTTCATCAGTGCATAAACCAGATTTACGGTCCTTGCAATTCTGTGCATGGTTTCAGTAGTTGCTGAAGTAGGATGGTACTTCTTGTTTGGAGTCTTGCAATGGCTGGAGTCTGTTACTCTTTCTGGTGCGCTCTGGCTTGCAGCCGTGCGTCACGTGAACTGTCCTCAGCTCCAGTCCTCATGCAGCTGGAGGCACTTCCAGAAGTGATCCAAACCAGCATACCAGTGCCTGTAGACCGCTGGAGGGGTCTGCGCACCATCCATCAGCACGTGGCCTGCTGGTATTACTTGCTCTCAGTGCTCTCATTTTTTCTGTTACTTAAAACAAACAAAAAAAAAGTCTCACTGTAAGTCTACTGAACTGGATTGAAACATCTTCTCTAAGAACATACTTTCTGCTGTACCATTCTATAAATTCCAGTAGCGTTCTTTTTCTTATAGCAGTTTATTAATGCTTGTAACTGCAAATGCTATGCTTTGGCCCTCTTCCCCTGCCTGAATTTAAGAGTGGAAAAATATGAACGAAAGCAGATTGCCTTCTAGCATGAAGGCAATGCTATATTGTTCACTTAAAAGCTCTCCTAGCAGCACTTACGCAGTGGATTTCTATTTTCAAGGGTCCTAATTAGTCCAAAATTCTTCCCTGGTCAAACTGTATTTTTAACTGCATTTGAAAATGTAGAGGGTTTATTACACTGAGCATTAATGACGGGGAAATACCAGCCCTATGCTCGTGTTGACACTTTATATTGTTGTAACAAAATCAAATCAAAGTACCACTGAGCAAGGAACTTACTCAAAAAGAAAAGAAGTGTTAAATGAGGACTAAAAGGACTTTTAAGACATAGGAAAGGCTGCAGTACAGACTATCCAATAAAGAATTAATTGGTTGAAAACTATTAGTTATAGGTTCTCTTGATAAAGCAATTCAGAGGCTTGTTTAGGAACAGGTATTTTAAGTGATAAAACAAATGGATTACCTTGGTCTTGTATCTAGCTTGATGTGTACACTGGTTCTAGCACTTCACATTTAACCCTGGTTCGGGGAAGAAGCAGGGCATTGACTACACTACGTCAGTGCTTCCCAAGTGTCAGTCTGGCCATGGATTTGCTCCATTATTGGTAGCAGCAGAGATACTTCAGTTCCACGCTGGCTGTGCTATGCTGCAGATCCCGCAGCTGCGTGGGGCTGCCTCGAGCCTGCTGCCAGGAGAGGGGAGAACTTCTCTGGCCTCTCAGCGCCAGCTCTTCTGAGCGAGGAGGAGAGTTTCTCAGCCACAGGCTGCAGGTCTTCATACCTACCGGGCAGCGTATTATACAAATAAAGGACTTGTAGTACCTACCTGTACTCCCATTTTTAATGTAACACGTGCACAATTATGTATACTGAACACAGAAGTTAATTTAATTTAAAAAAAAAAAAAGTGGTAGCTTAATAAATTTGGATGGTCATCATCTTAAGCTTACAAATGCTGTGGAATGCAGGGTTTGTTTTAAGCCATTACATACTAAACAGCATCTTTCAGTGAAGTATCCATGACAAATTTCAAAGTCTGTAACTGCTGTAGGGAAATTCTGTACTAGTATGTGCTTCTGTTTTTAAGCAGTAATTGCAACATTTTTATAAGCTTGAAAATCTGTAAACCAATGTAAAGTACACTTGACCAAGGAAAAGTGTTGCATATTTCTGAATAGGATCTGTACTAGTGCAAATGTTGAGTGCTGTAGTGATTAACTTCCATTGGCATGTGTGTTCCAGTGAAACAGATTCAATAGGTCTGCACCAGTACAGATATTGCATGCTGTAGGTTGAAGTTTGCAGCAAAGCATGTATTGCATTCTTCCAGCGAAAGTGCTTTGTTAGTGTAGTCCTTGCATGTTGAAGTGCTAAACTAAGGTATAGCATGTCTCAGTGAAAGAGCCACCAGCTTATCTAACGTGCATGTTCTCAGTAAGAGATCTATAATAACAGGTTAATTTTACATTACAGTACTGAAGTGCAACAGAAAACACTTGGAAGTTGCACTGCAAATCATGCATTAATAGATGGTGTCTTGAGCATAGTTAATCTCAGCCTTAAAAATTGCCTAGTGCACAGAGGCACACCACATTTTTCTAGCACAGCAGTGATCTTGGCTCACCTTCTGCTTCTAAGCAGTGCAGCAGTAGAAATATTGGTAATAATTTCAAGGGAGAGGCTGCTTTTCTGCTGCAAGAAAAGAAAGAAAACTAAATGTACTGAAGACAGTCAGTTTGTCATTTGTGAGCCTTTTCAGTTCACTGTACCAGTCCTATGTTTCCTATAATGAAAAGATGATCTGGACTTACCCCTCAGGTAGCATGACAATAGGCCACCCCCCACTGGGGGTGAGCAGAGCCTTGCTGCTGCCTTCTGTGCGGTGCTGAGGCCCCCACTCCCCTGATGTCAGCAGGGTCTTTTAGCTTGCGTAGAGCCCAAATTTCCCTGGAGAAAACATCTCTGTAAAGTTGTAGCAGGCATTTAGGCTCTGCGCAGCACTACCCAAGGAGGAGCTCAGAACCAGTGGTGCTGCTTGCTGCCTTGCCCCTTCCTCAGCCTGGGGATCAGAGTATTTCTCGGCACCTGGGAGAGCTGTATTGAGGCACCCCTCTGCTGGACTGGGATTTCAGAGGAGTGCTTTGGCCCCTTGGACGTAGGTCTTCAGGCTCTGAAAACGGCACGTGCATTTGGACTAGCAGAGCCCTCTGTCTTTCCATGCATGATATTCTCAAACAGTTCAGTGGAATTAAGGTAATTAGCAAATGTCTGGCCTGCATATTGGTTAGTGTGATTTATTCGTTGACTCCTGTTTCCCCCAATTTCACAAATAAAGAGAACGCCTTTGAGTGCTAGAGCTTTGAGTCATCTGAAACAAAGAGTTAAAAGCAGCCAGCTCCCTTTTGACTGTGATTCTGAGCAATAGTACGTGCAGAAAAATTAATAAATAAAACAGTGAAGTGGAGGTGTATTTACAGAGGTCAGTTTATAGCCTTCATCGTATCCTTATATTAGCAGGCTGGTGCAAAAGCCAAAAGAGGATGTGTGAGTGGAAGTCTACGTACAGAAGCTACAAAACTGGCATTGCTGCTGCTTAGCTCTCCCAACATCTTTTACTATCTATATTTACTTCGGGTTTGTTAAATTCATTCACTCTTAGTTGGATTCTGTTACACAGACTCGCAGCTCTGACACGATTCTTTGTACCCTACCTTCGTTATTTGTCCTTTCAAGTTTTTGCTATGTCAGTTGGGCGTGTACGTGCTTTGCTACATCACCTTAATTTAGGCTGTGTCCTACTCCTTTTGGGGTGATCCTCCCCTCGCAGTAGCAGCAGAAAGACACGTGGAGGCAGGAGGCAAAGGGATCGCATTGCAGAAAGGAGTGCCCTGCAAAAGGAGGCAGAGCCAAGCTGCCGCAGGCTCAGCTGGGCACCTGCCTTCAGGTTTAGGGGCAGCACGGGAAGTCCCCGTGGATTGTTTTGGCTCCTTTGCAGGGAGCCTTCACTGACATGCAGCCAGTCTGTCAGCCTGAGCAGAAGATTGGTGCTACTCCAGCACTGATGCAGAATTGTGCTTTATTTGATGGGATTGAAATTATTCCCTTCTCTTCATACTTTCGTTTAATTTTTAATTATTTCAGCTTTCAGTGATTATTTAGTTCTTAGGCTGACAAGTGCTAGAGGAGGTAATGTATTGTACATATTTTAAAGAGTTGAGAACTGAAGCATCAGGCCACATCTAGGGAGAGTGACTTTTCCACATTGTACATTCGTGTCCCTTGGCACGCAGTGTCCTCCGCTGCTGGCTGGGAAAAAACATGAATCTACTACCAACAACGTGGTAGAAAATACAGCTGCTAGCAGCTGGAGTAAGTGTGAAGTAAGTTCTCTTTCTTCACACCCGTACCGGTTCCTTCTACTCTCATATAAACACTTTCTTATCTGAGATTCTGTATCAACATCAAGCTTCCCTTGTACGTATGACTGACTGATTTTCCCCTACTGTGCTGGGTGCGACATCAAATTGTTGCCACTTCAGTGATGTATGGAGAAAAGAGGTCGACACTGAAAAGCCCCTTTGCCGTAACAGCTGGAATAGCAGGCAGCTGCAAAATCGGTTAATGAACAGCAGTCCAAGAAACCCCCAAGCAATTAAATAGGCCAATACCCGAACCAAGTCTAGCTGTAGTTACAAGTATCAGGAAAAAACAGTAGCTGGAAATAAGTGTACCTTGCCAAATGCGTTTGTCTCTGATTTCTAGTGGCCCATTCTTGCGCTTCCAACTGTTTGTGGTGTCAGGAATGTATTGCCCTCCCGTCATTTCTCTGGGAGCTGGCTCTTTTGCACGGGAGGCTAGAGCAAGGAATCATTTTGATTTTTCTGTCTTGAAAGAGATTTGCAATAGAATGTTATATAGCTCCTCTTTGTTTTTTCAGAGTGAAAGAATTGAAAAAGGCCAAGGAACTTGAAGATACGCAGCAGCATCCCGTAGCAATGTGACATTGCTTTTCAGACTGTTTTCATTTTCTGTTTTTAGCAGAGACATGCAACAACAACAACAACAAAAATACCCACTGCAGTTCTGGAAGTACCAGCTGCAGGATTTTAACAGTAATGTTTTGGTCATTGCATTTGCACTTTCATGGACAACTTTTAATTTGTTCAGCAAGACATCTTGGAACTCAATCTTCTGTTGGATCATGGGGAAAACAAAAGACACCAGGAGGAAATTGTGAGTTGCTTCATTCTCCGAGAAGGAAGAAGCGATTAATTATCCTTTTCATATAGGGCTGTATTAAACAACATGTGGAACTGTACAAATATTATACCAAAAATATTGTTAAGAAAAGGTGGGAATGCACAAGCAACACAAGAATGCTGTTCCTGCACCTGTCAGTCATCTCCAAGAAACTGAAGCTTTGAGAGTCTCAGTGGAGGGGCTTAGATCAGTACATCTTTATTGGGTCCATGCATCCTCATTTCCTTCGCACTTCTGTCCTTTGTGTTTTATTTAAATCTCTACAGCACACTTAATGCAACTTTTTAAATCTGCAGGTTTTTAATACATCCCGTGGGAACTTACAGAAGGGGTTGGTGGATGAGATAAACGGGTAATGCATGAGGAACAGAGAGAGCAGCTTAAGCAAGTTTTAAAAAGTTTTTTTGGTATTTTTACTAGAACCTGCAAACATACCAATTGTCACGTACTTTCTCTCATATTCAGCACTTTATTTTCTAGCCTTACTTTCATGTACTATTATTTTCTTTAAGTTCTTAAAATAATTTGTAAAACATGTAGCTTTTTATCTTAAGTACTTGTCAAACCTCTTTGTCATTTTGCAGAGTCACATACATATGTTGCCTGGACATTTTATACCACCTAAAGATCAGAGTGGTGCTGCATTCTGGCCAGTAAATTTCTTATTTTGGCTACTTCATCAAAATCTGGGCAGTTTCTGTATATATAGAAGGTAGAAATGGAAAATGAGAAAAAATATTTGAAAGGGAATATATTGATTAATTACTAAATATTTTATTCACAAAGGGTCAATAACTTGGCAAGATAAAATTATTATTTGTATAGTTTTGTCTGAATGAACGAGAAGAGTGTGGATGTATTGTTTGTACATATTGTATATATTAAAACAAAGAGATATGTGCATGAACTCAAGAAAAAGAAATGAACAAAGCAAAGCATTAGTGGCTATGGTCTGTAAAATGAAACAAAAACTTTATTTCACTATAAGAAACTTTATTTTAAATGTTCTTTAGAAGAACATTTTTGCTAAAGCATGACTAAATGGCAAAAAAGAGCTACTGTATTTAGACTTAGGAAAAAAAGGCAGAGCAACATTACTTTAAAAAAAAAGAAAAAAAAAAGAAAAAAAAAGGATATGTTTACATTTGATTTTGGCTACCAGGAGTTCGGTTGGTTGGATTTAATTTATTTATTCCTGCCTTCTTTTTTTTTCCCCCGTCTTTTTTTTTTTTTTTTTTTTTTTTTTGCCAATGGTGCCAAGTAATGTGAATGCTAATATTGCTTAAGAAAATTAAGTTACTTTTGCAAAGCAGATAATCATAAGAGTACAAAAGCCGTATCTAGCTTAACACCATACACTCACTCCAATAAAGAACACTTAGAATGAACATAAAATGAAAAAAAAAAAAAAAGAAATAGTACAAAAGTAGAAAACTATGTTTCACATTTTCATATCTCCTGCTGGAAGTCAGAAAATGTAATAAAAATTGCACAAAAAATAAAAAAAAATTAAGTAAAACTTAAAAAAAGATGCAAACTGATCTTGTAGGGGTGTCATGGTATATTGCTATTTCCACATAGTGAGGAGCCAAAGAAATTAGATTTTTTTAAATTGAACTACTAATTTAAAACTGTCACAAATTCTCGACAATGGGAACCAGGTTCTGATCTTTATTACACAGGAATGTAAGGGAAGAAACTCCTGAAGTCCATGTCGTTACTGTGGGTTTATGTACATGTGTCTGAGATCAGAAACTGCTCCTGTGTGTTTGTTTTGCTTGTGGCAGTTTAAAATTTCTGAACGTACTGGTGTAAATTTGAGATTGTTAGTTTTGGAATAGTTGTTCTTGCTTGATCCCGGCCACCAACTGCAATGTTCAAACGCAAGGCTTGTTGTGAAGCCTAAAAATATTCACATATAAGAAGCTTTTAAACTGGTGTCTTTAAAAGAAGAGTAAAAACAAAGATTGTGGCAAAAAAACTGGGGTCAGTGCTCTTGGTGCCTTTTCTATAATTGTACCTGTTTTTAATTACTTCTTTTCACTGCCAGCATTGAATTACAGTAGATGTGCTATAGCTCATTACCAGAATTCTCTTGTACATTTCTGAACTGCTGCTTTATGACCTGATTCAATTTAAAAAAAGGGAAAAAAGAAAAATGAAGGGCCTGGCACTCACACTGTGCCTGTGGGCAGCCTCATAGCCTCGATTTACTGTATGGAATTGGGACCGTAACCATTAAATTTTTCTCTCACACAAAAATGGAACAGGAGACTCCGAAGAATCTCCTTTGGAATGAATTGGAAATGCTCTGTATTAATACTGGAAGAACTCTTGACATTTTGAAACCGAAATGTTGCTCCCATGAACCAATACGTGACAATATAGAATCGACCTTTTCCTAACAAGAGTAGTGACCTCAGTGGAAATGTTTTAACTCCCCGTCTTTACAGAAAATGATTCAGTAATATACAGAGCTATTTCAAATTACTCTTCCAGATCCATGGGCCTGGTGGTGTATCTACTAATCTAGATCCTGCTTCAGCCAAACGTTTAAGCATGTACTTGCTGTTAAACATGCAAGCAGTTCTATGGGCGCAACAGAACTACTTGCATGCTTTAAGCTAAGTACAGCTTCTGAGTGCTTGTTGTGTCGGGCCATAACCCTTCAGTGTACCACTGGGGAGTTAGAAAGACTCCCCCTGCAGTGAAGTGATTCTGCTCACCCCTTTCTTGGTTGTGGAACTTACATTTTCACGGAAGATGAGTAAGTGCAGCTTTCCGGGAAAGTTCGAATTCCCAAGTGCCAGGAGCCAGATCTTCTGTCTTCTGATAATGGAATTGCTCCTTTGTGAAACACATTCGACAGCAGTAATACTGTGTGAAAGAAATACAGAATATAACATGAACCCCCTCTCTGGTTGCACGCTTATGGCAGTTCCACACAATAGTTGGTGCCCAATGGGGGGTCCCCAAGACTTGCATGTAAAACTAGTATAGATGTCTTCTCTTTTGTAAGTTTTATTTTTGTAACCGTGCATGTAAAGCATCACTGAATCAATGGATCTGTTGAAGAACTCAGCTGCTGGAACCATGCAAAATGTTTTGAATTGCCCTTAAAATATGGAAAATGTTTTCTGAATGCTTTATATTCTTTCTGCTGTAAATTAAAAACAAAGAAAATTTCCCCATACAAAGTGTGCACCTTTTTTTAAACACGTCTCTTCCATCCTACTTTTTAGAGTGATGTAGTCCTTTAGTCACTGGAAGTAACCATGAAAAAAAGTGTTTCTTCTACTACATGACCTGCTTGTAAGTAGCATCTAGTTTCTTACAGGTTATAGTCTGAACAGTACACAGTCTACCTGTGAGCGGGTGTGCAGCCCCTGGAGCATGGTGGGATTCACTAAAGGCAACAACACAGTCCCTGGATCTGCAGCCCATTCTGCTGCTGTACTCCAGTGTGTAACCTTCGTCTGGTGTGTAAAGCAGCACGTTTAAGAGGAACTCTATTCTCGGGCAGCAAACTATTCCGGGTCTCCTACTGAAGAGTGCCACTGCCCAGCGGTGCTCTGCAGCTCCTCTGCACAGCACTGCCAGCCCGGTCCTTCTCCAGTTCAGAGGCCAGCCCAGAGCTCCATTTCACTGCTCTGCGCTACCAGCTCAGAACCGAGGCCCTGCTTGGCAGCTCCCACGCTGGCAGCTGCTTACAAAACCTGTACATGCCAGCCACCCTCTGTGTTTATTCCCCCGAGGTCCGCACCCCAAGCAGAAACTTTTCCTTGTGAGTGTTGTCCGCACTTACAGCAGAAAGGAAAACTCCCTTAAAACCACAGACACTGGGTACCCATCTACCCATAACATCCAAGCTTCAAATTACAGGTTTTGCCAAGATGACTATGACTACACAAAATCATTAAAAATCCATTTGTCCTTAAAATACAAGTTCTGCCCGGCTGCACCTAGCAGCCTGGTTTGGTGGAAATGAGTTTTCAAGGCAATATGCTGTAGTTTATCAAATTTGGAAACATTCTATTAAATTATATAAGGTGACATAACACTACATATTTGGAAATATTTCACCAGCCCTTAGATGGCCTCAACTCTGATTAGGTTTTCTAACGCAACCTACAGCAGTTCTATATAATCGTACTCATCTATGGATGACTAGCTTTTCTGAGATCAAATTATTTTCAGATCCTCTTCAGCAGTCACTCACTTTCAGGCCAAGGTATCTGGGCTTTTCATGAGAAACCATGCACATCTAGTAGTAGAATGCTAAATCCTACATCGTGCACAAAGCAGAGGCAGAAACCTAAGAGGTCACACTTAATAACACAGTAATACTAATAACTGAGACTTAATAGCTAATTATTGCACTGAACAGGTACGTAAGTTACATGAACCAACCCTCAATAATGCGAATTTTGTACCTGACAGCAAGGCTAGCCTAGCAGGGAAAAACAGCTTTAATAAACTAATCATCTGGTCTGTGAAAGACTATGTTAGTACTATTATGAGTCAGTTCTTCCAGAACTCAGGACCACAACACAAGATGAGATCTCATTAAGAGAGTTTCTTCTGGACTACAGAGAAACAAGTTTAATTATGTTTCTCTTTAAGAATAAATCACCATTTAACTCCCCAGTTTGCTCACAAATACCTCCCCGATTTTCCATTTTACATGCCTGTTAATTCCTGGGTTCTCCTTTAGCATCGTGGTGGCTTGACCCTGGCCAGAAAGTAAGCACCAACCAGCTGCTTGCTCACTCCCCGCCTCCCCCCTTCTCCCTAGAGGCATGGGGGAAGAGCATTGGAAGAGCAAACGTGAGAAAAAAATACTTGGGGTGTGATAAAGACAGTTTCATAAGTGAAGGAAAAAAAGGAAAAGAACAAAAATAAGAACAAGTGATGCAAAGGCAGTCACTCACTACCTCCCACCAGCTGCCTGATACCTTGGAAAGGCCACCACACCCCCCCAGCTTTACTGCTGAGGAGGATGTTGTCTGGCGTGGAATAGTCCTTTGGTCTGTTTGGCACCGCTGTCCCGGCTGTGTCCCCTTCCAGCCTCTCACCCACCCCCAGCCTACTTGCTGCGGGGGCAGCATGCGAAACAGAGAAGGCCTTGATGCTGTTCGAGCACTGTTCAGCAACAGCCAAAACATCAGCGTGTTATCAACACTGTTTTGGTCACAAATCAAAAAGACAGCACCATACAGGCTGCGACGAAGAACATCAGCTCCATCCCAGCCAGGCCCAGTACAGGCATAACCCCACTAGGTCTCTGAGAAATGAGCCCAGGTGTACTTCTGGGCTTAGGGCACGCCAAGAGCCCTTCACAACCAGCAAGAGGGACAGGAACAAACCTACCCTGGCAGGCCTTTGCTCTTCGGCATCTTCCACTTGCCCTCAGGTGATACAAGGCACATGTGGATACAATTTTAAAAAAAAAAAAAAAAAAAGAAAAAAGCATGCATGCTTTTCCCACTGTATAAGCACAATGATATCTCAAAATCACCACACGGACCCGCAGTTCAGGCCAAGTGTTTGCTGGTAAGGCAATGTAATTGCACCACTTCTGAGGGTGCTACCACAGAGAACTGGGTCTCACACACACACAGGCAGCAGCCCCGAAATGTACACCAAGATGCATTAACACACAGAAGATGGCCAGAGGAGCAGGCCATGTCCTGCCCAGAAACTGGCTGAGAGCGGGGGGGGAGGTGGGGGGTGGGGTGGGTGGGGGAGAGTGTGTGTGTGTGTGGACGGGGGGGGGGGGGGGGGGGGAGTGTGTGTGTGTGGAGAGTGGGGGGAGAGACAGAGAGTGTGTGTGTGTGCATGTGTAGCGCCCATTGCACTACACCGGTACCAAGGATACTGGCCTGCCCCACACGCACAGGCCGGTATCAGGGACGCTGCTGAAGAGCAGCACAGCCGGCCTCGCCACGTCCCGGCACCCCCCCGCCCCAGACACCCCCCCACCAGAAGAGCCCGCGCAGCAACACCACCGCACCGCTGCAGCGGAAGGGAGCCCTCTCCTGCAGCCTCCCCCGGCCCGCCCGCCCCACCAGGTCCTGCCTCAGTCAGGTCCAGGCCCGCGTGCCCGCCCGCGGCCCGGCGGGCGGCCTGGCCCCAGCCCCCTCGTGCACTGCCGCTGCCAACACCCGCCCGCCCGGGGCCGGCTCCTCTCAGGGCGCAGCGGGACGAAACGGGGGCGGGGGGCGAGGGGTGGTGAAGGACACGCCCCCCCCGCAGCGCCCGGCGCGGCGGTGACAGCCCCCCCCCCCGGGGGGCTCGCGCCGCACCCCCGACGGCGGCCCCGCCCACTCGCTGCCCCCGCCCTGCCCCGGGGGCGCGGCCTCCGGGCGACGCCCTGTTGGGGCGTGGTTTCCCCAGGGCCCGCCCGGGGCGCCCAGGCCCCGCCCCGGGGCGCCCAGACCCCGCCCGGGTTGGTCGTCACATCCCGGGCGCCGCCGGAGCTGCGCGCACTTCCTGTTGGGAGCCGCCCGGACGCCCTCGCCTGCAGCGGTCCGACCCCCCTCCGGCAGGATGTGAGTGTGGGCCGCGGCGCGCCTCGGGGGACGCCCGCCGGCGGGGAAGCTGGGGAGCGGCGGTGGGCCCGGCAGAGCCGGCTGCGCCCGGGCGGGCGGCGGCGGCGGGAGCAGGGGCAGGCCTGCTGCGTAGCGCGGGCGGCCCGGCCCCGCCTGGCCTGGCCCGGCCCGGCCCGCCGGTGGCGCCTGGGTGCCCCTGGGACGGCGCCGCCCGCGGGCGGGGGCCTCCGGGAGCGGCTGCGCGTGGAGTCGCGAGGGGCGGCCGGTGGCGGGAGGCCGGGCCTAGCCGTCCCTTGGGCCGCACGGCCTGAGCCGCTGCTCGGGCCGGGTACCAGGGCGTGTGGGTTCTGCTCGGGCGGGCCGTGCTTCCTGGCGGCTCTGTGGTCATCGGGGCGGAGTTCCACCAGCCCCGGGCGTCCCTCTGCAAGCACTGCCCGCCTAGCCAGAGCACCGAGGGAGAGCTGTCTGGTGACTGGTTTGTTGCTGTGCTGGGAACCTCTGCTCTCAGGAAGAGGCTTCACTTCCGAGACTCCAGTCTGGGACCAGCACGGAAGGGAGACTGAAGTGCCAAAACAGAGGAGCAGTTATATTGTATTGTGCATGGACTGCTCTTGAGCCTTGTCACAGGCTTCTGGGTCTGCTTGTTGTGCGTGTATACGTTTGTTTGTGCTAAATGTAAATTAGAAGTCACTGTGCAAATGCATAAATGTAGCCAATACTCGGATTCAGCTCTTTTGAGTATCAGGAGGCACTAAGCAGTGCGTGCTTCTGATGCAGAGGAAATGAAAACACAGAGAAGCAAATTGAGTACAGACAGTTCTAGAAATACATGACAAAAACTTGGTGAAGGAGTGAAAAGGGTGTGAGAAGTATGTTCAGAGGCTCTTGCATCCATTACAAAGATGCAGGGTGTTGCAGCTGGTAATAAGAACTTAACTGCCTAAGGTTATGAGTTCAAAGCTGACCAGAGGTAGATTGATGTATGTGCTGAATGCTTTTTCTTTCTTGTGCTTTCTCTTGCTCCGTGTCAACTGTTTCAAAAGAATAGAGATAGAGGCAACTGCTGGAAGAGCATGTAGTTAGAATAACCATTCAGTTTCTGTAGTTAATTTTTTGTAAACTACTGTAGCTTGAAGCATAGTATTTGTGTTCATATGGAAAAACAAGAGCACCCCTGAGCCCAAACTCTTGAATGTTTGAGCCCTATGAGCTATTGTAGGAGTTGTCATATGCCTTATTGTAAACTATAGTATTAGCAAGCCACTGCTGTCTTTTAGCACATCAAGCAATTTGTTGGCAAGATGTTGGGACGCTGCATGACTTAAACCTATTGTCAGCTGTGAAAAGATTGCTTCTCCAGTAGGAAACTGCCCCATATTTATTCCAAGGATACAAGTTCCCTGTTTTCAGGAATGTCAGATAACTTGTGTACTCTAAGCATATCCATATAAAACTAAAACCACAACCTATTGAAAGCTAAACAGAATAATGATGACTTTCTTTACTGCAGGTCAGCCAGTATCCCTGGAAGCTCAAATGTGGCTGCTGGCAGTAATCGTCGTCTTCAGCAGACTCAACACCAAGTAGATGAGGTAAAAGTCTGGTTTGATAGCATTATCCTTCAGGAAACCTCTATAACTAGAAGGGATATTTTGGCCAAAGCAGTTTCCCCTTCATTATGTGAAAGGGAAGCCTAGTACCAGTCAGCTTGCTTTATTATACTTTATTATACTTGCGTCACCTTAACTCTTGCAAAGGTTAAAAAAAAAAAAAAAAAAATGCATTTAGCTGGAGTGGGGAAGTAGAGAGAAGTTACCAGTGTCCAAGCATTAGCTGCAAACTCAGTACTTGAGTATTTGGCATAAGTAAAGATAAAAACCTTTGTTCTTACAGAGAACAAGCTTTTTTTCTCAGTAGTGATGAAGGCTGCCTACCAAATATGACATGTCCAGATTCCAGGGGAGT
The DNA here is from genome assembly GCF_035582795.1 of Mycteria americana. Taxonomy (NCBI): domain Eukaryota; kingdom Metazoa; phylum Chordata; class Aves; order Ciconiiformes; family Ciconiidae; genus Mycteria; species Mycteria americana. Next base: position 11,502,176 of record NC_134382.1, read on the forward strand.
CCAAAAGCCAGGCTGGCTACCGACAGTATCTTTTGGCACGTGGCTGACTATCATGTTTATATGCCTCAACTTCTGAGTCAGGAATAATTTCCCAGGTTTAAGGGAATGCCAGTGCAACTGGCACTACTGACATTTTAAAGTAGGTATTGGGGGCTTCCAGCTGCAGGTGATTTTCACAGTTTTGTTTAAGCTTGTGACTGGATATACTAAAAGGCAATAGCTCCTACTTCTGAGAAGAGAACATTAAGAGTACCATGCGTTGCTATCTGTTGCCTGCAGTGAAGCTCCACAATGGGTGATACAACTGATAACTTACTGTAAGCATTAAACTGATGTAGGTTGTTGACATCATGAGAGTGAATGTGGACAAGGTATTGGAGCGAGATCAGAAGCTGTCGGAGTTGGATGACCGTGCTGATGCACTGCAAGCGGGAGCTTCCCAGTTTGAGGCCAGTGCAGCCAAGCTGAAAAGAAAGTATTGGTGGAAGAACTGTAAGGTAACCATGGCTTGTATACTTACACTATGCAGTATTGCAGTTAACACTATTGCGATCGACATCTCAAAAGGCAGAAGTAGAAGTGACTTTAGCCAATGTTATTTACGTTATAGCATCTATTTTTCAAACATGGCATAATGGTTCAGTGAAGTAACCAAAAGCTGGATTACCAGCCGTGCTGCTTGATGCAAGACCTTGTCTAAGATGGTCATGGCCAGAGGGAAACACCTCAGTAATCTGAGGCTTTGGGGAACAGGAAGAAAAAGGCCAAAAATGCATAGGTTGCATTAACGTGCAGGAAGTATTAGAAGAGGCTCACTCAGACTCCTGTACTTGTAGCTGTTGTCAAAGGTTCGAATCTTCTTTGGTCAGCAACAGAGACAGTGAAAGATGTGGTATAGGGTAAGGATAGAAATGACGTTTAATAGTTCTTCACTCCTGCTTGTGTAGTCACCTGAGACAGGCTTTGCATGGAGGCACAATGGAAAAGAACCTGCTGGTCTACTTTGCCTGTGTGCGCAGCCTGCCATCTCTGGGTGGTAATGGTGAATCAAGCTCGCTTACTGAAGAAGTTTTACTTGCCATGTTGGATGTAGGACATGGTGCAAAAGTACCTTGCAGGGGCTGCTTTCCTGTACCCTAAAGGCCAGTTAATGCTATGCATAGTTTGTAGTAAGTGTTGTGTGGCTTTTTTCACAGATGTGGGCCATATTGATAGCTGTTGTTCTCATTATCATCATCATCATTATTGGTAAGTTTCACCAAAATGGGGATTTCTTGTGGAGTTGGAATAGATGGTGTTAATTCACTGACTGGTACAGTTTAAACAAAGCCAGGATACTCAAATGAAAGTATATATAATGTTAATTTGAAATAGCAGTGACTGCTTTAACAACTGTTGCCTGCAATGAATGGTAACCTGTGACCACTGTGGCAGCTCCTGTAGCTGAATCCTGGATGCCTATGCAGAGTGGAGCAGGTGAAAGTGAAAATAGCAAGGGCTTAAAACCAAGTTTGTTCCTGGTCTCTACAGCTGCGTGTTGCAGAAGTATGAGGAGAAATACCATATGCCTCCCTTGCCTGAGAACAGTTTTTCCTCTGCCCCAGCTTCTTGCTAGATGAATCCTTTTTGGTGTGGCAGTTCCACGTGCACCGCCATAGTGGATAGGCTTTTGTCAAAAAGACTTTGTCGCTGGGTGAAGTGATACTAAGGTTGGGTCAGGATAGCGAGCCAGGAACGTGCAGTTCAGTCTTTGGTTTGAATTCCTATGTAATCCCCAAGTATTTCATGGGAGGGCAAAGTTTGTTTGTGCTGTAATACAGTAACAAACACTGCAGTAACCACTGGCAACAGATACATAGTCTGAGAAATGCCAGTGTGGAAGCACAAAGGAAAACTAAAACTAGGAAAACCAACATAGGTAAAGAGGGATTTAAGAGTTACCTATCTCTAGTGTCTTAAATTCTTAAAATGCAGGATTGTTACAGTGAGGGGCTGTAGGAGACTGTCCTTTGTCCAACTCTTTTCTTCTTTTTGTAGTCTGGAGTGTGTCTTCCTGAGTTACAGGCAGAAACTCAAATCAACTGAAGGTGCCCATCTTCAGCCTCTCCACTTCAAACCTGCTGTATTTTCAGCCCGTTTGCTGCTGTTGAAAGCAAAACTGTTTTGATTACTGAAATGTTAGCTGCCTTTACCTGGTTGCCTTACAACACTCCTGTCATAAATTACTAACGAGCACAGCCCACCACTTCCACAGTGCCTTGAGGAACCGGGGCGCAGGCCTGGCGAGGAGGATGTGGCTCTCGAATCTCTGCCGTCGGTGCTGTGACGGGCCCCCGGCTCGGCGCGCGGTGTTGGGATTTACCCTCCGTCCTCCTCGCCTGCCTGCCCCTCCGCGGTGCCGGTGCGGGGCTCGCTCTGCGAACGCCCTGCCTGCTGACGCGTGCCTTGCCGGGAGCGCCCCGGGCTCTCCCCCGCTAGCCCTGATGAAGCGGTAGCTCTTGGCGGCGGAAGCGCCCGCCGCCCCGCCGAGCGCTAACGCCGAACGCGCGCGGGCGCCGCGTCGCTGTCTCCGTCTCCGCCGGGAAGGAGCTGCCCCGCTGCACCCCTCCCGCTTCACCGAAGACGACGGCACCGCGGAGCGCCGGGCCCGTCTCCGGCCCATGGGCCGCGCCGCGCCGCCGGCCGCTCTCGCCCGGCGGGGGCGGCACCGCACGTGGCGGCGGGCAGGCGCACGCACGGGGGCTGCGTGCGGCGGCGCGTGAGGGGCGGGCCGCTGCCCCCGCGGCCGCCCGCCCCGCGCCCTCCCCTCCAATAAAGTGGCTCGGATCCGGCTCCGCCTCCTCCTCTCTCCGGCGGGCGGGGCGCGCGCACGTGGCCGAGGTGTGTGGGAGCGGGGCCGCCGCGTGCGGCCGCCGTTACGTAACCGCGCGGCGCTGGGGCGGGGGCGCGGCGCCTCAGGGCGGCCTGAGGCGGGCCCCGCTCGGCAACCGGTGCTCCCCGGCGGGGCTGGCGCGTCCCTCCCTGCCCGGCGCAGGTAGGGCCCGGGGTCGGCGGGAGGGGCGCGGCCTGCGGGGGGCGGCGGAGGGGTTGGAGGGCGGGAAGGCGAAGCGGCGGCCGCCCGGGAGCGGCCGGGGGCTGCTCCTGCTGGCCGAAGGCGCTGCCTGCCCGGAAGAAGAGGGGGCGCGTGCCGGAGAGTAGTGCCGGAGGAGGAGAACCAGCCCAAGGGACCGGCCGGCGCCGCAGCGAGGGGGGGCTCGCTCCTCCCGCCTCCCCTTGAGGCGGCGTTTGTTCTCCCTGCAGAAGGCTCGCCAGGCCCGTCTCCTGCACCGGAGGTCCAGGGGCTGAACGGAGGGTCCGTACGGAGGAGCCCGGCCGCGGCCGTCGAGGCCCCTGCCCTGTAGCGTTCTGCGGATCGGAGATGGACGTGGGCGAACTCCGAGGCGGCAGCTCGGAACACGGCGCGAATTGGTCACCGGCTGCCGGGGCTGCGGACGAGCGGGAGGAGGCGTTCAGCCCCGCCGGCTCGGGGAGGCGGGAGGGGGAGCATCGGGGGGGCGCGGGCCTGCGTTGCGCGGCGTATGCGGGAACCGGCTCCCGCGGGAAACGGTTTAACGGGCCGAACTCCGGCAGAACTGATTTCTGCAGCTGCGAGTCGAGTGGCTGTTCAGCTGGAAGTTTCGTGGGGCAAAGCAAAGCTACCAGGTAACTCTCGATAGCGGGTAGGACTGGTGGTCCTGTTGCTCGACTTGACGTGCTTAACTTCAGCAGGGCTGGAGTCGGAACCAAGGGCCTGGTGTAGCTGTGCCCCAGCGCTCTCCTCAGGCTCGCTCCCTTCAGCGCACCAAGGAAGCTTGCCTGAATCACACGCCGTCATGTTCTTAATGGTCTGGCATGTAGATTAGAGTGCTGCTGCATGGCTCCCCATAAGCTGTTTGCCTTATTGCTGGGTTGGCTGATCCAGATACGTCATTGACCCTTTTGTGGCTTCTATATATACTTAATCTAAAGACCGCATTTGGCAGTAGTAAAGCAGAAATTACTTAAATAATATTTTCCCCGAAGGTTCAGAAATCCAATGAGGTGCTGATTTCTTTTTTAATTTAATTTTAAAAAAGCAGTTAAAGAGCTATAGTTTATGCAATGTTGAACTGGCATGTAAAGTTAACATGCAATACTTGAACTTAATTTAGTGATTTATATAGTAAGAGTATGAAGCTAATAAAAATGCCAAATGGACAAAAGTTATTTAAAATAATGGTGTTCACATCTCATCTATAGGATTAGAATCAGTCTGTGTTTTGAGGATATTGAGTGCTTATTTTTCAGTCAGTGAAATAAGCAAAAGTAAGAAGAGGGAGATTTTGCTTGTTAATAACCTTGCAGCTGTTGAGGCCAATGACTCTCTTAAAAGTATAATGAAGACTCCTGAATCACGTGAGGAATGAAATATTTGCATCAGGTGTATTTTGAGGGCCTCATGTTTCCCTGAAGTGCTTATAATCAGATGCAGACTTCAAGGCTAGAAAGACTTCTATACATAAAGAATCAACATATATTCATGATTTTAATACCAGTGAAATTTAGAAAATCTAGAGTAAAAATCAGCTTATTTTTAGTTGCTAAGCATCTTAGCAAGCAGATTGGTTATAATGTGACGTTGCCATCCATGACATGTTGGAGTTGGAAAGGAGGAAGGTAGAGGCGAAAAGATTAGGTAGCAAAGAAGTGAGAAAGATACAACAGGAAATATAGTGAATGAGCATTAGGACACTTCTGGATATTCTGTGACTCTGCGGCCAAGCCCATAAAATGTTAATTTAGTGAATAATTTTAAGTAGTTGATAGAAAAGAAGCTCCTATACCAGAAGTCTCTGGTAAAGTTTAACTGCTGTTTTACAGTGAGCAGCTGAGTTGGAGCCAGTCTCACCGAGATCTGATGATGATGATCCAAGAAATGAAAAGGTGTTTGCCTGAAGAGAGAAGGAGTTCCAGCAAGCCCAGTACCATCAGTGCTCTCAACTATGCCTTGCAGTGTGTCCAACAGATCCAAGGTATATGTGGAAAAAATCTGGAAGCGTAGAAGCTATGCAGCAGCTTGGTTTGAATAGACATGTCTGGCAACAAATAACATTAAAACAAATGAAAGCATTCCAGTTATCCTGCAAACAATTGACTTTCTGAAGCACAGTTTTGTTTTGTGGGGTTTTTTTTAATAATCATGTTATCTTTCCTATCAAAATGCCCACTTACTGCTTCTCTTTTCTTCAGAATCCTATAGCTAATAGGTGTCTACTGATAACTTCCTGTGTGTATTGAAAAAATGGCATTCCCGTTCCACTTTGAAAAATTATTGGACAGTCTGTGTTTTCCAACAGAACTAAGTAGCTAAAATTGCTCTTTTGCCATCATGTTCTGTCCTTTCCCCTTCCTCATGCTTGTTTTCTGTAACATAAATAGGTCACTCCAATAGTATAATCAATATTCCTTTTTCCTTTGTCACTACACAGACCTTCCTCATCTCACCTTGGACTTCACCAAAAAGATGGCAAAAGTACAAGGGCTGTAAGAAATACTTTCAAAATAGTCTCCTTACTGACTTCCTTGTGTTTGTTTTGCTTTTCCTGTTTTTTTTCTTTTCAATTAGCAAACAATGACTTTTTCCAGGCTCTGAATGACCGAAGAGTGTTTCAGGCAGATGCGATGACATACAGCATAGAAGAGTTGGTGGCAGTTGCATCTGAACACACTCCAAAAAACACTGTAAGGAATTCAGGCACATTCAAGGGGTTAATCACTTGCTGTTTCACTCTCTACTTAGTCTCCTTACATCATTTTGTGGAAATAGAATGTGTAAAATTGAAAAGCCTTTAAGTTTTAGCCAGAGACAGGCCTTTGTGTTTTTAAAGGTAGATCAAGACTACTTCTTATCTGTGCTGACCCAACAGCAGTAAGTGAAGAAATACCTATTCTTCTTTTTTTCTTTTTTTTGCCAGAAGCAACAAATACCTCTTTGAGAATCTAATTTGAGAACTCATTTACAGCATAGTAATCTCTTGAGACAGACTTAGCAGAATGTTTTCAAAGCTGATCAAGTCCATAGTTGTGAGGGACTTTGGTTTCTATTTGTACTCCTGGATTTAATTTTTTTTTTTTCTTGGTTTGCAGTATGTGTCATGCTTTCTGGCTCTGCTTCAAAGAAAAGAGCGTTTCTTGAGATTCAGTACTGTTAGATGCTGTATCAGAAACTGCAAATGCTTCCTACTTGAAAAGTTCTGAGAGTATTTTTGTATGTGGAATTGTGGTGAATACTCTGAAATTTGGGGAGAAGTGTGTGGGGTGATAACCAGTCATTCTGGACAATGGCAAGCATCGCTGTAGTCTGTTTCAGTTTTGATATTGCAGTCTTACTAGCATTTGTAGATCATGAGTAAGCTACTATAGCATTGGAGATTGTCGTAGCTCATGCACAACTTTAATTGGACGCTAACTTAAGGACACATTTTTGAACCTCTGTCTTAGGTTGTGGTGTGTGGTGGTTTTGGGTGGGTGTGTTGGTTGGTTTGTTTTGGGGTTGTTTTGGTTTTTTATCCTTTCAATATTGCTACCGTGTGTTGGGGGAGGATTGCCTTTAGCAATGTTTGTTTTCCAGGACACGTTTGTGGCTGTGTTTTCCTTGCTTTCTGGACGCATAGTGCATATTTCTGAGCAGGCAGCATCCATTCTAAACTGTAAGAAGAAAGTGTTGGACTCCTCACGGTTTGTAGAGCTGCTTGTCCCTCAGGATGTGAGCGTGTTCTACACGCACACCGATCAGTCCCACCTGCCACTTTGGAACATGGAAAGTCAAACAGGTGGGACTTGGCAATGCTCTTAAATGCTTTATGTGTCTTTCTGTCTTTGGAGAATGAGGATAGAATAGTTGTTCATTTTAAATGCTTATGCTAGCAATATACATAGGCCACCCTTGTTCCCTTTCCACTTTGAAAACTTGAGTAGCTATGGAGCTAGTCCTAGCTAGTCTCCTAGAAGCTTAACTCTTACTTGGGGCAAGTAAAAGGCAGATAGTTCATTGTTTTGTGTACCACCTTACTCATTCCAAATACTGCTGCTTTTTAAAAAGAAACTAAAGGTCTAATTGTGAGTTTAAAGTTGTTTAATCAACATCTTATGGTTGCTTAGGTGCTTTGTCTTTATGGTCCGCTTGCAGCCTGCTGTGAACATAGCTTACTGAACGCAGCTTTTAAGCTGACTTACTATTTAATGCTGGATGTGCCTAAATGGTGACTTCTGAGTCCTATGTTGTTTGTGAGCAATTCCAGTGTAGCTCGCATGCCAAGGCCATGTCTTGTGCCCACCTAGGCATGGGGCTGTTCTGGTATCAGAGCTGGGAAGTCCAAAATCCTTGCTACCAAAGGATGTGAGACATCAGAGGCTGCTAACACTAACGTGCCAGAGATTCCACAACTCGGAAGCCAGTCATGTGCCTACCCAGCAGAGCAGTGGCACCCCTATGGAGTTGTTATTTTCTTGCTGTGAGCTGTTACTGAATTTTCCTCTCCTCATTAACTCTTGGCTGTATACAGTTTTTGGTACACGGCTCATAAAGCCAGGAATTTTTGCCTTTCCTTTCCACAGTGATGCCCTGGGGAAAGGAATTTTTTACATCATATGTGTTTCGTCTAAATTTAGTCCCAGGTCAGCCATTTCTCCAAGAGTGAGTGGGCTGGAGAAGAGAGATAACATTTGAGGTGGGAGCAGACTGTTGAACAGCTAATTCAGTAGCTAATAAAGAACAGGTTGTGAGACTTCGGTCTTGCTCAGAAAGTCGGGAGAATGCAAAGTTTAAAATAGTTCTGATAGGCGTGACCTTTTTAAGGATATTAACTGATACTTTCAATGTGTGTTCTTCTTACTAGCTTCTCTGTATGAATATGCCCAGGTGAAATCCTTTTTCTGCAGGATCAGGCAAGTACATTATTACAGTTTTGTGTTTGTGACGCCTGGGCAAAGGGTACAGTACTGGGCAGAAAGAGTGTTCTGTTGTTACAACTGACCAGTGTGAGCTCATGGAACTCCATTACAAAATTGGCTTACTGTGTTTAATATTGGCATCCAGGAGGACATTTGGATATCTTTCCCATAGTGACGCTTAAACTTGCATGGGGATAAAAGGAAAACTGTTCATACACGTTTCTTTTGGACTTATCAGTTTCCTTCAGTACTGTTGTGCAGGAGAAGAACGATCTCGCGAAAAATCGCTGCTCCCCCTTTTACAGTTTGAGAGTGGAGACAAAGGGTGTTTTGCTCAAGATTGCTCGAGAGTTTGTGACAGAGGCAGTAACAAACTCAGTCGCCTGAGTCCCAGTATGAGACCTGAATCATGAGATACTACTTGCTGTCCCTATGGATGCAGTTTGTTGCTTTGTGCCTGGCTAGTCTTAGTGCTAAAAGAAGGAAAAAAAATTGAGATTGGCCTGTAATCTTCAGTGCAGTTCTGTTCCAGACTCAGGTGGTCTCTTGATTTCAGTAAAAACTGTTTGCTTCTGAGCAGATATAGTACTTATTCCATCTTCCAATTGATCATTGATTCATTCATCTATGTTTCAAAAACCTGAGCTCTAAAATCACCTTTGAGTTGTGTAAGGGCACTTGGAATAAATATAGCAGGACGGATATCAGTTTTCAGTTGGGGGAACTGTTTGTAGGGTACATAAACATTTTGCAATAGTTTTTCTTCAGATTTTCATACGACATCTCTCCTTCCTTTATAGCATATAATATAGGATTACAGATCCTTTTGATTATGTGGGCTTCATGAGTAAAAATATTTTTTCACAAGCATGCACTAGGCTTAAGTACGAAAATGTTTTTTTGTGGGTTAAACTTCTGCTATGTCCAGTTTCCATTTGTATCTGTTTTTTCCCAAAAGAGGGAGCTGTCAGTAGTAGTTCTTATGACACTAACTTCTCTCTAGAAACATTTTACAAAACTAAGCGTGGAATAAGAAAGTAACTTTTAGTGTAAGTGATAACGTCCAAAAATTTATCTCAATTCTTTCTGTCAGAGCTGGGTAGGATACTGCAATTATAACAGGTGAAAAGTCACTTGCAATAGAAAAAGGCAATCACTAATGCAGTTGTTACAAAGCCCTGGTTAAGATCTCATCTGGAATGTTGTCATGTGCTGCTACTGCTCACACATGTTCTAGGAAGACAAATTCTCGTGGGAGGAGGACAATCAAAGAACAACAACTATTTGGGAACCGAGGCTGGAGGAGTCTTACTTATGTAGGTCAGTGAAACAAAACTTGAGAGAGACAGATTCTTCACACACACACACACACACACCCCAAATGGTACAGAATAAACAACAAACAGAAGAAGAACTGTTTAACTGTAAAGAGCGCAAGACCAAATGAGTGGTTCTTGTGAATACATTTGCAGCGAGAATTAGAAGGTGGTCTTTAACTGTTAGAGTAATGGCCTTTCTAGAACAGCCTCTGAAGGCAAGTATTGGAGGCATGTCGTGGTTTAACCGCAGCTGGCAACTAAGCCCCACACAGCCGCTTGCTCACTCCTCCCCCAGTGGGATGGGGGAGAGAATCGGAAGGGTAAAAGTGAGAAAACTCATGGGCTGAGATAAGAACAGTTTCATAACTGAAATAAAATATTATAATAATAATAAATTGTCATGAGAAGGAAAACAATGAGAGAGAGAGAGAGGAACAAAACCCAGGGAAAAACAACAAAAAACCAAGTGATGCAACCGCTCACCACCCACTGACCAATGCCCAGCCAGTCCCTGAGCAGCAGTCACTGCCCCCCGGCCAACTCCCCCCGGTTTCTATACTGAGCATGATGTCATATGGTATGGAATAGCCCTTTGGCCAGTTGGGGTCAGCTGTCCCGGCTGTGTCCCCTCCCAGCTTCTTGTGCGCCCCCAGCCCACTCGCTGGTGGGGTGGGATGAGGAGCAAGAAAGGCCTTGACTGTGTGCAGGCACTGCTCAGCAGTAATGAAAACATCCCTGTAAAACATCGCTGTTTTCAGCACAAATCCAAAACGTAGCTCCATACTAGCTTCTATGAAGAAAATTAACCCTATCCCAGCCAAAAACAGCACAAGGCAAAACACATACTTGGTTTTAAGGGGAGCAAGATCAGTATTGCTGAATGTGTTGGCCTTGGATCGCAAGGGAGTGTGCGTAGGGCCTTGGGAGATTCTGATGATCCGGGTACGTGTGCTGAGCATAACTTCTCTGTGCAGGGCTGTCAGCCCTGGCATAAAGTGTCTGAGTCTTGAAACCAGTGCGTTAATCCCTTTTACTTTTCCTCAGGGGTGGTAAAGATCAAGAACAAGAAACACGTTGTTACCCCTTCCGAATCACCCCGTACTTGGTCCATGTGTGTACATCTGTCCACGTGGATGCAGAATCCTGCTGCTTAGCTTTGGCTGAGAAAATTCACTCTGGATATGAAGGCAAGTCAGGAGACTCCAGTGACAAAACCAAGCCAATAGGAAAATGCAGTATATGCAAACAAAGTCTGCTTCCTTTGTTTAGAACTCGTGCTTGGGTAGTCTCACCCGTAACTTCCAGTTTGTGTGTGTGTGCATGTATGCAAATCCAGAGCATCTGTGCCTTCTTTGCAAGGCCCCGAAGCATTTGACCTCTTCTCACTGTTTTTATTTTTGAGAGAGGTCTGTAGCACCTAAAAATTTGTAATGTTTCTATAAGTTACTGGTCAGAAAGCAGTGAACAATTTAAAAGTTCAGGAGCCAATAACTCTATCATGAGCAAAAGTAACAGTTAGGTTTTCTGTCTTAGTGCATATTTTCTTTCAGTAAATATTTCTTTTTCTATTAGCTCCTCGAATTCCTATGGATAAAAGAATCTTCACCACCACTCACACCCCTGGATGTGTTTTTCTTGAGATAGATGACAGGTGAGGTTTGAATCTTAAGACCTGTGAGGTGTGTATGGAGAGGTAGCAAAAAATCCTTTGGTGATGCAGCCGGAGACCCAAGTAAAGCAGTTGAACTGTGCAGTTGGCAATAGTTAATTAAACAAAGTAGTTTTGTGTTAGTCTGCTCATGGAAAAACATCTAGAACTCCACGGACGTAATCTCCTTTGTTGACTTAAAATGTGAATTAAACAGAACTGCAGTCAGTTTTTGTTATCCAGGGCAATGGGGACCTGTGGTAACACAGACAGTGGAAAACCCACATAATGCAAAGCTCTGGGGATCACAGTGTGGAGATACAGCTGTACTGAGCTGGATCAAATAAATTTGGCCAGATTAAAGCTGTCTCCTGCAACGCCGCAAGAGTGTTTTTACAACACACTTTGCAGCATCTATGTCAGATTTCTTACTGACATTTTGCCTGTGACCTATTTCTTCAAGGTATTTTTTTTTTTCTTTGCATATAGACAAGCACAAAAGTGCCTGCAAATGTGAAAATCTGTTAGATCTCCAGGCACAGAAATGTTTGTCATTAGTATTTACATGTCTGCATTGCACTGGAGGATTATTGGATGGGCCGGAAAATGTTCTGTAACCTTAGTTCATGCCATTGTAGATCGTGCATGGGGACTTCATTGACAAGCAAAGGGTTAAGTATGTAAATACTCGAAGTATATCAGTGATAATGTGTTTGGGTTTCAGAGCAGTGCCTTTGTTGGGTTACTTACCTCAAGATTTAATTGGAACGTCCATGCTGATGTATTTGCACCCAGAAGATCGTCCTTTGATGATTGCTATTCACCGGAAAAGTAAGTACAGTTGCTTTAAGAGGAATTTCTACTGGTTTTAACATTCTTTCATTATCATATTGCTTGGCATGTGACTGATCTGCAGTCTAGACAAAAAAAAAATTGAATTAATGAATTAAAGCAACCAGTTTTGAGATCAAAGCAAATTCAGACCCGAAGTTTTAAAGGACCCCAGTCATTAGTGTTTGTGCTTGCACTACTGTGTCCTAATGTAAAGTAATCTTGTTTCTTGATTGTTCTTTGTTTCAGTCCTGAAATTTGCTGGCCAACCGCCTTTTGAACATTTACCTATTAGATTTTGTACTCAAAATGGGGATTACGTCATACTGGATACCAGCTGGTCCAGTTTTGTGAATCCTTGGAGCAGAAAAGTAGTGTTCATCATTGGCCGACACAAAGTCCGGACGTAAGTCAGTTGCAGAATTGATCTATTAAAGTGTTTTTCATTGAATACTCTGCAAATCGAAACAGTCTCAGTACTGAACTAGAGACGTAACGTTGCTCCTGCAGTCTGTGACAACTACCGAGCATCTGTCTTGCGACCCATTCCTTCAGAACAGCATTAGTCTTGTTTATTAAGTATGAAAATAAGTAAATTACTTTGAAGTAAAAGGCAAAGCCAACTTTTTTTTAGCATATGTTTTTGCACATGGTTGATGTCCAAATACTGTGACAACGGACATATCTAAATCAAAACATGAATTTTAGACAAGCTGAGTGAAAGCTAAGAAGCAACATAAAAAGTAGATCACTTTAACAAATAATTAGTTGACATTCGTTCATGATTGGCTCACAAAAAGAAGTTGACAGACATGTAGCCAAAATCACCTTCTGGCTTGTTTTCTTCTGGAACTTTCACTTGATAGAGAATCTAAATATTTACCAAGGTAACCTCTTTTAAGAATGCCATTAGTATTGAATGTGCAAGTTAATTTTTCAGATGTTTTTCCTTAGTTTCCAAGAGATTTGGAAATATGACTGTCTGCCTTCCTCTTACCTGGTTTCTTTTCTAGGAAATGGCTTTTTGGGACGGCCTTTTGACTTTTCAAAGTGATCTTTTATTCAAGATTTTATGGGGTGTGAATTTGTCTTCTGAGTGAAGGAGGCAGAGGGGTAGATGCTTGTCAACCTTAACTCGTGTCACTGTGCTGGTGTACTGACTTCCTTGGGGCTTCACGTGAAGCACTGCTCTCGTAGCACTGCCCCACTACCCTAGTAGAGCTGCTAGTGGAACAGATGACATCCCTTTGTGTTGATTCAGTGAAGCAGTCAAAAAAAATAATGGTAATAAAGAAAAGAATCTGTTCTAACTCTGTTTATAGCTACCTTTTCTTCATCAAATTAAAATTAATAGTGAAATTTTGTTGGCTCTCTCCAGAAGCCCTCTGAATGAAGATGTCTTTGCTGCAAGAAGTAAAGAAATGAACAGTGTTGAGAAAGAGATAAGAGAATTGCAAGGACAAATTTACAAGCTGCTTCTGCAGGTAAAGAAGATGAAAGGATTTCAAAACACTGGCTGGCCTTCTGAGTGAGAGGCTAAAGAAACTTAGGTCTGATAGCAGACTACTTTGGGGATGAAAGGAGAGTTCTAAATGGAGACAGGCTTGTGTGACAGCATTAAAAATATGGCTCTGGGTAGCCCACCTGATTAGAAAAAAATACTTTGACGTATTTGCCAAGTCTTTATGTTGAAAGATAAATCTGCATCCTGAGACAGCTCTAAGCATGGTAGAGAATTTTTCCCAAGCAAGTGGTAGAGCCCAGAGCAATACTGACTTTTCACTTAATTTTCTTTGTTTACTTTAAGTTCTGTGTTGCAAAGTATGTTGTTCCCTTTCTTTTGTTCTCCGAGAGGATGATTTTTTTAATTACTATTTTTTTTCCCCTCATACAGCCAGTTCACAGCAATGTTTCCAGTGGTTATGGAAGCCTTGGAAGCAATGGCTCTTATGAGCACTATATCAGTATAGCATCTTCAAGTGATTCCAATGGGAATTGTGCAGAGGAAATACAGGAACCAGTAAGTCTATAAATGTGTCACTGCCTGCAGAGTAGTAAAAATACGGTTTTAAAAATGAAAATTTTTACTGTGTACATATGCAGTACTCATCACGAATTTTACTGAAGTGGGAAGGTACAGCTGTGTTGAAGCTAGATGTACTTAAATTGCCCAATTATAGAACGCTGGCTTTTGTTTTTTTGCTCTTAATTTTGCTGACTAAAATGAGCAGATAACTACTATGGTAGTTCACTAAAGTAAATTAAGACTTGCTCAAGATCAGCCTTCTCAAAGAACCAGTGGACTCAGAGAAAAAAGTGGAAGAACCATGCAACCAGAAGGAGGATTGATGCATGTGGAGGAGTTTCTGGTTTGTTTTAAAAAGGACACTAGAGGTACAGTGTAGACTGCTATAGAAGAGAGTGGGAACAGTGCTGTCCTAAAACAAGCATTGCAACTACCTAATTTCCTTGTGAGGCTCCTGGGTAAGTCATCAGCTTATTCCCACTCTCAAGGCTTGCATCAGTATTAAAACATTCAAATGCTGAGGCTGTTTGAGCTTTATAGTAGTTAATTTAATTAAATTAACCATGATAATTAGATTCATTAAATTTGGAAATAACCATAGATACCAGGCTTAGGCTGACAGTCTACTCCCTTTCAGTTTGGAGAATACAAGAACCCAAGCCCATCTTAAGGGTCTCCTATGGCCTCTTTTTATTCATTTTTTTCTGACTTCATATTCTCACGTATCTCAAGATGACGTTGCAACAAGTTTGTGCAGATGTCAACCGAATAAAGAATCTGGGACAGCAGCTGTATATTGCATCAAGGAGCAAGCCACAGAATGGAAATGAACAGGCTGTGAGCTCAGAAATGGTAGGAGGTAAGTTAATGTAATTATGATCCTTAAGGTAACACGAAGTCCTGTACATCTATAGCTGTGAGTTTGGCTAGCTGGTGTTATGCTGAAGAACTTAAGATAGAAGTTTAGCACGGCTTAAATGTGGGAAGTGTTTTGTTGTTTTTTGTTTGTTTTGTGTTTGTTTTTTTTTTAAATCAAAACCCAGCGAAACAAAAAAACCCCAAAACCCACCCCCAAAAAAACCTCAGCAGCTGCAGTAACTTTTTAACTAGCTCCCTGAGATATGGAGGAACATATCTGTCTCTTTCTAGGTTAATAGACATTTGCTTTTTTTTATTTTAACATTTTCTAGTAAAAATATAGACTTGCTTGTAGCAAGTCTACTATGGAAGCTTCCCTTGGTTGCTTTATGTGGACTCTCAGAAACAATCCATAGCTGGGAGAACACTGTCCCACTTCCCACTGAAGTAGTGGTTTAGTTATTGAGTGCTTAATATTATGCTAATGCACATTATTTGCGCTTAGTATCTAGCACAAATATATGGAGAAAACTGGATGCTTTCTCAAATATCATAAGAATCTGTATTAAAACATTTTGCACTGTGATACTCTCTACGAAGGTTATAATTAACTCCTAGTCTTGTTGATAAGAGGAGTGCACTGTGAATGTTGATGCTACTCTGACCAGTGTATCTACGCTATAAAAAGCTGTAAATCACTGTGAAATAACAGGTTGGATTCTGTGATGTGTAAATTGAGAGAAGAGTAGTATTAATTGCAGCTTTGTTTTCAATTTAAATACAATATTTTTTTTCTATGCTGTTTTCTTTGTGTTTACTAGTTGTTCTGAGTGGATGTTTAAGGTGTTGCGTGGGGTTTTTTCTTTTTAGGCATTCTTTCCTCTTCTCCCTCCCCTGCCTTGAAACATGTGAAGTGAGATGAAAATGCAGAATAACTTAGTAATAAGAGCCGTGCTGTCATAGGACATATATCCCTGTATGATATATATGCATCCCAGTGTGTGTATATATATATATGTGGGGGTAGTGTTTAGATGCCTTTGAGAGGAGGCTTTGAGGATTTCTTCCTTTCTAGGGAAGAGGCACACTGCTTCCTGTTTTCTTCAGACAGTGAGAAGTGATAGCACAGAAGAACCAGGCAGTGCATTTTACGGTGATTCAAAGAAGACTCCACGTGTTCCTTCCTATCAGCAGATCAATTGTGTTGATAGTATCATCAGGTAATAAACTATGAAGCGATTTTAGTGATGTAAGTTTAATTGGTGGAAGGTAGATATTTAAGCAATTTGCATTGGTCCAAACTGTCTGGGTTTTGAGTTGTGAGATAAATTTGGGATTGTTTGTAAAGTTTTCTGCCTCTCTGGGCGATCCGTCCCAATGCTCAGTCAATATGAATTACACAGTAATGAAGGATTTAGGGCCTAAGATTCCATTTGCAACTGTTGATGTTTGTCTACTGCTAGTTTCACTATTGGTGCAATAGGAATGTAAGAGAATTTCGATGGGTGTAGTATGTCAATGTCTTCTCAATACACGCTTTGAGAGCATCCGTATAAACCAGAAAGTTGATATGATTTATAAAATGTTGGTGTTTTTTAACCCAGTGGATAACATTGTCTTTTTTCTTTTTTCTTTTTTCTTTTTTTTTTAAGAGTAATTGATAGATTTTCTTTAAAATACTCCTTGGAAAGCATATATGTGTCCAGAGCTTCCTGCAGTGAATTTAAAATACTAGTTAACAACCCCTGGATCTCCAGTTTGGATCGTTCAAATGTTTGTGTCTCCAGATGGAGAAAAACCACAAAGTAGGGAGAGCTTCCTGTGATATGCTTTTATTTCAGATATCTAGAGAGCTGCAGTATTCCAGCGTTGAAAAGGAAATGTAAATCTTCTGCAAATACATCATCATCATCTTCAGAAGATGACAAGCAAGTCCAGCAAAGTCAGCAGGAAGTCGAGGCGTTGGAAGGTAACACGAAGTATACTGACAATCATAATAGAACTGCAACAACAGATTTATCTTTTATATGCCACTGTTGTACGTTCCAAGGTTTATGCCCACTTTTTAAATTGTTGTCACACTAACAGCACAAATATTTTGGTTATGTGGTAAATATTTACTTACCTTGTCTAGATCTCACAATTACGCATAAGCTACAATATTAAGTCTTTGAACATAGAATGCATCAAAAGAACTATTGTTTGTTGTTGCTAAATGAACCTTCTGTTGCTCACTCATTTTATGCCATGTTTAGTATGTGCTGACATTGCACTGGCATATGAATGTTAATTTATTTGTATATAAGACTGTCTTATTTAATATTCTGCATAGTTACTGGTTGTTTCTGAACCAGTCAGACTCGAATTGGGAGCATAGGCTTGGAATGACATTCCATGTAGAAACTTTGTCATTTACCAATAGATACTGCTATCCTTTCAGCAGTTAATTCCCAAACTCCAATATCTGCTGATCGGGAAGAGATGCTGAAAGACCAGACAACTGCAGGCATGGTGGGAGCTCCTCTTGCAGACCTGACCCTGTCCAACAAGGCTCCAAGTGTGGTGTCTGTCACCAGCCAGTGCAGTTACAGCAGCACTATAGTGCATGTCCCACACCCTGAATCAGGTACCGTTCACACTCGCAAAACACTGACTTGACTCACCGATTTTTAAATTTATACAATGTTTCCAGACTGAAGTACACAGTGAGAAAGTTTTGTCCATTTGAGATACATTCTCATGAATATGAACTCCGAAATATAATTAAGGTACTTCTAGGGACACTGTGAAGAAAACTTGAGCCTGGAAATTTTTACAGTATTTTAATAAAACCTAGTTTTAATTAAGAGTGCACTATTTCCTTTCCCCTTTAACTTCATCACATATATCTCAAACACAACAATGTGCTTTTGGCCATTGAGGATTAAAATAAAAATTACTAATAGGCCAGTGTTACTTCATTTTTAAGGCAGAAACATAAAAATTAGTAGTTAACTGCTATTGTACTAAGAAATTATGAAGAAAGAAGTGCCTCTGTAACTTCAAAGTGAATTTGATGTTTTCCAGACCATGCGAAGTAACTTGCTCAGTTGATGTTAGTGTAACTATATTTGAGTGTAAAGGGTGTTTTCCTCCCCCGCCTCTGCAGCCTGTATCTGCTCGGTAGCTCAGACGAGATTGTTTTCTGTATAACCCTCTGGGTGTTGTGGGAGTTCACACCAGAAGGCCAGAGCAAAGAGTGATTTATTTTCTTCCCTCTTCAAAGAAGTGACTACAATGGAGGATACTGCTGTTGGAAGTGAACAAATTGAGCTGCCTCCTGTGAATGCTCAGAGTCTCACTATGGTACCTGAGGACTTAAAGCCAGTTGGGCTAACAAAAGAGACATTGTCAGCCCACACTCAAAAGGAGGAGCAGAACTACGTTGACAAGTTCCGCCAGAGGATCTTGCTCTCTCCATTTAGGACTTACCTTCAACAGGGGAGCAGAAGTAACAATGGACATTCCTGTGGCCAAGGTAGGCAGCAGCTTTGAGAAATAAAGACTTACTAGACTGACTTACAAAGACCAACCTAGCAGTGGAGTCTGGTTCTCCTTTGTATGATTTAGCGAGTATCTTACTATGGCTGCAAACAGAATACTTCCTTTGAACTGCCAAGGTTTGGCAGAAGGTCTGCTCCATCTTGGATGTTGCTATCTTAGACTTTTCACAAAGCAGATAATTGTTGCAGTAAACCCTGCAAATCCTAAGTAATTTATTGCCTCCCCTTGAAGGAATGTAAAAGATCTCATTGGGATAGGCCAAAATGATTGATAAGAAAACTGATGATATGAAGGAAAATATTGTAGATATGTCAGCAAATCCATCACTGTAGTGTATAGAAGAAACCAGAGGAAAGTCAGCTCTGCGAATAAGCCACACTCGATTATCTGGATGTTTTTCTCTTGTGTCCTTTTTTTTTTTTTTTTTTTTCTTTTTTTCTTTTTCTCTCCCCCCACCCTGGTCTGTCATTTCAGTGAATGTGTCTATTTTTCTTCCTCCTTAGGAGATTCTCCTTCAAGGCAGATGAGCCCAGCTAGCTGTAAAAAAGGCAAACATGGAAAATTGAAGCGTCAGAAACCTCAGAGACAGTCCTCAGATAGCCACTCTTCTAGTAAAAATAGAAATAGTCTTCCATGTGAGAAGAGAACAATTCAGAAACAGACATTCTCTCCCTCAGAAGTGTCCTGTCTGAGCTCCTCCAATACGAATGTCCGTCCTCCTATGGGATTTCCTGTCTATTCGGATCCACTATCTAGTTTTCCAGCCTCTTCTGTAGGAGATGAGCTTGCCCTTCACTCGTTAAAGCCTGAGTCCATGTCATCGTCACAACTATGCTGTGAAGCACAGTCATGCCCAGCACTTTATCCCCCAAACATAGGCACGTTTATGGCTGTATTTTTTCAGAGTTTGCCCATTTATGCTCAGATGCCTCAATATGTCTTTCTTCCTAGCCCTCAGTATGTTTATCCCCCCTCTTCATATCCATGCACTACACTACCCCCAGTCCCCCCTCCTTCTCCTCCATCACCAATAGCACCGCACTCTGTGGATCAACCCTTTCCGGCCTCTGCTGCTACATCCATGGACGACCAGCAAGAGGGCCAGCGTGACCAGGCCCTACTGCTGAGCAGCTCGCAGAGCAGCTCCCCACTTCAGCTGAATTTGCTTCAAGAAGAGCTGCCAAAGCCTATGGAGCTTTCCATTAGTACTGATGTAAAAGCACGTGCAGAAGCTAGATGTGTAAGTAACACATTTTTAATGTAGAGGAGAAACTGGCTTTCACGGTGTTCAGTCACCAAAGCCAGTGATGATGATCTGTGTTTCAGGGTCACCAGATTTTGTTAACTGCTTTTTCCAGTGGCTGTGCTACGTAGACTGCAGGGCACAAATAGCACAGGAGGCGGAGAAAGCTGTTTGTACTTGTGCCCGTGGGAACTTGTAACAGTACGGTGTTGGCACTTAGCAAATGATGGAAATGTGAGATCTTCTGGTCTAGGCTGCCACAAGCCGCTTTTGCTCACCATTTTGGCAGCAGCCTTTCCCATTAAATTGTCGGCAGGAATTTTGGGTTTGGGGCCTTTATGCATGTGGAACTTGGTTAGTGCTCCGCAATTCGCATCCTTTTTCACCCAGTCCCACAGTCTCTGTGGAGAACCAAAACAAAGGGAAGATACGCTTCTAATTACTCCCTCTGTCTCCCAGGGATGCAGCTAATGAACGAAGAACAGGGATCCGTGTGGGTCGGTTTCCATACATGGGCATAGAAAAGGCCTCTCCAACTTCCGCGGTAAACTCAGAGGCAGGAATCTGAGCTCTGCAGGCAAGGAAAAAAATGTTGGCTCCTGAATCCAGATTGGGCTGGAAAGGCTGGATCAGCTGAAACTGCAGGGTAGGGTCCTGAAAGGGGAGTTGGTGTACCTGTAGCTGCTGAAGCGGTGAGCTTCGCATAGGGAATCAGGGGAAGACTCTCTCATTTTCCCTGTAGTGCACCATTGTTTGATGTGTGTGGCTGCTTCATGCCATCTAAAAGGACGTGAAGGGAACTAACTCCTGCTCTCTTGTCAGCAGAAAATATTAACTTAATGCAACAGTACGGTATCTTGACCCAGTGGGGAAGGATCTACAGCAGAAACCAGTAAACTAGAGTCTAGATGCTTACTGATTTCACCCATGAAGAGTGTTATCCTGAGTTCTAGACCGCCATTCATTTTCAGAGCTAGAAACTCCAAACCTATTGAATTGATATGAGAACTTAGTCAACAGGTGACAAAGTCAGTAAATGCATGAACTTCCTTTTTCAAACTTAAATGTAACTTCCATGGATGTGTTTGGTTTGATTTTTGCCTCCAGGACAATGATCCAGAAGATAGTGGCAACAGTGCTAGCAATTGTGCTTCTAGTGAATTTACTGACCGTTCACTGTACGAGGACTCCCAGTCGGGTACAGGTTCAGCAGCATCAGGCAGTGGATCAGCTTTATCTGGTTCTTTAGGTTCTGGCTCCAACGAGACTTCTGGTTGTGGCACAGGTAGGGAATTTTGAGATTTGGATGTTTGGTGCTTTGGTGCTAGATGGCTTGCTAACGTGTTGGTAATTCATAACAAGATACTGTAATGGGAATGGGAAATCCCAGTGAGAAGATCTGTAGTCTTTACTTTTCACCCACTTTCAGTGTTTGAAGCCAAGTTTGTTTCAGTCACTGTAGTTGGAAATGGGAATCTAGCAGCTATTCCTTTAACCTGGAAGTCATTCTCTCATTTTGCTCATTACCACTTTTCTCTGCATTAGATACTGGCTTACATCTTATTTGAGTAAAGGTAAATCTGCTTAGAGCAGAACCTCTTGAAACAGAAGCAGAGAAGTTGAGCCAATTAATTTTGAGAAGAGTAAATAGCGTTTTGGAGATCTTGAGTGACTTAAGAGAATGCACTTTATCTTTGAATTCTCAGTAGGAAGTAATTACTTGCTAGAGCAATCATCTGGGTGTACCTGCGTTCGCATTGCAGAACTAGCTCGCAAGAATACGCTGGTGTTCTTTTACTTTTTGTGTTGAACTACTAGGATTACTAGGCATCTGCATTCATTTTTTTCATGGTAATTCTCAGCAGGTAGTGGCAAAAGCAGCAAGTATTTTGCCAGTAATGATTCTTCTGAAGCTTCCAAAGAAGAGAAGAATCAGGAAGCAGAAGAAAAAGGGACAGCTCATAAATCCAAACATGAGGCAGCCTGGGTGATGATGGATCACACACCTGAGCGAGTTCTAATGACTTACCAAATGCCTAACAGGTTGGAAAACATCAACGATTCCTGACATGTAGTTTGGAACTGTGCATAGAACCTGTAGAATTAAAAATGAGACCATGGAAACAGTGCACATACCAATGAAACTCCAAAAAGGTGTCTTAACTTACTGTTTGTGCATTTTACACCATGGTTATTTCCTTTTGTCTATTTTTTCCCCCATTTTCCCCCATCAGTTAAAATATGGTAACATGTAACCTTTTTGCTGAAGTGTTAAGGGGATTGGTTATTGTCCTGTACTTTGAATGCATAAAGGGGTAAAAATACTTCGGTGTTATTTGCAAGTTGCTTGCAGTTAGCTTATATATAATTTGTAATGAGATTCCACATTAAAAAAAAAAACCAAAAAACAAAAAAACCAAACAAAACACACAACACAAAACAGTAGAACAAAACAAAAAAAACCCCACATCAAACACCCAAAAAACCCCAACAAAAAAACTCCTGACAGTTAGACCAGCATTGAAAGAAGCCTTACGAAGCAAATAAGGTGTAACAAGGTATAGTTACTTTTCAGTGGCTGATGCTGTCTAGGCTTCAGCCATAGATACGGGTGAAGAGACTCTCCCAGTGGGATTGTAGTGAGTGCCTGCCTTGCTCCATTTAGTACAGCTCTGTTCACAGGTGTCTGTTTCCTGCAGAATTAAAGAGGAGGTTTTAAAGGCTGATCTGGAGAAGCTGACAGTCATGCAAAAGCAGCAGCCTTGGTTTACGGATGGGCAAAAGAAGGAGCTTGCGGAGGTGCATACGTGGATCCGGACCCAGACTGTCCCACGGCAAATCAGCACCCAAGTAAGGAGTTGTGAAAGGAATCAGCAGCTTATTCGTGCCTTGGCTAGCTAGAGGCTGTGCCATTTCTAACCAATGTAATCTTATAGTGCTGTGGTCAGTGATGGTTATTACTTGTAAATATAAGAAGGAAATGAGTTTAAGTACACTAGCCAGATGAGAAATGCCAAAACACAGGTCTTTCCATTGTATTTTTTTTTTGCAAGATACACAAATTCTGTGTAGGAACCACCTGTAGCAAAGTTCCTTCAGTCACACTGTTGGATGCATGGGAATAGTGGCACGCTCTCACATTAGAGTCCATATCTGGTGAGGTTTATTCTGTTGGTGTTAGTTCTTTTGCTCTTTTTTGCTCAAGGTTGATTGCTGCTATGATTGAATAGCATGTAGTACTGGAACATTAGTGAAGATTAGAGCAAGCCTGTTCAGCAAGCTGCAAAATACTCATAATCACGGAGGAGGTTGAGGCATATAGAAAGAAACACAAAAATAGCTGGCTTTTTGTAGGTAGATTCATTCTTTAAGAATTTTGGTATCTTAAGCCTGATTATTTTATCTGATATAACTCTTGGGTACTCTGATAAACTACTTCTGATATACATTAGTATGTGTTAGAGAATGTCCAAATCAGTTTAAATTGCTCCTAGGTGCTGTGAAGAAGAAACGAGCAAGGCTCGTTTTGGTCCCACAAAGATCTAGAGCTCCAATGATGAGTTGTACAGAAAATAGCAAGGCAGAGTGAGCTGCATTCATGTACTCATGCAGCAGAAAAATCTAACGTCTGTTATAGCACTGCGTGCTCTATGTGCTAGTATTTTCAAATGTGGCATTCTGCACTGTTGTATTTATTCTTAGAGCAGAAAAACTGAGAAATGGTTGTCCTTGGCTCTGGAATGAGACCAGAAAATTAATCTTTGTTTTCCTAATACTTTGTGCGTCCTGCTGTGGTTAGGACCGTGTTGTTTGATTCAGATAGCAAAATGATGTCCAGTGGTCTTACAGAAAATTCTGTTGAATATTTACATTTCATATGTTATGAGATATATTGGTATGCATATACAAATATTTGATATCTAATGTGCTAAAACTGTTCCTAAGCAGTAGGTCAGGTTTCCAATATAGATTGTCATTTTGCAAATGCAACGAGGCTGCTGACAGTAGAAAGAAATGCAGGATTTCTTTTAATACTTCAATATTGTACCGTTTCTCAAGAACAAGAAAAATCTGGTCTGTCAATACACTCGGGCATTTCAGCCTTTTTTTGCTGGTGGTATTGTTGCTGTTCGGTCTGCAGTCCAAATCCTTAATGAGCAGCTTGCTTATAAAGTTGAAAGCAAAGGCCTTCAAATTCAAGGAAGTCACATGCCTTTTTATCTCAAAGCTAAAACTGTGTGTTCCACTAACCAAAGAATTCATTTCTGAGACAAGATAAGTTGGAGGTGCAAGTACCTGTTTCTGAAAATAAGATACTGCATAATCTCTGCTTTTAAAGAGATTACAGCCCATTGGTGAGAGGTTTCGAGACATTGCAATGTATCATGCCATCAGGATTTGAGTCTGTGAAATATACTCATAAAAAGGAGAATGTAAATTACTATGTTCTTGTTTCTTTTTAAAGGGCTGTGTCACATGTGACATCAGGGAAGCGAGTTGCGAGGCTGCAGTGGCTGATGACAGTATGGAAAACAAGGGAAAATCGCCTCCCCTCCTGCAACGCTGAAGATATCAGCACTTGTCAGTAAAACTGCTTGGTGTAATTCCCATTCTCTTTTCCTCTGCCTTTGCTACATACTAGCGGTGAATCTGTCTGGCTATCTCTTCCCAACGTGAGCAGTCGCATGTGTGAAACTAAACCTTCCTCCATTACCCCTCCACTCCTGGCATGACTTTGAAGACAATCTTTCACTGGGAGGCTGTTTCCCTTCCTGACCTCACAGACTTGATGCAGAATGGGTTATGTTTCTAACTTTTGATTGCTCGGTGATGAGCAAAATACAAAGGTGTTTTGTTTTTGGGGGGGGTGGTTTGTTTGTTTGTTTGTTTGTTTGAAGTTAGCAAGTAAGGGTCTGAAAAAATGCAGTGGTTAAGAACCTACAGCGATGAACCTAACAGATCAGAGCATGTTTACTCTCCAAGTAAGGTAGATGTGTTGAAACCAGTATTGAAACCAAGCTAAAACAGAGCGGTCTTCATTTCTGTTTGTTCAATATTTAAAGGTCTAAACTGAAGATCCTAATACTCTGAGGCTCTGAAATCACTGTAGCTGGTTCAAGGATCCAATAGGCTTTTTAATGAGCAGCTGAAAACCAGCCAAGTGAATCTGCATCAAAATGCCTTTTGCCAGCTTGTGCCCATCAAAAAAATAAACTGTGAAGTGGAAAGAAGCAAAGCTATTCCTTATGTTTTTTGTGATAAGTGTTTTGGAACCAAGTTGTTTTACAGCTTTTGCTTTTAAAGCTGTGTTTCTCAAGATAGGTGTTTAAAATGAATTGAGAGTAACTGGTTTGCAAATCCATTAGAGATTAAATTATAAATAGCAATCAAAAAAAATAGCAGTAACAATTCAGGAGTTATTTCCTTATACAGGATCTGCTTTTTAATAAAAGACACATGGAAAACCTTCTCTATCAAGGCACTATGGCCTAGTTATCAATTCAAGTAGATACATGCAGTCTTTTATCTTCTGTTGCTAGCACTCTGGAAGGTGGACTTGTATCTTAATTTTTTTGTTGTTGTATTAGAGTAGTTAGATGAGTTGAATCCAGACATAGTAGATAGGAAATTTTGAGCCATTTCTCCATTTTGTTTTTGTTGTGGTGATGCCAAAAACAAAAAGAAAAAGATTGAGCTTCATTTCTTCTTCGTTCTTGAAAAGTCACATGTTGTGGAGTCAAACTTGAACATAAAACCACATATTCATTATTTCTTATCACTGTTGACTTCCTGTACAAGTTTTAACCTCTTTCTATATAATGGAGTCTCTGGCTGTTGAAATCCATGGATGAAAAATTAGTTTATGCGTAGTGTGAGTTTGTTGTTCAGAAAGTGATAACCACTTTCTCTTTCAGTATGTAAAAGGACTTGTTCTCATGTTAATACTTCTAGCTTAAAGGTGGATGTCTCAAAGTGCTCTTCAAACAGGACACGCTTTGCTAAAACCTAGCAAATTTTGTCTGATTTCCCCTTTGTTTATCAAAAGCTGCATGTAATCAGATTTTCCTTGTGGTGTTACTAATCACCTTAGGCTTCTCAACAAAGAGTTTTAGGATGTAACACATTATTCACCCTTTTGTTCTGTGTAACTCTTCCTTTTCTGCTATGTGAAGGATTTTCACTTTTTCAGTTTCATTTACTAGTAAGCTTCAAGTTGTTGAGTAAGTTAAAAATCCTATGATCTGCAGATCATTGAAGGAAAACTATATTATCTAAAGGTTTTTGTTACTTTTTAAAATCAATTCAGTGACAATCTTTGTCATTAAAGCTTCTTTCAGGGAAGGTTATTTTTACAGAATTTTAAGTTTTCAAGGCTAGTTTGACTCAGGCAGTGTTCTTTTGGGGTTTCTTTGTTTGTCTGTTTTGGTTTTGTTTTTTACAGCATGCTTGCCTGCTCTGTTTATACCTGTTGCTTTCTGTTTATTCTTAAGCTGTATTTCTTTATTTGTCTTTCAGTTTTTTCAGCTTGAACTTGTTTTTTTCTTAAGTGTCGTAAATCAGCAGAGGTCCACACATCCTCAGTACTTTTTGTGTTCAAACTTTAAACACTTCTTAAAATAAGAGACTTCAGTACGTGTTTACATATAGCAAGTTATGTACTCCGGTAGGAGAATGTGGGCAATACCTTATACCTGTCCTACTCTTTTTGCAGCACTTTCCAAATACAGTATTCTGCTTTATAACCACACTGCCTAAAATATTTGCTCTAAAACATGTAATAAGATGCTTCGTGTATAGGTTTTTTTCTTAATTGGGAAGCTTCTTAACTAACTTAACTGTCAAATTAGACTGATGCACTAGAATCCATTCTAGTTAGGTGTGCTTAAATTAAAATGACTGCTTTAGTGTATTTTGAGACTTAGTGAAATAGATTAATTTGAATACTCCAGGTACAGATGGCTGTCTCCTTCAAAATAGTTTAGAAGTGTAAGCCAGAAGGAAAGTTTAGATAATCAGCTCTTTTGCTGTACATTGTTTCCACTGTTTATTTCCTGAGTATGAAAATGAGATGGTTTGTGATGTCTCAGCAGGCATACATGTCATCCATTTTATAAAACAGTGGGACTTAGTTTAGGAGAATGGTAATATGTACCTAACACTTGAATAATGCTTTTCATCCATAGGTCTGGAAACATGTCAAAAAGATGACTCTCATTACCCCAGTTGTATAAAAAGAGGCAGAGACACAAAGGACTTGCACAGATGCATACCCCCAGTTCATACCAAATCCAGGAGTATAATTTGGGGATCTTCACTCACTGTATCCTGTGCTGTCTTTGCTACAAGTGGTCAAGATTCTGACCTGTACGTAGAAACTGGATCATATTAAATGTGTTTCTTGTTTGATGGTGTTAACCCTTCTTGTACCACCTACTACTATGAATTTGTGCTCAGTAGGATCATATAGCAACAGAAATCCTAGACAGTTTTTGTAGTGCTGTGAACACCATACCCTATGACCGTATATAATGAAGGTGCATGTGCCTAGGAGTTTGAATTCAAAGTTTGTAATCCTGGCTAAATCTTAGGTGCAAGATTCATTGTCTGGGCCTACACGAGTCCTGGGTTACGGAAAAAATATGGTATGGGAAAAGAATATAAGAGGAATTAAGAGGTGAATCAGTGCCACATGTGACAATGAAACTAAATTATTTGCCCAAAACCACAAACAATCTTGGCTGCAAAACCAGGTTTAGGACAAAAAAACAGTTTCCCAAGCTACTCTTTACGCCACTAGAACCACAACATCTTGCAATCAAATGCCTTATCAAGCCTTTTGGGAAGGACCTCATTTCCATAAGTTTTAAGGAACTGGTAGTTTTTACTTCAGCTTATATTAATCTTTCAGTCTTTGTAGTTTGCTGGAGTAGTCAAAGTGAGATCCAGTTCTGATCTGAAAGACCAGTGGAGCAAATATTGCAGCCAGATTTGCACATGCTATTTTGTTCATGTGTCTTTGTTTTGCCTGACATAGTGTTGCAGACAGTTTAGAGCTGCTTGGAAGGTCACTTTTTTGGTGATCAAAGGGAAAATACGCAAGTATAGTAATGATGCAGTTACTACCCCCTGTGGGGGCGTCAGCGGTTTGGAAACCCTTGGTGGATTTCGCTGGCAATTTTTTGTTGTTGTTGTTGTATTCATAAATATAGAATTATGTTTTTAAAAGGCGAGTTGATGTGTGAATATTTTCATGGCATTGCTATGAACAGGAGGGACCCCAGTGTATTTTTACAGTGTGCAGTAACTATTCACTGAATGAGTAATGTATTGGTAAGTTTATCTTCCAGCTGAATTAAGTTTTAAGTCACAATCGAATGAATTTTTACATCAGTTGATAGGAATATTTTATTGAAATAATATTCAGCTGTGGTTGAATTTACAGTTGTGATTTTAACTGTACACTTTAAAGGAGCTTCTGTTTTTATAAATAAAACTGAAAAATATGCTGCAAAGAACTGTTTCAAGTGTGTGTTTACTTTTGTTGTTTGGTAACTTCTAGAAAATATTCAGTACGTTTTTCTGATTGTACATAGGTGTTGAGGTTGTGGGTACAGTCAAAATGGTGATGTAGTGGCCATTCATCCTGTTTTGTTTGGGGTTTTGTGGGTTTTTTTAATCTCACTTTACCTTGCCCGCTTCAGGATGTGTTATTTCCTTTCTAATTGCATCCCACAAAGAGCAAGTACCTTTTGAATGTAAAGAATTATATTTGGATGTGTAAGCTGTTGGGGTTTGGCATGCAGGATCTAAAGCTTCTGTCTGTGCTGATTTTGTTAGAAAAGGTAAATAATAAACACCCTGGGAGCACTTTGGCCCCACCATGCTAAAATTTGTGTGCTAGAGGAAGTGCAAAGAAACAATTCGTAGATTTAATTCACAGGCATGTCTCAAAGAGCAATGAAGTTCTTAACTAATTGCAGAGAAACAATTCGCTCATCTTTTTCTGCTTTAAGGGACTTTAGAGAGAAGTGTGATCAACAGTGCTTAAAGAAGCCTGCAGGAGAAAGGCAAAGGCACTGCAGGAAGTACAAGGTACAGAAAAAAAGATGTAGCATCTTATTAAAACTGGAACAGAAAGAAGGAATCTTAGATAAGTGTGTAACTCGAGGTGCTTCTGGCAAGGTAAGTGATGCAGTTCCTTGAAATACAGGCATCGCAAAGGTAACGTTGGATATATTTTTTCTCCGATAGTTTATTAATTTTTAAAAGGGTGATTTGGTCATTCTGAACATACTACAACTGTGAGCCAAATTATCTGATGTACTTCTGTATTTTTGACAGATGGTGAGAGATGAGTATTGGACCTGTGATTCTTACTCACCCCAATCTCAAAAGTAGTGGGACCATAGCTTTTCTGTAGTAGGTTTTCTCCACAGCTGTGTTAACTTTCAGGATATGTATTATATACTGCTCCTGTGCAGCTCAAACAGGTGTCTGCCTGCTTGGCTCCTGTTTGATGCACCAGTTTGCTGCCTGAAACTGTTGCAGGCAGGCTCAGGCTGGCACAGACAGGACTCTGGCGGCTCACTTTCCCAGCTACAGTTGCACCTTTCTGCCTGCTCCGAGAGCTCTGCCCTGTCTGGTGGAAAGACGATCAGCCTGGCCTCCAGAGCTCTTCCTACAATCACTTCAGTTTTCTGTGGCAGCTCCAACCTTCTTGTCTCTGGCCTGCAGAAGAGAGGAAAAGCTCAGAGCTGAAAGCTGGCAGGAGCTATAGCTTATAGCAGGAGGGGGGAGAAGCAGAGTTTGTCCTCTCTGTCACAGACTGGCTGGGGTCTCCACTCATGGGTCCTAGAACTGAGCTTATCTGGCATCTGCCATGAACGTTTCCTTCAGGAAGGAGGCAGTTGGGTGTGCAACAGGGTCTCGAACAGTCATCTTTTTGAGAACTACCTGTCATGTCCAAAGACGCAGTCTGAACTCCTTCCTACCAGAGGCAAGGACTGTAAATGACTGGAAGTTTCAGGCTGTGCTGAAATTCTGCTATATTAGAATTAGCTGAATTCCCCCCTAGCCTCCACTGCTGTGCTCTGGCCCAGCTTGAACACAGTAAGTTGTTTGAGTATTGCTTCTTTAGATACCATAACTGCTAGAAAGTATTTTTGCAGTATTGAAAGCTGAAACAGTTTGAGGGTTTATAGCTCCGTTACCTCGTCTTGACTCCATCGTCACCACCTGACAGCTCTCTTCATTCCTTTATTCTCTTATGTAGATGGCTAGTGAACTTCTTAAATATTGTAATATTTTTTGGATTATTATTCATTGTGGTTTTATTTTGCTTTATGTTTGCAATTTTTGAAGTGGCATTGAACAGATCCCCCCCCCAGTCTTTGTAGGCTCTACACCTTTCCCTGTCTATGAAATAAATCTGTCTTAGATGATTATTCATTTAGATAAATTTGAAGTTTTTTCTTACAAGTTTTTATTGACTGATGAGATGGCAGGAAAGGAGTAACTTCCAGACAGGCACTGACTTGCTCCATTGTATAAGAGAAGGATGAATGTTCAGAAGATTTCAAATAGCTGCACAGTGCATCCAGCTGCTCTGCATTTGTAAGGACATTTTTCTTTGCCATAGCTGGCTTCATCTGTCTTACAATTTATGTGAAGTGAACAAGCTGTATCAAGCCTGTAGGCCTTGTTTAAAGAGCACAGAGATTTATGATGTATATTATTGAGATCAATGTAGCATGTGTATCACTGTTAGGTGAAGTTTACTTCAAGGTTTCTGTGAGCCTTGATTAGCACGAGGTTTATGCAAAGTATGTATTGAACAAGGTAGGGCTTCACGGCTCAGACTGTTTGTGCATATTATTGAGATTGCCATGCCCCAGAGACAATTCCTGACTCTTCAGCTCTGTTCATTGCAGATACTATCAGGAAGTACCTGGGGTTGAGAAAGTATGTTGATACTCTGCATACAAAGGAGTCAGACTAGAACCCTTTTGCAGCTGCTCTTTTGTCTTCTCCCTCACTTACTTTAGATGCCAGGATACAACAACATTATAAAAACCGTGTGGTGGCTCAGGGGAACAAATCTCACTGCCCTTGAGTGCCCAAGCAGGAGGTGGCTTGCCCTAGGAACACTTGTGATCTATGTCCATATATCACCTCCCTGCATCTGTGTGTGCAGCCACATAAGTGCAGGTCACAGTCATAGAATCTTTTAAGTCATGTCAGCCCTGTCTGCCTCCACTGACTGTCTGCAGTCTCGGTGTAAAGCCTTGACATTGACAACCATAACGTTTACCTTCCATGCTGTGCTTGATGATAATCAGACACAATTCTTAAAGCCTGTGCTATGCACAGGCAACCCTGTTGTCATGGGCAGCTGGGGATTAGGCAAGGTGCTGCAAAGCAATAGATTTGTGGGTTTGTCTTTACAAGTGACCAGGAGAAACAGTTCTCTCTCCAGCGGTAGTGGGAGCAGATGCTTGATCCTGACACGTGCTTACTGGTTTTGTGGTGCCTTGGGGATGGCAGGAGGGGACTGGGGACTGTTAAGTTGCCATCCCTCACTGGCTCAGGATCATCAGGGAATGCAGCAATGACCCTTTTTTCCTGGCACCCCAATCTACGTCAAGTGACAAAGGAGAAAGTCCTCTTGCCTCTGGACTTAGATGCAGTTGAGGCATCACTCTTCTGGGAGGTTTCACAGAGCCCCTGGGAATCTTGCTTCCCCTGCCTGAGTTCTCTTCATGTTGCGTATTTATCTCTTTGTCCCGTTACTTTCTTCCTGTTGTGCTGAACTCTAAGAAAATACTACACTGCTCACAGCATAATTGCAAAACATCAAGAATTTATTAATTTCCAAGTAGCGTAGAGTCTAAAGTTAGGAGCTGTCTTCATATTTCTTCATTCTCATTTTAAATCAAGCAAATCTATATACATGTTTTCAGACATCTGTATAAATTATGCAACCAAAGTCAGGGAGAGTTTCTTCTCCTGTTTACACACAGTATTTCCAGAAGCACTCGGAAAGATTCCCACGTTTCTTGTACTGTTTCCTGTCCTTGGTCAAGAAGCGGCCCAGCAAAGCAATTCGAGGATGGTTTCCATAGGAAGTCTGAAGTCAAACAGCATTAGAGAGGTTATTGTTGGATGGTAAATGTTTCCGGTGGGAAAGTACACTCTTCACTGCCCCAACTGGTCACCCAGCCCTGTGTGCCCTCTGATTTAGATGCACTAAAACTAGTCCCTGTCTTCTGTCTTTATATTTAATTCAGCAGACACGTGAACAGGAATGATGTTCTCCATTTACCTAATGGTTCATAACAAATCTGATAATACTGCGGAGCCTGTGTTGTAGTGGGTGAAAAAAATGACATGCAGCTAATGCTGGTTAATGTACTGGCCTGGCCTGGTGAAGCTGGAAATTTGCCTTTATTTAGAAAGCTGTTTTTCTGGGGGAAAAAAGTGGGGGGGTTAGAACAAAATGCTCTGGATTACTTGCTCTCTTTTTTTCTTTTTTTTCCTCTTTTTTTTAAATTTTTTTTTTCTCCCCTGCTTATCTAACTGCTAGGTGATTCCAGCTTCAAGAGCAATGTGGCATACCTTAGTCTATACTGTTTATGAAGTCTGTGGATCTTAAATGATGTCTTGGTAACAATTCCACGTAGTTTAAAATGTGGAGTCTTATTTTTCTTGTTTCAGTGACAGATAGTCATTTACTCACCTCTTTGATATTTTCCCTTGGGTTGTAGCTGCTGGGGCTAAGACCTGGTAGAGGGGAGACATAATGAAATGTTTTACTATTTAGAAATCATGAACCTACGTGAGTCATTCTTGTGTGCCGTAATGCTATAGCCGGTAGAAGTCTTGAACTGGACTGTTCAGAGGACCAGACAGAAAACCCTTTTGCTGCAGCATGGCCTATTCTTCTTGTGGCACACAGTTCCAGCAGGATCTGGGACTCTGAAGATGCAAGCTGTACTGTCCTCTGCAGCAGGCATCTGTTATATCTGTTGCTCCCCAAACCATCTATAGCTATTGATTCTGCACTTTCTGCAAGTATTGATGTTTTTTAAGAGACTGTGCTACTTTGTTTTGTCTGCTAGTTCCTTCTAGGCCAATCTTTGCCTTGCCCCAGTTTTGCTATATGGAAGTTTTGCTAAGCTAATTTGGAGACTTTTCCAGCTAGTATTGACCTGTAAGTATGGCAGCTCAGCAGGTTTCCCCAAGATCCCAGTTAATTAATTGACAGCTGTCTGTTGCCTACACATAATGTTGTATTTCAGTAAACACCCAGGAGCTGGGGCACAGTATCTGTGGAAGCTGGACGTGCAAACCATGGGCACTCTCCCATAAATTGCTGTGGTAAATCCTCACCTGCTTTGTTGTCTTCAGTCAGTGTGCCCAAGAGCTCTGGCAGAAACTGAAGCAGGGACGTGCTTCCTAGGCTGCCCAACCGCTCCAAATTTAATCGTGAATCTTCATCAGCTGCAAATGGAAGATGACAGAAATAGGCATATGGTAAGAGTCTTTTGCTTTGAATCCCTGTTTCAGTCTGTCTCAGATAATTTCTGACCAGGTCTGTTGGCCCCACCTGTTGAATATTATCATGAAATCACCAATCATCCATCCTTATATAATGAATGTAATAGAGGATAGTTGTCGGTTGTGGGTTTTTTTTCCTTCCAAGGCTCTGAGGAAAGGTACCTTCCTGATGTTAATCTCAGATTCTCATTTCTCTGGCAGATCTTTCATTAGGAAAGTTTTTTGACCAACAGCAGCCCCTCCCATTGCTTGGGGAACTCACAACCTAATCCTTCTGGTACCTAGCTGTAGACAACCCAGACTTGTAATAATTATTTTTTTTTTTTAGTCCATTTCTTTGTCAACTAGTTCCTGTGCTGGAGCTTTCCTATGAATAAAGACAAAACTTCCTGTTCAAGGCCTATTAACCTGATCAGTTTCCCAACTATTAAATGCAATAAAATGGGGGGAAGGGCAGGAATGAATGTAGGAAATCTTAAAACATATTTTGGCAGCTATGCTTCTCAGTGCATTTCAATCATCTCTCTCATTTAATGTGCATACCAGTACAGATATTATTACTTTCTGAAACAACAGATTGCTGATACCTTGTGGAATTAATTTGTATGTGCATAGAGAATTTAGAATTCTGTAACTAGCCTGTGCCCCAAGGCAGGTTGCCAGCAGGAGCCCCTAGTGGTGTTATACTTGAGGTAAATAAGGCTTTTGTAATCTGAGCAGTAAATTTCATCTTTGCTAATATATAGCAGACATGCAAAATTGTGGGCAACAAGAGGGTGCTATTATCAGACTCTAGTTGTTTAGATGAATATTGTCTTGTAGTTGCACTTTTAGATGATACTGTGGAGTTTTAGTTGCTCTCACCTGCAGGGATGGGTGAGACTGTATAGCTCCTCAATAGGCAATATATAAGAAAATGAACTGCTGAAAATAATCCCCCAACATTTCAAAAACTTGGACCAAGATCAAGAACTCGAAGACCTTGGACATCCATGTTGTTAGTTTGTTCACTGTACAAAAGGACAATTGCAAAGGACAGTGGGGATTAAAGTATGACTCTGAATAAGAATACTGTAACTTCCCTATGCTATGCGGAAATAATTCATATCTCTAGCCTTGTATTATTTTTTTAATTTGGAGCAGTGTTAACAGGTAAATTTGCTTTGAGATTTAAAAAAAAACCAAAACAACCCTCTTTAATACAGAGTTCTACTTCTATCTTACCCAGCCTAGAGACTCTTTATATTAGCAAGGAAGATTTAATAAACCTAATGGATGCCTTCAAACAAATACAGTAATTGTTAGAGCCAGCTTGTTCACTCTGTGATGCGAGAGATGTTATCCATACTGAGTCACGGTTGCCTGTAAATGCAAGTTACATAGTGGAAGGCTTGAGAAGATGCTGGCTTGGTGAGTCCAAGATTTTCAAAGCAAACTAGGGACTACTGATACCTATAAACCAGCACAACAGCTGTTGCACCTGCAAAGCAGGTAAGAACAGCCACTTTTTAATAGTCAGATTTATGCAATAACTTTGGGTTTGATTTGCCTGTTCTTTCAGAACTCATTTCAGAAACTCCTCCAGCACAGGACAGGTCTGATGACAGTAACCTTCCAGACTCTGTTGTGCATTTTTACTGAGCCATTTTTGTCTTGACTTACAGTATAATTTCAAATTTTGAGGACAGCTTTTTCAAGCAAACATTTATTCTTTCACTGAACTGAATGGAATCTGCATTAGTGCAAACAAAAAGCATGCTCAATACGTTGCTATTTTTGTAGTGTATGACAGACTTACCTGTTCTTGATCAAAGTAGGACTGCATAAATCTTTGCAGTAGGTTTCCCCCTTTTTAAATACAACTTCAGTTAAACATAGCTCATTTTTAAATGTAGCAAGAGGAGAGACCATACAGCCAAGTTTCTTTAAATTACTCAGTGCCTACTAATGCTGCTTCAAAGACAGACGCTGTATATGCAAGCTCGCATTCAGTACTAGAAGGCTCAGATACTTTTGTCTCCTGGATCTCAAAGCAGCAGGAAGAAATATTTAGGGCACCCAGCCTCCCCATTGTACAAGACTAGCACCCACTGATGATGTCACTTGCGCTGCCAGTGTAATGAAGACATTCCTGCTTTTTCTACAGCTGATCAGCACAGATAAAGGCCCCTCAGAAAGCATACCTGCTTCTCTTCTGGTTTTACTGCTCCAGCCCTTGCTTTATGAACATTAAAATCAAAAGACTCTTACCTGAGAGTTGATAAGACATCTCACTGGCATTGGTGATGGGGAGAGACAAGAGAGGACAGGAGAAGCTGATGATAATGAGACAGCAGAATACCAGCTTATGCATCGTTGCTGTGTTGAATATATTTTGTCTTTGTCTATGCCTGTAACTCAGAACTCCTGTCTGACTGTTGCCTCTGCTCCCCGTTTCACCCGTTATATAGCTGCTCATGACCTCATAAATATCATCATGTTCTCTCCCCCCTTCAAAAAAAAAAATCCAATGAATTTATTGCCCATTGATTCTAAATGGAAACCACTTTGCATTGATGTAATTTTTCAAGGTAACAGTTCATAGACAATAAATTTACTGTCTTATAGCTTGGTGTACAAAATGGATATTATATCAAACCAAGCACAGTAAAGTTTATAAATCTGGCATTAAAAAAAAAAAGTAACTTCCAGTTATAAATCATGAGTTAACAAAACGGTCAGACGTTGGTTGAAATGACCAGGGCAATAAGACAGCTGATTTATGAGCCTTAGCAGGCTTGACGCAAAGCATCTGATATGAAATGCACTTTTTTTCCCTTTTGTGAGATGGATGGATGTGTTGTGTTGTATTTGGGGTTCTTGTGCCAGAAAAAGTAAAAGAGAAGGGGAGTTAAAACATCTAGTTAATTTACAAAGAGAAAGTTAGGGGAGTTAATTTTTTTTTTTCTTGTAGCATTTCACATGTATTTATTTGAGAAGACCTCATCCAGTGTTGCCCGAGAGAATTGTCTTGGCAGAGAAAGTACAGCGTCCATCTGGAGACTGGCTTGATACATATAAACTACTTTGGTTGATATTAAACGCAGGTCCCTCACTAGACTGGAGACCCTTTTCCATTTCACTATCTTCTCTTTCCCTCAGTTGGAACTAACTACTTAATTCTCTGTGTGCTAGCTAGGTTTTTTCCCTGTTTGCCTTTTGCTTTTATTTAATGCTAACACAATAGTTGCCATATGTAATCTCATAACTTTAGTCTTTATTTCCCTCCATCTAGCATATTTTGTCTTCTCTACTTACAATTTCATTTTTCATATCAAGGAGCAAGAACTGATTGGACTTGTCCCTCATCTTTGTTCTCTGTTAAGCATCATATCCAACTGTATAGAGCCTTGAAAATAAAAAAAGTTTATGACAATTTCCTTTCCTTTAGGTGGTGAGAAGATTATGCCTGTTCAGGTTCATAATAAATTGAGGTTGGGTAATTTTCTTTCCTGCCTCTCTAATCAAATGTTTGTCCTTCAAATGCTCTTCAAAATACTATGAAATCCACCTAATGTTACTAAAGTTCTTTCCCTACGCTGAAATGGTGTGAAATTGCCTGATAATTGTAAGTTGCAAAAGGAGTGAACTTATCTGCTTCCTTTTTGGGTGTTCCTTCCTTCCTTTTGGGTGTCAGTCACTTCTCCCAAGTAACTGGCGATAGGACGAGAGGAAATGGCCTCAAGTTGCACCAAGGGAGGTTTAGATTGGATATTAGGAAAAGTTTCTTTACCGAAAGGGTGGTCAAGCATTGGAACAGGCTGCCCAGAGAGGTGGTGGAGTCACCATCCTTGGAGGAGTTCAAAAAACGTGTAGATGTGGCACTTCGGGACATGGTTTAGTAGGCATGGAGGTGTTGGGTTGACGGTTGGACTAGATGATCTTAGAGGTCTTTTCCACCCTTACTGATTCTATGATTCTATGATTCTATGATTTTTCCTTTATTAACATGTCCTGTTGAAGATTAATTTTTATATTATAAATTCTGTGGCTCCTAGGACTAATATCAAATTAGCTACATCAGTCATATAGAACAGATGTGTTTCTGCTGCAGGTCTAGTTCAAAGAAAGCGTGCCCCACAGGTGAGTCCCCACATGATTAACAGGTTGTCCAGAAAAGCTGTGGACTCTGAATCACAGAATGGTTGAGGTCAGAAGGCACCTCTGGAAATCAGCTAATCTAACCTCCCTCTGCTCAAAGCAGGGTCAGCCAGAGCAGTTTGTCCAGGAGTGTGTCCAGTCAGGCTTGAATACCTTCAAGGATGGAATGGGACAGAATTTCAAAACTACGCTTGACAAGGCTCTGAGCATCCCCATATAAGTTAAAATGGTGTGCCTTGAGTGCAGAGGTGGGGAGTGGGAGAGGTGAGAGAGGACCTTCAGAAGTCCTTCCAACCTAAACTTTTCTATCATCCTGTGTGTACAGAGAGGTCTAGTTATACAACACATGCTGCAGGTGTCTGAACTACAAATCCTGTTTCTCTGGACTTCTCTTTGCTGAAGTGAGTGGTTATGACAAAAGAATTTCTCTACAGAATTAACCTAATGCATTTTATATGCCTCTTTCCCTGTGCTTCCCTATGAGAGAAGTAAGTAGCTAGAGAGGAATTCTCTCTCCTCATCTGAGTCATGCAACTCTTCGTTCCAAAACTGCAGACAGTAATTCGGTCTGATTTGATGCATGATCTCACTGTTGGTGCTGGATGCTCTGTACAAATGCTTCTCCTTCAGTGAACTATCAATGACAATGGCATTATCAATATTCTCTCTGAGCATCCTCCAAGGAAAGCTAATGAAGCACTCTTCACGAGCAACTTGTGTCCTTTGTCTTCTCTCAAGGAACACTCAGCCTCTTAGAGCCATCATGAAGTGCGTCATGTGGAAGTTGGGCAATTTGCCCGCAGCTTATTGCCTTTACTCAGATTTGAAGTTGTCACTTAGACACTCTTTCCTCTACCAAAATGTCAAAGGCATTTTCCTCAGGGGACAGTGCATACGTCATCATGCAAAGCAAAGAAACAGCTCATCCTAAACAAAGGTACAAAACCCTGGATACAAGGGTGAGGGAAGTAAATGTGAATGGCACTTTGAAAACTTGGAAATCGATTTGCAAGAAACTTAATTTTTATCAAAACTACTATTTTGTGGAAAAACTTTTTAAAGTTCTTATTTATGCTAATAGACTTTTTCAAGTGCTTCAGTTTAAAATAACAAGGCAGCAGTAGTCCAGACAAATTACTGAGCAAACTCTGAATAGTAAGTATATGTTACCCTATCATAAAGGATTATGCTTAATTATCAGAAGAAACAACTATTCTTGATTTAAAATGATGGCTCATGAAGAATAAGTTGCTAATGAAGTCAAGAAAACTTTAAAAAAAAAAAAAAAAGGACACAACAAAACCAACTAAAAACACCCCCCAAAATTATCCACCTTCTGAGTAAAATTGTAAGGATGAAATCTAATTTGTAACGCAAACGTTCTTTCCCCTGTTTTAAAGTGCTTTATGATAAGTAAACATGAGTTGTTATTTTAATCAAGTATTGTGACAGTTGGCAAAAGCAGGAGTTTCAGAGAAGACGTGATTTAGCAGTAGCATTTGTATGAGAGACTTTTTCCTAGGATATAACTTTTGGTGTAACTTTTTGGTTTGAATTTACTTTGCATGAAGAGAGATGTGCAGTAGAATGTTTTTGTATTGACGCTGTAATTGCAGGTGAGCTTATTATTATATAAATGTCTAGCTCTTCCTTGAATTTTACTAGAATGTTTAACTTTGCTTCAATGAGTTATACATGTTGGCTGATGTGAGAGAAAAGATATTTGTAGTGTTGTTTACTTCCCTGCTGGGGTCTAGCATATCATTTAGGGGTTTTGGAGTTTTTGCTTTGCTGTTACTGCTGGTTTAGCAGATATTTGTCCCCATTAACATCTAAGAAGTTAACTTTAACTCAAAATTTCTCATTTTAGCTCATTATTCAGCTTTGTAACATGATTATTAGATCTATTTTGCATACTGAAATAGTTGCCTTGTGAGATCATATGTGCAATAAGGTTTTTTTCCTGCCACTAGCTTGCATTGCCTTATGCATAACTCTGCATTTTAGAGTGTACTGAAAATAGCCTGTTGGGAGACTCAGTGGATCAAAGGGAAAAAACTAACCATAACTTGGGCACTTGCTGTTAACTTCCTTTTTTGAAGATGCTTCTTCTGCCCACTGCGTGCGAACTGTAATGTAGTGCATGTGGTGTACGTTCTGCATAACCAAATAGCACTATAAGGTGTATTTGGGTACGCACAGTAGTATTTCTATCTTCTGAATTTCTCTCAAAGTTATGTAAGATCTCCGAGAGGTTCTCACCTAGGTTTTCGTGTTCTGTGGTGGGCTGAAGGTGCATAAGTGAGTATGTGTACTTAACTGAACATACACCTCTGTGTAAATGAAGATGGCAGGTCCGTAGGCCTTTCTGAAGATATTTTATTTTGCTACAGAATTGGCAAGTGGTCTAAAAATTCTCTAGTACAGGATCACAGCTGCCAAAACATTGCTCCTTTGTAGTATAGTTTCCACCAGTTGGAGGGGAAAAAACCCTCTTGATTTTTGGCCCTGCTGGGCTGGCACACTGTAGTTTGGGTATATTCTCCCAGTGAAGCTTGACAAACTGGTCCTTAATTCCCCTGTCCTCTCAGCACTACAGAATTAGCAAACTGAAGCTGCACACTGTTTGACATGAAGGAAAGTAAGTCTGGCATGACTGGAGCTTGGAAATATAGCACATTGATATCTTATGGGAATCGGATTCTGGATAATGCAGCCACAAACAGAGGAGCAGAGACCACATCTCAAAATAAGGTTTCTTCCACAAAAAATGTAATGGAACTAACTATGCAATTACAGTTTATTTTTAAAACTGGAATTATGAGAGGAGACAGTATAAGGAAAGAGAGCAATGCTTCTGCAGCAAGAATGGAACTTTCTCTTTACCTTTCTCCCGCTCTCCCAAGGTATCCCAAATAACCTGTTCAACCCTAATAAGAAATTATGATCTGGACAAAAGCAGAATAAACATTTCTTTCTCTCATTTTTCTGGTCAGCACACTGCACAGAAAGGAGTACATAGCAGCCTTGCTGAAAGGCAAGGGCCGTCAGTCAGTGACTGTCCGTACTTACACTCTCATTTCATCAGTCCCAGCTATGGAGCAAGCTGGAGACTTTGGCTCATTTTCTTTGGAGATGCATCTCTGCTTCTGCAACACTGCTGCACTTGGAACCAGTAAAAGTTTTCAATTTGGGCTTCTTTGTTGCAGAGAAGTCTGTCGTGAGGCATTTTCAAGGCAAAGTACTGGATTTCTAGAGACCTTCCAATAATCCAGTAGTCCAAATCAGCTCTGATCCTAGACACGGTGCCCCAATCCTTTCCTTCCTGGTGTGGGGGGCGTGAAGGGAGAAAACTGTTGAGAAAGAACTGGGAGATGTGAATACATTTTCCTATTTGGTTTTCTGCATAGGGCTAGATTAACTTTTGGGTGGCTGTATTTTTTAACAGCAAGCCAGTGTGCCTCGACCAGTAACAGGTACCTCGTTTTTTCAGAATACGTTTCAGAGAAAATAAACCTTCTCTCTCTGCTCATGCTGGCGTCCCTTGTTGGGTCTTGGGCAGCTGATGACGGAGTTGCTGCCTCAGAAGGTGGCGCTGAGAAACCTCCTGAAAAGGCTAGGGTGCCTGAGGAGCAGGCACTGGGGCTGAGTCTGCTGTAACAGGCAGCAGGGTATAGGCTTAGGACTTCTAAAAGATAACTAAATTGGGGAAAAGGAACCATGTGGTGTTGGGTTTGGTTTGGTTTGGTTTTTTTCCATTTTTCTCTTCTGAAAAAGGTTTTCTTTCTCTTCCTTTCTTGCATACATATATGTTTCTCAGCTAAAGAACTCTCTTACCTTTTTTTGAATAATGATTAAATAAGGTCAAGGGACTTCTAATCTGGAGGAAGTATCCATGCAATGTATTCCTTAGACATTAGTTTTTCTTGAGTAACTTCACTGATAGGAGTCAGCATCACTGCTGCTATTGGAACTGCATCGGAAGTTCGGTCTGCTAAAGAGAACCACAACAATTATGTGGATCAAAGTAAGGCAAACAAT
The DNA here is from genome assembly GCF_035582795.1 of Mycteria americana. Taxonomy (NCBI): domain Eukaryota; kingdom Metazoa; phylum Chordata; class Aves; order Ciconiiformes; family Ciconiidae; genus Mycteria; species Mycteria americana. The sequence continues at coordinate 11,543,353 of NC_134382.1, forward strand.
CGGGTCAGGACAGAGTCTTCACTCTTGAGTGGTTCTTGCATGAAGCGTGGTATGATCTGCTCTGCTTTCTCACTTACTGTGACCATCTTTTTCCTTCTCCCAATGCCTTTGCTGTCTTGGCATTTCTAGAAGCAGTCAAGGCTTCTTCTCATGTTAAGAAGCTTGGAAGGCCTGTCTTTGTTATCTGGCTTAACTCTCTGAAACCACAGCTAAAGCATTTTGTGCAGGATTTTGACCTTCACGGGGCTTTTATGTAGCAGCCCCTTTGTTAGTCCTTTCTTACACCTTGTTCCATTCCGTGTACTAGTTTACCTTTCTTCTCCCTTCCTGCTTGTGCTCTTGTTACATTCCTGGCACTGTTCCTCTGTCTGCAGTGCTCAGCCTTGTTTGTCTGTTTGCTATAGGTGGAAGTGTAGGGAGTGGAAGGAAAGAAGGAGCTTCTAAAGGGAGGGTTTGGGAAGGTGGTTGCAGGATCCGGTCCCGGTGTTGGCCTCGGCACAGGACCATGGACAGGGAACGGAGGGTGGCCCTGGGTGCTGCTGGAGCCCCTGTGGCTGCATAGGCACAAGGTAGCTGCTTGTCGTATGTCTGGTGTATGAATTAATGAATATACCGAATAAAAGGGGGGGGGGGGGGGGAGGGATGTTTAAGTGCTGGTTTTTTGGCTTTGGGTTTTTGGGGGGTTTTTTGTTTTTTTTTTACTAATTGTCTTCTAGTTTGGTGAGAAAATGGATGTCCTTAGCAAATAGACCTATGGAGTTTAGCATTGCTTTCTGTTTCCCTCCATCCTTGAGCATGTAAGCTTGTTCATGCCTCTGCCGCCCTGTGGTTCTGGTCTCAAGAGATCCTAACTTCCAGTCAGCCTTGGTCCTGTCCTTCCTGGTCCATGTTCCCAGGTTGTCCAATAGCATCTGTAGGGATGAACGTAGCAGTGGGGAATAGTTCCCAAACTAAATAGCCAGTAATGTTGCTATATTTGTTCTCAGGATGATTAGCTTGGATGATTCCCATCAGCTATGGTCCTTTGTAACTGAAAATACAGTGTATCATGTTGATAGCTTTTTTCTGAAAATGTTTAAATAACTGGTAGGAACCAAATACTACTTTTTGTATATTTTCTAACAACAACATTATTCAGAAACATCAATTTTAATTTGGATAGGCATTGAAACAGAACCCTTGCTCATTGTAGAGCTGAAGAGGATGAAGGAATAGCTCTGTGCTCTGAGGACAAGATAATAAAAACTGTAGGTTGATATATATCGTGACATTGCAGGGGGTTCATATAAAACTGCTACATGATTTTTTCTACTACTGTCCATCACTATACTATCTCAGGACAGATCATACAACTGTTCTTTTATTATGATTTAATTAAATCAATTTTTGTCTGTCTGCCAGAGCAAAAGCATGGGCTGGAGGCCTTTGAGCACGGCATGAAGATGCGTATGTGGTCTAGGGGATATATCAGGGAGCAATACTCGCTGAGATAGTTTGGGGGATTGTCTTGGAGAGAAGGAATCAAACTTTGTGCATGCTATGTGTCTATAGTAGTTTTTGCTACAAATGATGGGGACAGCCATGCTTGAATCTTCTGTCAAAGGCAATGGATTTGCTACAAAACAAAGCTCACAAATGCACAAGCTTATGTTCACTGTAGATGATTAGGTAGCATGATCCTTTAGAAAAACACCCAAACAAAATGCAGGCTTAACAGTACCCTTCTGTCTACATATATTACAGTACAGACATACAGACCTTACTAAACGTAATTGAATTATTACCTTTGTTTGTTTTTCTTTATAGTACTATATAATAACCTGCCTTTTTCTGCAACTGTGGATCGCATGTACCTTGTATTCCTGTATATTCACAGTAGTTTTTCTATGCTACGGTATCTTTGTATCTTTGGACTTTTGTGTAAGTACTGCTGTTATATGGAATATATGTATATTCATAGTTTTATCAGCAGTAGATTTTATATTTTTCTTTCTAAAACAATAGCGCAGTCTTCTCGAGGTTTAATTTAGGTTGTAATAAGAAATTATCAAGCTAATCCTGCTGCAGAGCTAGGTGACTGCTGCACACTATGACATTGTTCTGTTCTTAAACTTAGAGCACTCGTTATTTTTTGTTAAGTAGATTATTGAGGGGTTTTCCATACAAATTATTGTCCTGGAGCCTGCCCACACAGACATCTATACAGCTGAGGATTTAAAGAAATGAACTTCAGCTTTAATATTTCTGTCTCATAAGGCTTCAAATGCAACCTTTTAAAAGATGCTACTACTAATGTCAAAAAGGGAAGGAGCAATACCCCACTGATTCTTTTCTTAGTGGTTTGGATGATAGGGTGGGCAAGCCAGGCTGTTGTCTTGCACTTTTTCTGGCTCAAAGTGAAGAAGTGCAGAAATACTAAAGCAGCAAATTGCAAGAGATGGATGAGGCATAAGAGTTGTCTTCTAGATTTCCCTGCTTGAGACTACTTCATACTCTATTAATTGCACAGTGCTCTGCCTCATCGGTTTCTTGTTACAAACCATTTTATTGGAAACTTGTTAAGATTTTGCTATGTTTGAAGATGGTGCCCTGTTTCATTATCTAAAAGAGCAAGAGGATAAGGGCTTGCATCTACAGTGGGGATGGATGGAACAAAGGCAGTTTTGTCAGAGGTGTCCTTATGCTTTTCTTTATTTTTTCTGTCCAGGTTTTCACATTTAGTGTACACATGTTCTTTCTGTTTTTACCACAGAGGCTTAGGATCACTTATCACTCTAATATCCACAACTGATATTAGAGGACAAATTTCAGGTACTTCTGTAGAAGTTCAGTGCGTGGGCAGGAGCCACTGACTAATTAAAGAGGTATCCTAATAATCATTGGCATTTAACTGTCCTACTTAGCATAGGCAGTAAATGAATGGCTCACAAAAGCAGACTTTAATTTTTTACTTTGCTTTCCAAGTGCATAATCCCTTTAATCCTTCACTACTTGGAGGTTTTTTGTTAATTAAATGGAATCTCTGCAGGCTCAGTGATTCACATTTCAGGACAAATACGTGCACTTAACAGGGGGAAAGTTGGCATAGGTCTCACTGGGCAACTTGAGGTTTAAAGCAGTTCTTTCAAGGTTAGTTTGGTTTTTTGTTTGTTTGTTTGGAATCTTCCCTTCACTGTTTAAGAGATGGATTCCAGATTATCAAATAATTCCCGCTACAAGCGTTAACTGATTTTCTCTGTGATGACTGACTTTCTGACTGATCTTGACTAGAGTGGAAAGCTGTCCCGGGGGATGGAAATGATCAACAGGAGTAGAGATTAACAAAGGTGAAGGAAGCAGATATCAGACCTTTGTCTTCTGATTTGGCAAGTTGAATGTTTCTTGCTACACTGGAACTAAGGAATGGGAGCAAAATCCTCTTTCCTGCAAGAATTCCCGAGGCAGATTTACGATACAAGATACTTCTGAAGAGCAGTCACTTTTTAGCCTGTTCCTCTTATTCCTTTGATACATATGCATTTTTTATGAGTAAGGCTCGTAACAGACAGGACCAACTGGTTACCTCTGAGCAGAGTCTGCAGAAGAGATATGGAAATAAGAAAAATCCACCTATGCATGGAAGTGTATGGTTTCCATGCTTGGAAGAGTGGGATTAGGACCTGTGTCACAAGGAAAGGATATACATCTGATGTGCTTGTTCTAGCACAGTCCTGTCTTTTCTCTTTATGGTCTTGCTGCCAGCTGTGTAGCTCCTTTCTCCTGATGTGCAGAAGAACCATCTGGTTAAGAAGAACCCTCATATAGCAGGAGGTGAAGGATATGTAAGACCAGGAGAGGAAATGCTGCAGATCTTTGCAAAGAACAACACTCAAACTAGCTTTCAGATGCCCTTTATGTTCCTGCTCTCATTCCATCCATTTCTCCACTAGTCCGTGTGATAATCCTCCTTCCTTAAGCTGGAGAGGGTAATGGGGAGGTATTTCTGGCTGTTTGTAACTGCTCAGCTGTATTCTTGGCTGCTTCAGCTGCAGAAGTGGGTTGCTTTACAAAGCCTAGAGCATGCATATAGTATTCCATCCCAGCACCTGTGTAGCTTTTCCAAAAATCCTCTACAAGACAAGCAGGAGTTATGCTTAGAAGGAAATAATCCATTGCCAACCACCATCTGTGGATAGTGCCGGAAGCCTCCAAAGCCTTCTTCACTTACTACTCCTTTCTGTCACCACACTGATGTTTTATTTACATGATGATCTCTTTCTGTGTCATTAGGAAGGACTGGAAGAAGGTGCAGAAACAGTTATATAAGGTAGGATAATTAGTACTGCCACAGCACAGTAAATCCTTTTCCTGTTCTGTAATTCCCTAAGGCACATTTAATCACTCTTGAAAAGCACATAAATGTTATGTGTTACAGCCTCACTGTTCCGTGTGAGAAGTATCCTGATCATAGCCTACCCTATTGATGAGTGCAGACATAGTGAGATGCAATGGCAAGAGCATATGTTACTGGCCTATCTGCTGGCTTCCTGAGTAGAGTGCCTGTTCAGATTTCTAAATCCTTTAACTCTCAAGTTAAAGAAAAGAACAAACAGCAGCTTCCTTTTCTCTTATTAAAACTCATAAGTTTGAGGGAACCATCAAGCATTTTCTGTGGTTACACCTCTACTTCCATAAGGCAATACACTTATTGAGGTATACCACAGCAAGTCAAAAAGATGCGTTATTAAGGGTGGCTGTAACTCTGATAATGTAAATCAGGAGGGAAAAAATCTCTTTGGCCTTCTGATGAGATTGTAGCTTGACAAGACAGCTGTGGTGCTGAACTGCAATGTTGCAGCTCCTCTAGATTCAATAATGTTTCCTCCCACCATTCCTTTCATATACCTGTTCACTGTATTTTCCATTCTAGTTTAAGAAAAATACATTATGCTTTAGATACTTCAGTAAATTTTGCTTCAGATGTGTATGTACTTTTTTTTCCCCTAGAAGTATGCTCTACTCTTTCAAAGTTGCTCTAAAATTTGTATAAAGGTACACTGAGTAGAAGTGGTGTGATAGCTTTTTTTTTTTTCTTTTGTTGTTTTGCTTGCTTACAGGCCCATATAGTGTTCTCTTCAGGTTAAATGGTTTATACTTGTTCTAAATGAAAAGTATCAAAATATCAATGCTGTGAATATTAGAAGGATTTTTTTGTTTAATATAAACGTTTCTCAAGTCTATAGTGTTGTAACTAAAGGCAAATTGTCTCTTTCACCACTCCATCCACCTTCCTCTTTTTTCCAGAATTGCGTTTGTTCTAAACCTGCTGAAATGCTTGTCTACAGGAGAAAAGTGAGCTAATGTAACCTAAGATTTGGTTTAAAACTGACTTAAATGGTAACTAAGACATTTTATTTCAGTTTTGAAATTGCTTGTTTCAGTTTGGATTATGTAAACTGAGAGTAGATTTAACAGGTTTAAGATACACTACGATAAGTCATCCTTAAATTGAAGTAGGTGTCTTTGTACGGGGTTTTGCACTTGGTAAATCAAATAAAACCTGATTTATTTTCTTAATGCAAACAGGTTAGACAAACAGGAGAGATTTTCCCTGATTTCAGCGGGTGTTCAGCTGGTGGTTTTTTCATGAAAATATAATCCAGTTTGCTTCAGAGTATCGCAGGAACAGTCTGCTGCTTTAACTGGCAGGCACCCAGGATCTAGAAGGTGAAAGGAAACGTAGTAGATGATATCATAACAAACTCTTGCCAAACTGAGGTTAGAGGGAATTTCCATTTTCTTTGTAGATGGTATTAAAAGTTCTTATTTACAGTGAGGGCAATGACAGTATCCAACAGCCTTTTCTGTGCCAGTTCCAGGGATAGAAGGATGCTCAGCCATCTGTTCCTGATGCACAGCTAACACCAAACCCGTAGGATGGAGAACCTCCTTTGACAGACTCTGAAGAAAGCATTGTATCAGGGAAGGCTTGATTGTAGCTGAGAGAGGAACTGAGGTAACACTTGGTGATAGAGTAAGACTTTGTATAATTTTAATTGTGAAACTTACCTTGACTTTTTATCATCACCTGTTTAAAATGCAAGCAGAGTGGTACAAGTTGCCTGTTTAATACTATTTCCCATGTGTTAAGTCTCTTCAGAGTAGATCATCTCCTATGGAGGTTTTCGCGTGATTAGTGTTACTATCAGAATGACTGTTGGAGAAGGTTATGCTTCCATCCTATGAAGGATCTGATAGAAAGACTGAAAATAATAAATCATATTCTGCTTTTAAAAAAATGATATGATGTCTATATGTTTGAGAGGAGCTATTAACAGTTTCAGAGTCTCTCGTCCAGAAGTATCAGGCACGGAAACGCACAAGCATGCCTGTAGAAGAAATAGAGGTGAGACAGAAAACCTTTTGCTATGAACCTTTTGCTTTCCTCAGCCATACAACTATTGCAAGAAATCATGAAGCCAAGACATGTGACAAACACGCTTTTAATTACTGATGTCAGTAACTGTGCCATGAAATGGTGCTGGTTCTGAAAGCAATAAAAAAGCAGCAGGTTCCCCTGCTTAAACTTATCTTTAAAGAGGATTTGTCTCCTTTTTCCATGCCTTCAGAACTCTGCCTGACATCACCTGGGCCTCCACACACAGTTTGGCTAAGAGGACACTTTCTGACTTCCAAGAAAAACAAATGGAAATGCAAAAATCTTGCATCTGGCCCGTTACCTCATCCTCGGCCACCTGGGCTGCTTGAGAGTCGTCATTGCATTCCCTGCTCCTTTTTGCTTGCTACATAATAAATTTAAAAAACTGTTGAGAAAAGAGACGTTCACAGAAAGCAGACAATACTTAGAGCTCAAAGAGTTAGAAGGACTGATCTGCATTATTTCTACATGAACTGTGGTAAGTTTCTTCAGGTATTAAAGAATTTGTATGTTCAATAAAAGCTCCCTGTGAAGCCAAGATGCACATGATCTATCAATTTTTTGTCATCACCAAAAAATATTTCTTTTCCACAGCCCTGGCTCTGCATTACATTTAGTCCTTTCTTCTGCCTTAATTACCAATAACCGAAGATACATAGTGCAGTTTCTTCCCCTTCACCCTTGCTGGAGGAAGGATTTTACAGTGCTCAACATGCATGCAGGAAGGCTCTCATCCTCTGTGTTAAGAAACAGACAAATTCAGCTACAAATTCTGTTCAGGAAAGCTAGCAGAAGCTTAATTCTGATGACAATGTTTCTTTTAATCTAGGGATCACCAATAATCTTTAATCATTGATGATCCCTAAATCTTACTGTGCAATTTTTACAAAAGCTTGGGAGAACAAAACATTCAAAAAATTGCATGTGGCATCCTGAATGAGTTAGATCAGCTGCCTACACCATTTCTGCTTCTGTGACTTGTATAGTAGCCACTTGTCAACTGCTGATCTGCACATTACCTAGCTTTGACTGAAGTTTTATTAGCTGCTGCGGATTTTTTCAAATGACAAAAGAATAATTTAAAAAGGAAAAAAAAGGAAGTTACAAATATCTGGCTTTTTTGCAGAGGCAAACTTCTGAACAAACTTAATTGATGAGTCTGCCCATTGCATTTCCAAAACATACTGCCAGAAGTGGTTTTACAGGTGACTGCTACATACATAATGAAAAGGAGGATCTAAGCAAGTTCTATATAATACTTTTAAATAAAAATATCTATTTATGTGGGGTCTAGAATGGGAACAAGCTTCTAATACATTTGATCTATGTGATCACAGTGAAGGCAAATGACACAACGCACAATGAATTTATGTTCAAGGAAATGCATGATTCTATGGCTATAATTTCAGTTCTTTATAGAAAGCCGCAATTCACGGAACTTGAATATTTTATAAATCTGAAAACTGCTGAACACTCCAACTGTCTTAGTATTTACAGTGCTGCTTTTGTTATTAAGTGTAATGTCCTGCTCTGGGACTTAGCAGCAAAACAGATTAATTCACCTGTATTTCTTTTCAGTTCTATGATGACCACATAAAATACAGCAGTGCTGCCAAGGCATTCTGGTAGCAAGCAAGCACTGCAGTCTGTAGTGTAAAGTGCCCTGGTCTTCCCTTTGCATTTGTACCACGATTTATTTCACTTCTGAAAATAACGTATCTTTCAGTCTTTGCTTTCAGTGCTTCTTGGTTCTTAGTTATTGTCCTGGTTTCAGCTGGGATAGAGTTAATTTTCTTTCTAGTAGCCGGTATAGTGCTGTGCTTTGGATTTTAGTATAAGAATAATATTGATAACACGCTGATGTTTTGGCTGTCGCTAAGCAGTGTTTACATTGGTCAAGGATTCTTCCCCCCCTTCAGCTCCCCATGCTCTGCCATTTGCCCAAGAAATGGGAGGGGGCACAGCCAGGATAGTTGATCCAAACTGACCAAAGGGCTATTCCATACCATATGATGTCATGCCCAGTATATAAACTGGGGGGAGTTGGCCGGGGGGTAGCGATCATTGCTCGGGGACTGGCTGGGCGTCGGTCGGCCGGTGGTGAGCGGTTGTAATTTTTTTTCAATATATATTTTCCTTTTTTTCCCCTCCCTTGGGTTTTGTTCCTCTCTCTCTCTCATTGTTTTTTTCCCTCTCATTATAATTCATTATTATTATTACTATTATTTTGTTCCAATTATTAAACTGTTATTATCTCAACCCACGAGTTTTCTTACTTTTGCTCCTTCGATTCTCTCCCCCATCCCACTGGGGGGGGGGAGGGAAGTGAGCGAGCAGCTGCGTGGTGCTTGGCTGCCGGCTGGGGCTAAACCACGACAGTTATAAACACATCTGCTTTGTAGAGGTAACTGAAGTATTTCGCAGAAGTATGAATTTAGCCAATCTCTTAACTCTGTTTCTGTGGCCAGATGATGTGCGTTGTGAAATGCAGGCATATCTGCGTACCTTTGACAACAGGTTCTTGTGCCAACAAGATCTGTTTGATCATTAATTCAGGCTTCTGCGCTCTTAAATGACAGAAGTAATGGGTAGAATTATCCACATAATCCTTTGACTGAAAGGCAAATTGCTCCTGACATTTTATTAGGAATGTATTTTCTTTCTGTGAATCGCTATTCCTTGAAACAATCCAGAAAGCCAATTTTGGTGTAAATGTGTCCCTTTATTCTCAGAAATCAATTTGCACTTATTTAGGATTTTTTTTCCTCCACAGGCTTTGTTTTGATTCATGGGAATTTTATGCCACTCCTGAAGCTTCAGTATAAAACAGCAAAATTAAACTGTCTGAAAAAAAGTGTTGTAATGAGTACCTCATTGTTCAGCAAGTCGATTTATTTCTGCTTCAGGTACAGAAAAGGAAAATAAGGGTTTTGCACTCTCTTCGGAGCATTTCAAAATATATGCAGAATGCACTAACAAAATGTAAAATTCCAACTGGTATCTTTTTCCAAGGAGAAAGCACCAGATGTTTTGAGTCTTTAACAGGATTGTGTACATTAATTCTCATACATTATGTGTAGATTAGAAACTAATCACAAGCAGAACTATTTTATTCTGTTCTAAGATATTGTCCACTGGTGCAAAAGTCACTCTTTGATTTATAAATAGACTAGTGGCTTTTCACGTGCCCTGTCGATGTCTTTAAGTTTGTGAACCTGACGTAATAGTCACTTAGTTCTCATGGTTGAAAGTACTAAGAGAGAAGAGGAGACTTGGGCTAGGGATAAAAAGACAGATTTATTTAAATATACTTCACAGTTCAGGCGTTGGTACGACATTTATTTTCTCACATACTCTTTTATATTTACTTGTATACAAGTTTATCAAAATGTGTAAGTGTGGTTTCGTGAAAATAATCTGCTGAATGGAGAGATAGGCTGTCACTCTTCAAACACAAGAATAGCATTCTCTAAGTTGAAATCGCATAGAGGGGAAAAATCACCCTTTACATGACATATTGGTGGGTTTTCATTCTATTTTTTGAATAACATTTACTGAAGAAATAAAATAAAATACTTGGTTTTGTGAAAGGTTAAAAATGATGTTGCAAATGCCATGAGTCAAACGTGCATTTTCTTTTTTCTCAAGACCAAAGTAACAGTAATTGATCAGAGACAGATACAGTGTCTGATGTTAAAATCTTTCCAACCTCAGAGCTACAAAAATAGTACCAGAAATGTATCACATCTACATATACCACATCTGCAATGTACATAATATGTTTACATCACCTAAAAGATCAAAGTTGAATGATGTAGGATTGAAGGTGGTGCAGTCCAGCTGCACAGTAACATCTATTTCTAAGATCAAGTCAACCACAGCTTTTCTCAGTGTTTCCACTGCCTCTCTTAAGCCAATAGGTGTAATACAACAGCAGATGCAAGCTGTTACAAAACGCTTTGCAGCTCTAGATTTTTACGGCTTCCTCTTTCCTACATATAAGATGGTGTGCAGTGGTCAGGCCAGGTATCCGTTTCTGGAGCTGATGGGATCTGAAATGAGGTCTATCTGTATTTGCACACGAAACCCAAGACTGTTGGGTTTGAGCCACACTTCAGGAGGAGCTGCAGCTCTAGACTCAAGAGGATGCCTGGTAATGTTAATAGAGATCATGAGTGTCACGTGTGGCTCTACTATGTGCTACGGATCTCCTTTTTTAGCATCAAATGCTTTCAGACTGCATGTAAATTATGGCCGAGGCACCATTTATAAGAGGGACCAGAAAGCCATTCTGCCCTTCTATTACTGCTTTTAAGTGCAGTACTTCTTTCTACATGTAGATCAAGTACCACTTCTTCAAAATATGATTCCTAGTCCTAGAGGAATAAAGTCTGCAAAGTAGATCTTTTTACTTATTTATTTCTTTTTTAAAGAGATGCAAAAGATGCACTTTTTCCTCAGTGGCTGGGCTATTTAGCGCTCTGAAATGCACAGATTCTGATACTCTCTCTATGTAAACAGGTTCTTGTTCTGTGTTCCAAAAGGAAATTTAAATGTGGTTGACCTGGACAGTCCAATTCCTAGTTCGCCAAAAGATCTCTGAATTCCGTGGATTTGCCACAGCCCTGATATTCACCTTGTTCTTCCTCAGGAAAGCGGCAGCTGCAGGCATCATCTTCCTGAACTGACTGTTCAGGTGTGGTATGCACTAAAGAAAAAGATCAAATGTTCACTTTCTGTTGTATTTATTCAGCCATCTTATTTCCCCCTTCCTCAGTCACAACTGTGGGACATCAGCAAGAAAAATTATTCCAAATGATTCAATAATCTGAAATTATTCCCCTACAGCATGTACATCTGATAAAATTAATTTATTGTACTTTGTTTTCCCTAATGCAACAGGAGCTGCTAGTGCTCTGTTTGCCATAGGAATGAAAGGAAGACCAACACAGACTTGTTAGATTTTTGGAGTAATGCTATTGTCTCCTGTATTTGGAATTACACTAGAAGATCAAGCCCATATCTCTAGGAAAGGGGAGAGGAAGAGAGAGAGAAAAACCCAAACAAACAAAAAATTCCAACTATAAGCTATGTTGGATACAATTCCACCTCATCTTTGTGCTGAACTCTTGAGCTTCTCTGGGGCTTATTAGCTCTCAGAGGGCAGTGCTGGATTCAGGCTGACTCTGCATCTGTGTAGCAGTACGTCCTGACTGATACCCCCTCCTCTACTGCAGCTTAAGTTCAAAGATGCTCACTCTAGGCCATGCATTACTGTTTCTGAGCAGACAGAACTGGCAAGTGCTATTGCCATAAATGCCAAGGATGGTACTTGGAAGTAATAAACAGAACTGGCCTTTAACTGGATCAGCCAGGCTCAGCTGAGCTTTTTCACCTCCCATGAATACTTCACTTCTGTGGATATGCATGCAGTTAACCTGCAATGTTGACAGAACACCCACAGGTAATTAAGTGCTTTCTGCAATAAAAATTCCAAACCTGTTTTCCTTTCAGTTGTTGTTTCTGACTTACATGGCCAAAAAATGAAGCTATCTGCAACTATCTTTGAAAGATACATTAAAACCTGGATTCCTGATTTCCGTCTAGTTTCAAAAAGAAAAATTGAATTGAAGAGTGTATCTAGCTTACTTTTCTTGAAGACAGCATGTAGTTTCTTTTTCTGCCAGACACTGAAGCATATGCATGAAGGTAGCAGAAACACTATGCACAACAGCCCAGCTACAGTAAGAGAAATTCTGATAATGTCCATCTGGAGGTCCTTCCCTAGGAAGCAAACAACATTCTCTAAGAAGCATTACAGAGCAAAGTTCTATGGCCCTTGAATTAGCTGACAACTTTGTCTCCAACTCTGCTTCTGGATAAGTCTGCGACACTGGAAATGGATAGAAGAAAACCACTCTTGCTTTAAATGGTAAGTGAATGAGCTGTAGTATGTTTCAAAGTAGGTCACAATTCTTTAGCTCTATATGCAGTATTATACAATGACCCACCTGGCACAGTGATAGACAATGGAGTTGCAGGAGATGTGGTAGGTAGAGTAGTGACTAAAGCACCACTATCTGAAGCGTGTTTGCAAATGACATCTTTTGCTGCAGTTCCAGGCTCCAGGACCTGGTTTGCAGAGCACCTGAAAGACATTTAAAGCAAAACAGAAAAAAAAAAAATCACGGAAAAAAATCCAGTCAAGTGTAATAGCTTGTAGCATTTATTTTTAGATCACTTACTTTGTCCAGTTTCTACAGGAGCCATTGGGCTGATCGTTAAAAGTTCCATAGCGGCAAGTTTGGCAACCTTCAACAAACAAGGACAGATAAATTTGTACAAGATGAGCATTTAAAACATGTGAAACATTATTTTTACCTGCTTGTACAATTACTATGATCCACGTTCACAGAATTACTATTTCAGAAGCTGCTCTGAGTATGCAAGGCAAGTCTTTCCCTGTGACCAGTTTATTGGGCACCAGATGCCACAAATCATCTGGAATTCCCAGCTCAGTTTCCCACACGCTGGCGACAAAAAACCTGTTGTGCAAAGGAAACTAACTGGTGCACGATTTGAGCTGCAGTAGGGCTCAGAGTTCGGCGGGTTTGTCTGCTGCTGTGCTCGCGCCACGCACCATGCAAACTGTTTAGCAGCAGTAGCAGCTTTTATCTTGCGAGGTCTTTACTCGAGTTGTTCTGCGCCGTGCAAGAGGTAGTGGTGCGTCCGGTGCAGCGAGTGCAGGAGGTTTAAGCTGGTGGGGAAAGGTGACCTTACCCTTCCCGGTGTTCTCCTGGCCCACACCGCAGCTTGGGTCGCAGCGGGAGCAGCCGTTGCCGCTGCAGTGATACCCCTCCTTGCACGTACACTCAGCATCGCTTTTTGAGGAACACTCTTTTAAATACTTGAATCTTCCTGGAAGGTGGAAACGAGCCGTGGGTTAGGTATGCGCTCAGGCACACGCAGCCCAGCAAAGGCTCGGGACCTTTGCTCTCACAAAAATGAGGCTGAGGGCTTCAGCGGGAAGCCCCGCAGACGCATCGCGTTATTTTGCGGGCGCCGTTTTCACTCGCAGCGACGTGACAAAACTCACGCACGGTCTTTTACCCCGGGAAGGTAACACGGGGCAGCGAGAAGCCGCCGCCGTCCCGCCCGGGCCCCGCCGCCGCCCGGTACCTTCGCACTTCCGGCAGAGGGTGCAGCCGCTGAGTCCCGCCGCGCTGGAGAAGGTGTCGGCCGGGCACTGCCGGCAGGACGCGCCCGCGCCCCGCCCGCAGCCCGCGCTCACCACGAAGGTACCTGCGGGCCGAGACAGAGGGTGGCTGCCGTGGGGCCGCGCGCAGCGCCCGGCGCCCCCCGGCCCGGCCCGGCGCGGCCCGGTCCTCACCCGCTGGGCAGTCGGCGCCGCACGGCAGGGCGGTCGCGGGCCCCGCGCTCAGCGCCAGCGCCAGCAGCGCTGCCCGCAGGAGCGCCCGTGCCCGGCCCGCCCGCGCCGCTGCCGGTGCCATGGGGTCGGTGCGTGGCGGCGCGGCCCGCTGGAGTGCGCGCGGGGCGGCGGGCGCCGGCCCTTAGGGGCCGCCCCCGGAGGGCCTGGCTGCGTCAGCCCGGGGGCGGCGGGGAAACCCCGGCCCGGCGGGGCTTTCCGTGCCCCCCCCCCCCCCCCCCTCCCGGGCGCGACCCCCGGCTCTGCCGGGCAGCGCCCTGCAGCCCTGTCACCGCTGCCGGGCAGCGCCCGCCGCTCCCCACCGGGGCTTCCCGCTGAGTCCCGCGCGGAATCCCCGCGGTGGCTTGGCGGCACGGCCCGGCCCGTCCGCGCCGCGGGCAGCGGGCCGCTCCCCGGCCGCGCCCCCGAAAGGCGCGGGGGAGGGTCTGGGGGGCGCGGCCGGCGAGGGCAGAGGGGTTAGACCGCACCGACGTGTCTGCAGACACCTCCGCCGGGCGCGGAGACGCTGTGTCTGAAACCGCCTCGGGGCGAGGTAAATCCCACAGCGCGGCCATAACGGAAAGGAGCGGCGCGGCCGGCCGGCGGGTCCCGCCGGCGCTCGGCGCCCTCCCCGCGCGGATCAGGCCGGGGGCCGCCGAGTCGGGCCGGAGCGGCTGAGGCGGGTGGGTGGGGAACGGTGCGGCGGGCCACGCCCGCGGGGGGCGGGTGACGGGCCTGCCGGCACGAGGCCACATGACGCTCGCTGCCCACGAGTGGCGGAGGCGCTGGCCTGACGCGCCCGGCGCTCCGCGGCAGCGTGGCCCCGCCCCCTGCGGCTCCCCGCGGCCAATCCCCGCCGCTCTTGTGCGGGCGCGTGGCCGCGGGCGCCGGCCTGTGGCCGCTGGGCCGGAGCGCGGCCGGCGGCGCGTGCCCCTCGCGAGAGCGGCTGCCGCGCGCGTGAGCCGGCGCCGGGCCGCCTGGGCAGACGGGAACGGAGGGACGCGGTGGAACACGCGAGGAGCCTTGCAGAGTGCGCTATAACTGACAAGCGAAGGCACCCCCCAGCTGGTGCGCGCCCGGCAGGCAGCGCGAGGACCAGGCCGTCGAGGGTTCTGAGTGGCGAGCAGCGTGAGCAGCACACAAAACCTCCCGTGCCGGGAGCCGAAGCCCGCACCAACCCCCGGGCCAGCCCCCAGCAAAGCCCTTCCCTGGGACGTGCTCTCCTGTGACGTGACCCGGACTCGAGCTGCTCTGCCAGAGCTCTCGTGAGCCCGTCACCAGGGAACCAGAGCCGGGCTGCCAGCACCTGCTAGTAGCGGTTTTACACAACAGGGCTATCTGCAGTCCTGAAGGGCCCCGTTAACGGGTCCGTCGGCCTTTCAAAACATAGAAACCTCCCCTTAGAACCAGGGAAAACTCTGTCCTTGAGCCGTGGGCATTTTCTGTGTACCGTGAGC
Organism: Mycteria americana; assembly: GCF_035582795.1. Classification (NCBI taxonomy): domain Eukaryota; kingdom Metazoa; phylum Chordata; class Aves; order Ciconiiformes; family Ciconiidae; genus Mycteria; species Mycteria americana. The sequence continues at coordinate 11,558,654 of NC_134382.1, forward strand.
CGCGGGAAACAGGGATATGGGTGGGACATTTTGGGCAGAACTTGGAGAAGAACGGTGACTTGGTTCAGCGCTCCACATAAGTGCGAGGGCTGCCTCAGGAGCAGCAGCAGCAGCAGCTCGTTTTGAAGGTACGTACCTCGCGATTGCGCTGCTGTAGGAGGGTGGCGTCACGGTGGTGGGCCCCGCAGCGCCGGCTGAAGCTGCGTTCGGAGCGAACGTGAGAAAAACGCAGCGTTCTGCAAACGGAAAAGGAGGACGGACGAGTATCGGAGACACGACCGCGACGAGAGCGCGGGCAACGCGCTGAGGGGGCGGAGGGGGAGGCGGGCTGCAGGCCGGGGGTGCGGAGGGGGAGGTGGCGGCGGCGGCTTCGCCGCGTCGGGAAGGCGGAGTCGGGGCGGGGCCGTCCAGAGTCGCCCGCGCCTCGGCCGAGGTGAGTCGTCGCCGCCGCCGTTCCCGCCGCCCGCGCGGGCTGCGCCGCGCCCCGGCTCGCCGGGGCTGACCGGAGGAGCCCCCGGAGGGCGGTGGGCGCGGGGCGGGCCGCCGCTTGCGGAGGGCGTGGGCCTCGCGGGGCCTTGCGGGGGGCGCGGAGGCCTCCCGGGGTTGCACCGCCTCAGCGGTGGCTCTGCTCAGCGCCCGGCCGCGGGCAGGGTGGGAAGGCCGCTGGCTTGTCTTCCGGGGGCCGAGCCTCTCCGCGTCTGTGCTCCGCGCGATTGCGGACTCTCCTGTGCCGCAGTTCGTGGTCTTCTGAAATCCTTGCTACGTCGGATGGTGCCGTGTCCTAAAATAAACACGCGAATATGTCGGGAGGTGGCCGTTCATCCGGACTGGCTGAGCTAATGACCCTTAAAGTTTCCCTTGCCTCTGGTAGCTAGCTGTGTGCCCGGGGCTTTGAAGGGTGTGGTTTTTTTTAAAGCCAGCCGCCTTAGAGTTTCTGATTCAGCCATCTGCCAGAAGGCTCGAGAAATGTGCGTGTACCCACGTAGGGGAATACGTTTAGCTTAAAGGTTTGAGGCAGCCTGTGCATATGCTGGCGCTGAGAAGCAAATGGAAGACTTGTATTTACTACGCCTAGATAGCTCGCTAAATGAAGTGACTGTTATGTCTGTATAACTTGGTTCTGCCTTTTCGTAAAACAGCCTTGCCCTGGCAGCACTTACAGCGTGACAGCTATTTGCATACACACGCACTCACGTAAAGAGCAGTACTAATGCTCGAGAATTTGTCAGTGTATTATGATAAACGTCTAAGGACAGTAGGGAGAGACTGCATTTTGCTAGATCAGGGGAAAGAGAAAAGCTTTCGGGATCAGGTGCCTATTTGCATCTAAAGAACTAATGAAAGAGAGGGCTACAAACTATGATCTAGAGTATTTTTCTACAGTAAGAAGCAAATGCAGTATTTCTGCATTATGGATATTCAGGTAGTCTGTTGCTAGTTAGTCAAATTAATATGAAGATTAATTTTGCAGAATCAACGTATACCTTCAACATGAATTATTAAGAAGCTCCAGGTTGTCCTGAAGTTAGTGCTAATACCTGTGATTTGAATATACTTGTTCAGTTGGCCTTGCATTTGACAGTACATAAAGCTGCCCTAAAAGTTGGATTTGACACACTGAATTAGTCTGCTTGGGCTGGTTCTGCATGCTGCAGGACGCTCTGCTGTATATTACTGTGTTCTAGAAATACCGTCTTTCTAAATCAGGATAACAGTAGGGAGCGAACCTGAAAATAGGTGAAGTTGAAGCAGGATGAGGGGATGGTTTTCTTCATGTAGGGAACTAAACGTGGATCTCATTTTATGAAGAGCTCCCAGGTGCTATGTGCATTTCTGGGTGGAAAGTCCCTACGTAGGAAAAAATCCCTGTCTTGTAGAGTGGATCACCTGTGAAATGCCTTCTCACACCACTCATACTGGTCTGATGGACTTCTGTCAGACCAGTATGAGTTAGTGTGTATTTTACATGATGTAGTTAAAGTTGCTTAACTTAACCTTCAAATGGAAATTTGGCCATTCACCTCAACTTGAATTCAGGAGCTAAAAAAAAAAGTCTTAAGCCTAGTTTGTTCCATTTGCTAAATTCTGTGGTCTGCTCCCCCATCACACATATGCACACATGTTTCTCCCCCACAAAACTGTGAAATACCCAGAAAATCTATTGCTCAGGTTTTGCAGGGGCACTGGTCGAGTCATTATAAGTCACAGGAAACTCTTCATGAAGCATGGTGTGTGGAAACTAAATACCAGACATGAGGTCAAAGCTCATGTAAGCCCTTTTTGTAAACGCTGACCTAGGTAGGAGTCAGGAGTCTGGGTATGAGTGAGGGTGTGCAAATTGAAAACAACTCTGCCACCCACCTTGAACCCTTCTCTCTGGCAGACTCAAGTCATATGAAGTCTTGATTAGGCCAGGCTGCTTCCTGTTCTGGTGCTGATGTGCTGTGCCTCCCACTGCACAAATGTCTTAATCCCTTAATATCATAATGCATTCTTTGTAAAAAGCTCTTTAGTTAAATGGGATTGCTATGAATATTAATTAAAGCTAGAGAACCATTTTGAGGTGGCTTAAATGAAAGATAATACAGAAATGCAAATTCCTCACTGTTAAACTTCACCGTTAGGAAGGATTTGTACTAGGCGATTTGCCTTCTAACCACGTTGTCTCTTTCTACCCCCCTCAGCCCCTCCCTTCACAACCATCTCACCTGATAGCAACCCCTCAAGATATGGCCTCAAAAAGAGCACTGGTGATTCTAGCAAAAGGGGCAGAGGAGATGGAGACTGTAATCCCCACTGATGTTATGAGAAGAGCTGGGGTGAGTATGCAGACAATGAAAAATCTTTTTGTGAGTGCTTGGTCAAGGGAAAATCTTGGCCTCAAGTTGATGTTCATTGCTAGGAGTTCAAGGTGTAGTCTGTTGTATGAGGTGAAAATTTACCCATGCCTTCTTGCTGGTTAGCAAATATTCGTGCCATGCCCCAAATAAGCAAGCACGACTACTGACATTTGTGCAAAAGATAAACTTTTAAAATAGGAGCCTAATGTAAACTGGAGTGGGTGTTTCAAGTAAATCTTAGCTTGTCAGAAAACATGGCTAATCCCATGCATAGTAACAGGAAGTGCTTTTTTTGTAGGGGTCCGAACAGCTCGGTACATTACAGCTCATGACATTTGACATTACGTAGCTTTTCTTGAGCTACTTTTAAAATTCTGTTATTAACCAGAATTCTGTCTGATGGGATTCCTCATGCTGTTTGTTCCTTTTGCAACTATAGTGGTACACAATGTTATCATCTGATTAGGTATGAAAACAACATTTTACATACACTAACTTCATGTGTATAGAAATTACTAAAATGAAAATTACCTTCTCCCACCACCTTTGTCATTCCATTAATGTACTCCCCATTTTGGCTGCCCTAAGAAGCACAAGCTTGTCTGCTTATTTAGTGAATGTGAGCTGTGCCATGCCCATCTATGATATTATGATCAGGCATCTAAAAGTCAAGGGAGAAAATTGAACATGCCATAAGTGTGTTAGAGAATGGCTTGAGCCTGCAGAGAGACTTTAATTCAATACCTGATCTACTTAGTCCAGCTCTCCTGGGTTGTATTGTTTTGTTTAAAACCTGTGGGATCAGGTGTTCTCTAAATGTCCTGTTTGAAAAGTTGAACTATTAGTTGAACTATTTTGGTAATCTCTAGGCGAATATCACTGCTTACCTTGTGTGTTTGAACTTCATCTTGGTTTGGGGAAACTTAAATGTTGCTCTGTTCTTGACAGCTTTCAGTAGTGCTTTGCTCATTCTGTATACTACTTAAGAACTAACGTATAAGAAAAATGCCCTAAATTCTTGAATTGTAACAATATATGTATTCTTCTGTTAGATCAAGGTGACTGTTGCAGGCCTAACAGGAAAAGAACCGGTGCAGTGCAGCCGAGATGTCTTCATTTGTCCTGATGCTAGTCTTGAAGATGCCAGAAAAGAGGTTGGTCATCCCCCTGATCTGATATAATGGCCAACATAGCCTTTCTCACAGTTTCAGAGGTGAATTTGGAAAGTTTATGCATTACCTTTAGAAATATGTTGCATGTTATGTTAGCTCTATGCAGTACTGAATCATAGAACTGCACATCCCGCAGTGCTCCCCTTCAGTGTTCTCCTGCTTCATAGCATGCTAGGATCAGACAGATTTCTTAATTCTGCAAGGGTATTTGTTTTTGCAAAGCTTCAAACATAGAGCTTTATTTTGTGTGCTAGTCGGCCCAACAAAATACCGTGATTTGGAACAACTGAAAAGTTCTGATGGGAAGCTAAACAATGCTGTTAGACCTGTACGGTAAGGTTGGAGTAAAACCACTTGTCCTTACAATGCAAGAGCTGCCATTTGCTTGCTGAAGGTCTTAAATGCACTAGGCTTAAAAGTTAGTTCTGTGACAGACTTTATCAACAATAGGCTCTTCCTGGACTAGGAAACAGTATTTTCTTCCATAATTGGAACTGGTTGTCTGATCATGAAGTGTTGTTCAACAGAAGAAAAGGTAGATCACTTTGCTTCTCACTCGAGTCAGCTGTAGTGGCCTTAAAACAGTGTAATGTATCTACCAGCCTCTGTTGAACAGAACAATTTTATCTTTTGTTTGTTTAGGGGCCTTACGATGTTGTGGTCCTGCCTGGGGGTAACCTTGGAGCTCAAAACTTGTCAGAGGTAAAGTTCTGGTATCTTAAAGATTCATGGGCATTCTCATGAGTAGTGGGTGATCTACACTTGCTTAGTAATCCTGCAAATTCAGTTCAGCATCTGAAAATTCTCTTCTGAATGAATCAGTAAACTAATTGTTAATTGTCTTAAGCCTTCTTGTGAATATATAGGTGAGACAACTGGGTAAATTCTTGGACTTTGAGTATCTAGTTAAGCAGAATAAAAATGGAAGGGTGCTCTGTATTGTGGGAAAATCTCTGTTTGTAATCACATGAAGATGAAACAGTTGCAAATGAAGATTTAATGCCATGAAATATAAAACAGGCTGAACCCACAGGAGACTGTTCCTTCGCTCAAGAATTCTGTCCCTGGTGCAAAACTGTTGTAGTGGTGGTATAAATACCTTGTGGAAGGCAGGCCGACAAACAAGTTGATCTATCAGATAGGATTTAGATGGTATCACACATTTGTAAGTCCTGGAATATGCAACAAATATCCCATATAAATCTTCTTAAGAATGATAGAGACTGTCTGGAGGTATCTCATGAATACTCTTTCCTATTTGTCTTGTGAAGTTTTCAAACAACTTTCTACGGCTATGGATTAACCAGCTTTTATGTGGGCGAAGTACTTCATTGCAGTTCCTTCTGATTTCCTTGCTCTTTCCTTGTGGGGCAAGTATTTATTGGTTTCAGTTTTTCTCCTTCGTAGTGTTTTCATTGCCCTCTGTCCTGAGGCAGGATGGCGAGTTGTCAGCTGGTTTTCTTTGTGGAACTTGTTTATGAATTTGCAGCGGAAAATATTTCAACCGTGCTTCAAATAATCAACCCCAAACAATGACTTGTGATATGGTTTCTTCATACAGTCTCCTGCTGTGAGAGATATTTTGAAGGACCAGGAAAGCAGAAAAGGCCTGATTGCTGCTATATGTGCAGGTGGGTTAACAAGACGTCTTGCTTTGTAAAGCATTTGGATATGTTGAAAGGGCATGCAGTCAGTTTCCTGTCTTAGAGATCTGTATTCCTGTAAGTTAGTAGCAGGGATTTGTACTATACATGCACCCATCAGCATTTGAATTTTTTGTAAAGTTAATAGCAGAGGAATCTCTAAAATACGTGAACTCTTATCCTGCAAGTTCTGCTTGGTACCCAGTTCTTTCCAATGAGTTGTGTTACTGTCTTTAACCTAAAAAGTGAAAGGTAATGTGCTAGGATTTTTTACAAAATATTTGCTTATTCTGGTGATCTTTCTGTGAGGACACAGTGCTGGCAGAACATCATTACTATAAATTTATCTCACATCTCCTCTCTTGCCCTTTCGCTTCAGAAGGAAGGCTGTAAATATAGAATTACAGGCTCACTCTCCCTCATCTGAGTGGTAGCAAAAGATGGAACTACTCTGAGGAGAAGGCTGTTTGCTTACCTATTCTGCACAGCTAGGTATCCAGTTCATTCCTTTGTAAGATTTGTATGTAAAAAAGCAGGATGAACAATTGCCAATACTCCCAACTGAACTGAGAGGCTGGCCTAGGTACCTGTAGCTGAAAACGAGGAAAGTGGCGATGAGTGTGTAAAAGACAGTCTAACAGTGTGTTTGTGGAGTGTGTTTTCACTTTTGTTTTCTGGTACGTTGCTGGGGTTTTTTTGCTTTCATTCTTCAGTTAGGTGATACGCATACAGAGTTGTGAACATTCTTGAATTTGGCAGTGGTAGTCTTCTACTTCTCTGTCTGTAGCTCTTGCAGAACAATCGCGAATTCACGGTTGCCCAGTAAAGGCCTTTGCTTGTAATCAGGATGGTTCATTTATTTAGGTATAATGCTTCTTAGAGCTGATTCCAACTGAACACAAAGAAGGTTATTTCCTGGACTATATCTGAAATGAATCAAATGTACAGAAATGAAACTCACATTAGGCAAATCCTGCCTTCAGTTTCTTTTGGAATTCCCATAAGGATTTTCTGTCAGATGACCTAAGACCTCTTGACACAAACTCCTTCCTCAATTCAGGCCAAGGAGGAAGTGTGAAAAGAAAAGAGAAAGACTGTTAAAACCAAAAACTTAGCAGTTAGCCCATGATCTGTCCAAAATACTGCTGGGTATGCAATTCCAACATGTAAAGGCTTGCTCAAATGAAATTTTAGCTGTTAAGTCTCTAAATTCAGGGCTTAACAAGGTCGTAAAGTAATTTTACCTAGTTAATGTTTAGATGGAAATGCAGACTTTTTGTTACTTAGTTTCAAGTAGTTTTAAATAAAATGTATTATTTGGAAGTAAAATGGCCATTGTTCTTGACTCCTTCAAAGGCAACACAAGCATTGGTAGGACAGCTGCGTGAACTGGGTGTTCTCTAAACCCCCTCTTTTCTTCATCTGTTTCTCTGCTTAGGGCGTTTTGTGTAATAGAATGGGAGAGGTTATACAGCTGTGTTCTTTTTGAGGCTTTTTGCTTCAGAGATAAGGGCTGGCATCAGGTTTATAAAAAGTAGTCTGTCCACAGTGAGCTTTGGCCCCTTGAGGGCCTGGTGCCTGAATGTGTGTTCTTAAAAGTGTTCATAGCAGCAAACAGTTCCTCACTGGTGCAACTTCGTGTCCTTGCAGGTCCTACTGCCCTTCTGGCACATGGGATAGGGTTTGGAAGCAGAGTCACAACACATCCTTTGGCCAAAGATAAAATGATGAATGGAGGTATGTAATAACTTTCGTAAGTTTCTCTCTAAACCCTTCTTGGAATTTTTTGGTTTTGGCTGAACCCTTGAATTAAAGAAAGGAAAATAGCTTTTGTATCTTACTTTGTGTCTCTGAATTTCCTTAATGCTTTCCTGAATGTAATCAAAATTCAACTGAATATGCTAAGACTGTATTTCTAAGTCTGTTTAACCTGAAAATACAGGGCCCCATTAACGTTCTCATCCTTGCGGAAGATACGCTGCTGCTGTCATACTAGGAGCATTTTTTCCCTTATCCTCTTGAGGCTGAGCCATCTCTTGCCCTTTTTGTTCTTTGCCTCAGTGTTCCCAACAGCAAACCTCAGCAGCACCTTTCCTGCTCTCTCATGAGTAGTGCTTTGGTGCTGTGAGCAGCTGATGGGTCTACACTTCTTTCTCATAACTAAAGGAAGTGGTGGTGAAGCACTATTAAGAAGTCATTCTGTGAATGTTAACAAGCCTGAAGGTGAGCAGGAGATGGCAGGGTTCCTCCAGTTTCCTCTGCATGCATTTGGAAAAAAGAAAGTTGTGAACAGCTACACAAAAGCAGTCTGACTTCCAAAAGTAACCCCACGGGAACTGACAGGCACAGCGAGCGCTTCTTGATGAGCTTGTAGAATCAGAGGTGCATTCCCATACCATGCGAATAAGCTGCCAGAGCTCCCTGCGGGCCCTTTTCCTCCCTGAGGACTGCCAGGTAGTGATGAGCTGCTTGGTTCCGGGGGGCAGGGGTGCAGCGCCCAAGGCAGGCTGGGCCCGCACAGGTGGCTGAGGTGCCTTCTGTGGAGCACAGACGCTGTCGGCGGGGAGCCACCGCTCCTCAGCTGCTGTAGCCTGCAGGCAGCAGTGCCCTGCGGCAGGCAGGTCTATGATCTGCGGCAGCTGCGGGCACTGTGCTGGAGACTGACCCTCTTTCTGTTGTGTGTCCTCCCAAGCACACTACTGCTACTCTGAGAGCCGCGTGGAGAAAGATGGGAACATCCTCACCAGCCGTGGCCCTGGTACCAGCTTTGAATTTGGATTGGCCATTGTTGAAACACTGATGGGGAAGGAAGTGGCCGAACAGGTGAAGGCACCCCTAATACTGAAAGAGTGAAATCCTGGTGTGGGACAGGGAGTAGGACAATTTTGGATGGAGAGTCTTGTCCTTTGTAGAATAACTGTAAGATGCACTGTTGTAAATACAATTTAATTGTGGGTGAAATTAGCAACTGTACTTGCCTAAACTGGGATACCTTAACAAACCAATGGTCTTTATTTCTGGAAAAAGATCCTGTTAGCAAAAAGCTTCATCACAAAAAAGCAGCCAGCACCTAATAATCTTAGTTAGCTCTTGGATGGCATTTAAAAATCATATGGGAAAATGTTTGCCGAGTAAATAAAAATGAAGCAACCCTGCTTGTGTGTTGTTGCTTTGTGTGTTTTCTCCCAACCCAGACCTGTTAAACCTTTTTACCACTATGGCTAGCAATGTACTATTGAAAACAACTCCTGTCTAGAATCTCACACAGTTCTTCTGACGTGTGAGCTGAAATGAGAAGGTGGTCAAGCACTGGAACAAGCTCCCTAGGGAAGTGGTCATGGCCCCAAGCCTGTTGGTGTTCAAGAAGCGTTTGGGCAACACTCTTAGATACATGGTTTAACTTTTAGGTTGCCCTGTGCAGGGTCAGGAGTTGGACTTGATGATGCTCGTGGGTCTCTTCCAACTCAAGATATTCTGTGATTCTATGAAATAGATTATTAAGTTGTAACTTAGAATTTGTTAAAACAATATTTCGTTTCCTGTATGCAAATAAGGCCAATTACTAGTATTGATTCTAAGACAGCATGGAACTAAATTAAAAGCAGGAATATTCTTACCTTGTCAAGCACCCTAGAGTTCCTATAGCTAGCAGGTTGTCCATGATACTATTGGAATTTGTCTTCTACATTAAATGATTGCAGATCCATTGAGCTATTCAGGCAGCTAATAATCGGCATAAAGCAGGAAGTTTGGACTTAGTAGCTTACCACCAGTAGCAGTGCTTGTTTCTGCTTACTGTAAATCAGAACTTGATACAAGCCTGGTTTAAGTGAGCATATGTCAGTTTAGAGGAGTTGCTGGACAGGTCTCTGGAGGAAGTAGTGGAGCTGTATCCCCATGATAATTAAGAATTTGGGATCAATTTTTGTCTTTGCTACCTGTCTTTTACCAAATAACTCTGCTGTTACCTGGCTCTGTCAGCAATCACTTACAACATGGCAGCTCACTGGACTCTGAAGTTACCACAGCATCTGGAGACCTGGTTCTGCATACATCTGAAGTGTACAGTCTGAACTTTAGAAAATGACTGCATAGGTGCCTTCATGATGATTGCTTATTTTAATGGGAAACAAGTTCATTCTCAATTACTGCATTTTGGTAATGAAATACATAGGTACTTTTGCCAATTTAGAATTAAGAAATGTCTCTACACTGTTAGTATCTACTGGAAGAACTGCTTTAGCTGTATGCTCTGCCTCTAATTTGTTTAGGAAATCTTCCTTATTCTTCTCTAGCTTTGAAATATGCTCAAGATATGCAAAAAGTTCTAATCTATGTAAGATTGGACATGTTTGTTTGTTAAATCTGCACGTCTAACTGGTATTGCCATGCAAATGTAAACCAAATGATGGAAAGATTCTTTGTCCTAGAATCTGGAATAATCACTTGTTTTGTAAATGAGCATGATTCAGAATACAGGAAAAGCTGTGCATTCCTGGGCTGTAGTACTGCTTTACAGCATTAGAAGGAAAAAATTTCTGTGCTTGTATTATATTTAGGCTTCCAGAAATCTTTTAATATAAGGCATTAATGAAGCGGACAGAAATTTGATTATACATTTTTATTTTTTAATCTAAGGCTGAGAGAGTTCAGTTTACAGAAAGGAGGTTTTTCAATGTGTACATTTGGGCTTTCCCACTCCTATTAAAGTAGTAATAGGAAAGCACTCAGTAAAATGCGCTTAGAGCCCATTAATGTATCTGGTTAACTTGCAGATTCTTTCACTGCATTCAGCAAAAAGGACCTGGTTAATGACCTGTGGTAATGCTGCTTGCATCACAGTTTCCTTCATAAAGCTGACCCTGTTCCCAACCTTTTACATTGCAGATGTCCAGCAAACCTGAATTTACATGGGTTCTCTGTTTCTGCCAAGGTGTCGTTAACTCAGTCTTTAGTTAGGGGAGGTGTATGAACTAAGATTAGGCTAATTTTCCTCTTAGGGGAAGTGTTAAGAAGGAATTTGCTGATTTGAGGGGAAAAAAATTGCCTTCCAATTTGTGAAATGCTTTTTTCCTCTCTCCTTATCCAGTTCGTACAGAGGTTCCCTAGCTGTTACATATCTCTCTTCCTAAAATCCCCTTTATCTGCTGCTGAAAGATGAGATGAGGTACTTTTCTTCTCGGTGTTTCATGAGCACTAGAAACGTTGTGCCTTTTTATTATTGGCAAGCCTTAGTTTTAGAGCCTATGGTAATTGGATATTTGCTGCCACAGAACTTGGCTTAAAATGAAGAGACTGCATCCACTCTTCTCTAGCTAGCATTTACCATTCTGTTCCCTGACAGTTGGAGGATTTGGGGGATGGATTGTTTTCCTGCTGAGAAGGTAGTCAGTTAGCATCTGCTGTATGCCTCGTATGCCTCTCAAGAACAGTGTGGGTTTTTTTTCTCTTTATTCTGGTTGTTGTGTAGGCTTGAATGCATAATTGAGAGTGAGCTCTTTTATTGACTTGAGAAGTATTATATGACTTAGGGACAGGAATGTACACAAGATGGCATAGATGCTAGTGTCAGCAGTGAATACTTGTAATGCTGAAAAATATTTCCCTTCAGAATGAAGGAGATTATAAATGAAGCAGCAGCTCTGAACCAGAAGAAACAAAGAACATGCGGAGAGTGAGCAGTCTGGTTTTGCTGCAGTTCTTTGGCAAGTTTCTTTCCAAAAAGGGAAAGCAAAGTACACAGGCGCAAATCCTAATCCAGGAATATGTCCCTCCGAGCAACAGAGAAAGGATGCTCTTCTAGAGAGAGAGAGGCATTACTTTTGAAATAGGTGGAGACAAACGCAGCCATAACGGATGCAAAACAGCCTGCACACTAGTACTTACAGCTGTAAAAGTACACAGGGGAATATGCTTCATCCAGTAATTACAAGCCTTGGACAGCTTGCTAGCCATTTTGAATATGCATACTACTTGGTATGACCTAACTACAAGGCACGAAACCCACAGTGACTGTCAGAGCAAAGAATGATTACTTAATCAGATTATTTTGTTTGTTCTTTCAACAAAAAAGATGCATTGTGATGCAAGATGTAAGCAATGATCCCAAAAGATAAAGACGGCTGTCTTCCAGCAGCGTGGATGACATGTGACTTGGTTGGAAAGATAAGCATGTAAAAGAGAAGTAGGAGGGTGCCAACCACAGAAATAATCACGAGCTCTGGATCCATACCATCATTCAGGTTCACATGCTGTACCTCCAGAAAAAAGGATGCATTGCTGTTACAGGGAGACTACATTTTAGTAGGACAGGGGATGCAATGTTTGAAGTTTGAAAAATAAGCAACAAAACACTGAGTGAATGAATAAATTGTTGCTCAAAATTTTAAATGATAGTTTGGCATGTTTAGAATGTGGTCTTGCATGTGGTACGTCTGTGTGAAATGCAGTGTGGAAAGAAAGCAAAATACATAAAATGAGAGCTGAGCAGGCCCCAGCACAGGTCTGCGTACCTGCTGCCCTGATCTGTCAGCTAAATGCTTACTCCGCTAACATTTCCTAGCTCCGAACTTTCATGGAGGTTCTGTAGTTCTTGCAGCATCGTCACATGGCAGGAAGTTAAAAGGTTTCTGGGAAGAACAGCAAAAAGGGACAGGCTGCCCCTGCCGGAACAATTTATCTGGCCTTCAGCCTCTTCCCTGCTGTCTCCTGAGAAGCATCCACAGAAGGGAAGGGGCTAGGAGCAGGTTGTGTGAATCGCTGTAGCGGGTGCCGCCTCAGACACTGGCCCAGCTCCTTCAGTAAGCGTGCGTTCAGTGGGGTAGGCATCCCAAGGCAGACCTTACCCTTCCAGAGCTGCCAGACCTGCTGTACATGAATCTTCCGTGTCTAGGAGCATCCCCCTTTCTGCATACGTGGATACTCTGCAGAGCTCTGTGCATGCAGAGTAGGCTCAGCCACACAGCCCAGAGGTGAAGGAATTGAATCCAGGTCTCCTGTGTCCTGAGTACTCTAACCAGTAGATTACTAGTTAAGGGACTAGGCAGCATTATTGGTTTGTCTTTTTCTGGCCACTCTTTGGGAAATGGGGCTGACGTACGTAATAGGCTCCAGAAGCAGGTTCAGACTTGTAAAACCCAGTATCCTATTTTTTAGGTAACGTAATTCCTCTGTATTGTCTAGGTGCATTGAGGACTCCACCGGGTGGCACAGCAGTTAAGTATTGCAGTGCTCTCTGTTGCACTGTCTCTTTAGCGGCTCTAGAGCCTTTGTGCTTTCTACAAAACTGTTGTGTGTGCTAGAAGGTGTCAGTGATTTTATACAAGCTTATATACAAGCTTTTATATTCAGGCTTGTTGTTCTTTTCCTTAACTTCATTCAACAGCTTCTAATTATACCCTTTGTGCCACCTTAAATAATTCCTCCCTGTGCAGGGTTTACAGCCCTTTGAGTCCTGTAGATACTTATGTACCTTTAACAATTTAATTCAAGGCCATTCCAGTAGTGGTAGAGGGAGGAAGAAGTAAAGGTGTCTGAGGATCTCATGCAAGCACTCATATTCTAAAGAGCAGACTTATGTCTAGAGAGACTTGTGTAACAATGGCGACACTGACTTTTTCCTCAGCTGCTGAAGTTTCCCAGCAAGACTAGGGACATAATGATTTTCTGAGCAAATCTTTCTGATTTCTAAATATCGATGGTGTAACTATTTTTACAGTTCACACTGTCAACAACTCTGAGCTACAGCCAGAACTTGCCTTGCAGTTCAGGCGTATACTCAGTCAGTAACAGCTCTAAAGCCTGCAACCATCCTCTCCTCATTGATGGTTATGGTAGAATTTCCTTTGGGATTCTCGGTGTTCCTTGCAATCTTGTAGAGCAGCTATTCTGAATCAAAGGAATTCCCTGAATGCAAACAGGCGTGTTTCTGCAGGTGATTCTGCAATGAAAATTTCATCTGCTGTGTGTTGAACAGAGGATTTCCACTATTAACTGTGTAGTTTGACTCTGACTATAGCCCCAAATATTTAAAGATCTTTATTTTTCAGTAGACTATAAAGTGTAATCTTGTGACTTACTCCTTCCAGTCTAGTACCAAATTGAATTTTCTTTAATTCTGCATTTTTATTTGCTGTTCAAGACCTAGTGAAAAGAGAAGTAATTCCATTCTAAAGCATCGGTGAAGTTCCCCACAGATAGCTGTCCAAATCAATGTCTCCTGTATTCTGACCAGGAATGCCCAGAGGCAATTTTCAGGTTTTTGATAAGAGCTTTTGAAGTCATGTGCATTACAGCACCACATGCTTGAGACAGACTGCTTGCTCCTTCAGGACACCCAAATTATCGGCCTAAATTTGCTGCCAGTTCCTAAGAAAAAAATTTTCTTGAGCAGTGACCATCGTTCCTTCAAACAGCTCGGAAAGTTTTTTCCAGGGTTGAGCAGCAGCTGTGGGCACTGAGAGCCCACCGTGGCCCTGACCAGCCTCACCTGGGCCCTCTCGGCACCCTCCGCCCGTAGCCCAGGAGCTCCATGCAAGCTGAGGCTTGGGCTCAGCTCTGGTCTTTGAGGAGCCTGAGGGGGCTTCCTGGTTTGACTTTGGACCTGCCTCTCTGCTTCAGAGCTGCTGGATGATCCATCACTGGACTGCTGGCTGAAGCTGTTGTTTCTGCAGGACCTGCTCGGCTCTCCTTGCTCAGGTACTGTGGGACTATGCCCCTGGTTGGCACAGGGTGCTGCCCTGGCTGGCATCGCTGTTGCTTTTGGCTCTGCTGTTGCGGAGAAGCTACTGCTGTTGCTCCCTGCTAGTCAGTACTGCTGTGTTTGCTCTTTGAGAATACAGGATTTGCAGCTGGGCAATGCAGCATTGTTTGCTAGCTCTAAACCTGGCAACAAGGATACCTTCTGCTCTGCACTTTAGTTGGAAGTGCTTTAGTTCTTAAGAGATTCTGTTCATGGATCTTGCTTCTAGAATTTAGGAATTTCTGAATTGCTGTACTCTTAAGAGGCATATTTCTGTTGAGGTTTTTGCAGTTACAGCTATTCTTTAAACTAGTGTTTGGTTTCTCCATGTTGTTAAGTTTCAGTGAGTTATTTTGGGAGACTGGTCTGTATGTAGTTTCTAAACCACTTTACATTGCACACGTTGCACTCTAAGTACTACCGACTCTGGGAGCTGCCTACTTTTGTACATTGAAACGTGTCCAAGTTATAATGAGTTCTCCTAAGAAAGCATTGCTTACTTCCACATACACACAGCTCTAGTCTCAGACTCCCACTTTCTCCTGTATTATTTTGTATATAAATTGGAACAAGCCCTCTGACAGTGCAGTCACTGGCTGGGCTGGCCATGACTGGCAGGTGGGAGGCAAGCTGCCTTGAGCAGGGATGAAGCTGAGCGCTGATGGCACCGCACTGCCACTTGCATTTTTAACAGGAAATCTGCTGCTGGGTGGGGAATGGCTGTCAGAGAACTGGCAACAGAAGACGCATTTGTCTGTGCTAGCTTCTCTCATTGCCACATCTGATGTGTTAATCGGTTGTTCTTCCGCTGTGTTTGGCAAAGGAGTACTTTCCCTTCCTTTTGGTGCTGCAGAAGGGGAACTAATGCTTGTACTAGGAAACTCTAGGAATAACGCAGCTCGAGGATCCCTGTATGGGCTTACAAAGGCACAGGCTTTGCCATGAGCTTTCAATCAATCCCTTGCAGCAAACATAAGAGGCTTTTTTTTTTCCTCCTTCCTCCTCGGAGAACTACAGAGTACTAACACCCTTAACATAACTTAGAAAAAAGAAAAGAGTTCCTGCCCAGCCCGCGGTGACACCCGGCAGGCCGCTCCCGGGACCGCGCAGCCGCGGCGCCGTCCCCAGACAGCAGCCCCCGCCGAGCGGCGGGCAGCGCCAGCGCGCCCCCGTGCGGGGCCTGCGCGCCCCCGCTGCTGCCGCAGCCACGGCGGCTTCCCTCCCTCCCGGCCGGCCTCCTACCCTTCCTTCCTTCCTTTCTTCCCTCTTTCCCTCCCGGCCGGCCTCCTTCCCTCCCTCCCAGCCTTCCTCCTTTCCTCCCTCCCGGCCAGCCGGCCTCATTCCTTTCCTCCTCCCTCCTTCCCTCCTGGCCTGCCTGCCTCCTCTGCTTCCTTCTTTTCTTCCTGGCCTACCTGCCTCCCTACCTCCCTCCTTCTCTCTCTCCCTCCGGCCCTGGGCACAGTGGAGGCCGAGCTCGTGCAACAGGAGTTTCCATCGGTCACTAAAAGGAGTCGGAGGCTTTGGCCTCTCTAGCTTTGGGTAGAAAGGTCTTGACTGCTTGGGCATTACTGTGTGTTGAGCCCGTTTCAGGGGAATATTCAGCCTTGGTGAATTCTCCAGGGCTGTAGCCAGCGAGACTGCATCCCGTCATATCGCTTGAGAAAGCCAGGGTTCTGTATTTGTGTTGGGCTGGTCACTCCCTTGTGCATGACTGAATGTCCCAATGTAAAGCTCGGGCGTTAAATTGTAAACTGGACTGCTTGTAACACAAGCCTTACTCTTTCTGCTGCTCCAGGGCATGCAATAGCATCCTGTCTTATCGTGGAGACTGCTTTTGATCAAGTTGGTTTGATTAAGCTCAGATGACAGGAGAAGTGTGGCCTGGGAGAGGCAGTATGTCCAGAGCACCCTGCAATGGCCTGTTCAGTTGTTAGCAGCCCAAGAAGCTGAGCAATCTCGAGCTAACTCTTGCGCACTGCGTTGTGTTACCCAAAGCTAGGACTGGACTACTGCCTGCGCCTGCTGCCTCTGCCTCAGTGGAGCGGTGGTCTGCTCCTCCAATGGAAGGGTTGACTGAGGAGTGGCAGGGTCCTTGGCTATTCCCGCAGAACAATACTATTGTGTATTGCATCCAGCACAGGGCATCACATGACTGATAAAACCTATAGAAGAAAATGGCCTAACGTGGTCTCCTCCCCCCTAAAAACATGTATGTTTAGACTGTCAGTCTTTAACAAAACACTAGCATTAAATCGTTTAACTTGAAGCTAGGAGCTAAACAGTTAAGCCTTCCTTCAGGCTAGCCCTTCATCTTCAGACCCCCGTGCCAGTTCTGCATCAGCCTCTGTATAAGGCAGGAGCTCACTGGCACTTGCCTCACTGCCATCCATTTTTTAAAGAGTGTGTCTTGGACAGGGCTGTCTGTCCCTGTGGCTTTTAATGAAGTGACCACTTCAGTTCATTGGGTTTTTTCAGCATGATGAGAGATACTCTGTGAAAAGACAGCCCTCCCTCCCCCCAGCAAAAGCAGTTCAGGCTATTTTAATCCCATGAGCAACAGAATGTGTCAGGGGGTGCGCTGTAATCTCATCTCCGCCTTGAGTTGTCAGAGACCTCTGCATTGCCACGTGCCTATCGCTGTGCTGGAGCAATGTAGATTCTGCATCGTAAGAGCACAACCCCAATTCATATTGCTTAAGCTCGAAGTGCAGGGGTGTGCAACCAGGATGCAGGAAAACTTTTCTTGAATAACTTGTCAACATGATAGATGACAGATGAAGTCACCAAGTGCAGCCTAATATGGTTGGAGTCTCAGGTTTCCTCTGGACCTTGCTTAACAGCCAGTAAATGACAACACAGGGATTGCAAGGCAATGAGTAACCTTGCAAAGGTCCATTTGCTGTTCGCTTGTGTCTCCCTTGCACCTTGCCACGCAGCAGCTGGACTCAACGTGGCATGAGCTGATGTGGTCCTCAGTGTGAACTTCCCTGAAGCTGATAAGTTCCCCGAGAACTTCATGCCTGAAGACTGCGAAGTGTATAGGGCTGGTTGTATGTTCCAGTTGCCTTCCAGAAGGGTGCTCAGTAGTGAGTGCTCACTTGTGAGCATAATAAACACGTTGGCAAAGGTAAAATACGTATTTTAGGCAAGAGGAACATGCCCCTCTGTCTCCTGGGTAGGTGGTGGGCAGGCGATCATTCTTCTGCATCAGGCCTGATCATCCTATGCTTGATCCAAAGAATTTGTGCGTGGAGGGCCTCTTAGTATTTTCTCACGATGGCTCAATGTGCAGTGGTTAGAATCCTTGAGCAGATTCAGGGTGGTGATGGTGGGGTAATCTGGCAACATTTCTTTCTCTGGTGTTTCATGGCAGTATATTTGCACTCTTCTTCCTTTGCAGCTTTCACATGCTAGCAATTTGTGGGTGACAGTTTTAATCTTCAGCAAGAAGCTGCAGGTTTTAAACATAGAAGCATCTCTTCCTCTGAATCATTTTGTAAGGAAATGAATAGCAGTAATGGTTCCCATGTTTCAGTGGCATGCCACTTAAAATTTGGAATACCTAACACCTTTTCCAAAATTAACCGCAGCTGGGATCAAGGTGCACACCAATATATAAATAATATAGCAACAGTCTATGAGCAATTGCGGGTGTGGCTTCCATATATGATTCAGAAAAAATAATGAGCTGTGTGGATGCAAATAGGCATTTGGGCGGGGATTATGCAAGGCCTGAATTACAATGCAAGATGGGTGGGGGTAACACCTCTTTCAGCTTACAAATGCTAATCACAAGCTCAGCAGCCAGAAATCTCTGCAGCGCTATTTAACAAATATTAATAAGTATAATTAAACCTCGTGTGCTAGATTTTCAGTGCCAAGGAGCTATGAGAAACAGAAAATTTGCTATATGTTTTCAGTTTTAAATGAATATAACCTGCTTTGGAAAGCAAGCTATCAAGAAAAGACAAGACTAGACTACTTTAAAACAATAAA
Source organism: Mycteria americana (assembly GCF_035582795.1). Lineage (NCBI taxonomy): Eukaryota > Metazoa > Chordata > Aves > Ciconiiformes > Ciconiidae > Mycteria > Mycteria americana. The sequence continues at coordinate 11,577,045 of NC_134382.1, forward strand.
AAAGTTTACCCCAGGAACACTCAACACACACACACAAAATCAATAGGTTACCTACCTGCAGAGACCCTACAAGCAGATAAAATTATGCATCTTGTTACCTCCATCTCAAATTTTCTTCTTGACAGTAATCTAGAGAGCATGTATTTAACATACAGCTTGTAATACTATTAAAAGCATTTATAAGGGCCACAGTCTGTAATCATGAGTTTGAAGGGTGGGAATTCCACCGTGACTGGTCTGGTCATCATCTTAACCCTGAATTCCTGGCAAGAGTCGGTTTGAACACCATCAGCAACTACTCCCTACTGTAATAACTGCCCTTGCAAAATTGGTGTCTTTGTCCTGGACTAGCTGGATGTTTTGCTTTATCATGTCAAACCTACCACTTCACTTGGACTGTTTAAAAATAAAACCAAGGCTGCAGCAGGAGGAAATGCAATCTCAGTGAGAGCTCTTCTGCAGTTTCAGGACAGTAGCCCTTGTGCCTATTGCAGTCTGGGAGTGAATGGAAAACTAATAGTGACAGCAACAACAATGATCAGTAATTTTAAATGACTGCAGAATTTAATTATGTTGTTAATCAGCATGCTTCCAAATCGGTTTTATTTTCTGTCTTGATTTATCTCTTATGATGCAAGAGGAACTGGCGATGGAGAGGTTTTTAAATGACCTCCCACTACAGCTGTGCGTTATTTCCTGACATCTGTTTAAGAGCAAGTTACCATGGTGGATAAGTTAAGCTAATGGGTTTTTCAAGTCACCAGGTACTAACACAGCCTCTTCCCTTCAGGAAAAGGTATATTGAGGCAAACATTCTATCCTGTAGTTACCAGCTAGACTCAGCTCCTCTGGGTTGATTTGCTAGTCTGAAACTCACCAAGTGGGGGGGTTTTCACCAGAGCAGCCAAGCAGCACTAGGCAACGCTGACCCTTACACAGGGGAGATATGGCAGAGGCTTCTTGCTGCCACTGGTTACTCAGAGTGCGTTTTTGCTTGTGGCATCGACAGTTTTGAGCCTGGGGAAGAGGTCACATCCCACACCCTCCCCCCCAACTTTGCTGCCAGCCACATTCCATTGAGGTCTGCTCAGGGATCATGGGTTCACCGTAGGGCTGCTCTGGATCCAGCCCTCTGTAGTTGTTGCAGTACCACTCCCTTCGCCCCAGCACCGCTGCCCCTGGGACCGATGGCTCCTCACTGACATGGCTGGGTGGTCACAACAGTGCTGCTGAGGCAAGAGAGAGAGACTGCTGGGGGGGTGAGCAGTGTGCATAGCCCACTTCAGTCAGGAGGCTACGGGAAGCGTTGCCTTTCATTAGATGCACATCTTTCTTCCCTGTATTAACACAAATTCCTTGACTCTTCAGACTTCAGTGTGTCAAGTCATAACTGCTTTGAAGTGTGATTATTCCAGTCAAATCTATCTGGCAAGGGGCTTCCTCCTCAGAGGCAAGCTGTCAGGCCTTGCCCAGGTGAGCCCAAGCTCTGAATATTCAAACATGTGATCAGGCTGTTGCAAAAGCATGTTGTGTCCTGACAAGTCTTACCATGTGTCAGGGGATGAGCAGAGAAATGTCTTCTGGCCAGAACTTGCAAAGCTTCCCCCACAGCTCTACAGCCTTAATTACTCACTTGGAAAATGGAATACAATTTTTGGATCGTGCAAACTTTGTCCCCCAAAGCACAGGAATCTGATGTCTAAGAATACACAAGCGAGGCTTCCATGTGCCTTTGTCAGTGACCTCCTCATTGTCACCCAGAGAGAACCACTGAACTGTGGACCAAGTCCTCAGTGAAACCTTATCGCTTTGGATTTTTAAAGGGAAAATGGCCAAGTTACTTAAATGCTGTAAGACGTGCCTATAAATGACTTTCCTCATACTGAAGAGGCATGTGAGCTCTGTAACCTGCTCGAATGTCTTGCTCATAGCCAAGCAGTTCCAGTCGCTATTTTCAATTCAGGTTCAGTCTGTTTTACTTCAGTTACAGTCGCACTAAAGTTTATCATTTAATTTCTGGAATGAGACTTAACGCTGCACTGTTACTCAGCTGACACACAGTAGGAAAGGTAGCATCGCTACAGAGTAATTTTTTTTTTTTAATACTCAGGACTGAGTAGACAATACCAATAGTTTCAAGAAAGGAGTGTGCAGTTCTCATTTTTTTTTTCTAGGAGAAAAACTATAATGGAGGTTAGGTTAAAAGTCTTGTACTTTTTTTGGAATTTCAGAAAAGGTTATGTAAGGCCATTCAAAAGCACAAGTTTTATAAGGTTTTTAAGCTTTTCAGCACTATAAATATGAAAATAGTTTGCACTCAGAAGTAGGTCTTATTCTGAGGAAGTAAAAAATGTCTTGCTGCTACATTAGCAGAAAAGGTTCTAGCCCAATGACTAGGGAACTTCCACTGCTAACAGACGTGAAAATAAGTGCCGGGGTGCAGGGCTGGGGAAATTGTAACAAATACCCTATTTTATACCAAAGACACGTTCAGCTGTTAGTGACTTTAGAAATCTCTTTGGCCTGCCTTGCGCAAATACTAAGCAACAGCATCAAGTTGGTGTGAAGTGCAATGAGTTAGGACAGAAAGCTTATCCTATCACTGTATTGACAAAGAGAACAGTGAATTGAGACCTGGCAGCAAGTGCGATGGCTCAGACTCGCAGTTTTACTTCATCCACGTGCAATGTCTTATACATCCAGTAATACAGAATGGGTGGGCTGGCCACCCTGTCAAGAGGGGTTCATTTCTCAGTGTACGCACTGGCCATGTGACTTTTCCCTAAGTGCTTTAAGCCAAAACGATCCCACTGAAAGCAGGGAAGATGCTTGCTGTGGGGTGCCTGGATGGGGAAGATGTCATCTTTTTCCCATCCAAGAGTAGCTTTGCTACTAATTTGGGAGTAAATGCTATTAAGGGCAGAACTGAGACTTGAGCCCTTTGGGAATTCAAGTGCTTCTAGGTAAGGGGAAAAGACCAGTCTGTTCAAGCACAGGAACCTAGGCTAAAAAGTGGGGTTCCAAGTATCAGGAATGGAGTGGGACCCAGAGGTAAAAGCTACGAGAGATTTGCAGGGCAGTTGGTTAGTTTTAGACTGAGTTCTACTGAAATGACAACTACTGAGTCTGTGCTAAGTCTCACCATCAACAAGGAACGAGCTGCAGCTTAGCAGCATTGCTCTATTTGCTGCAGCAGTGATGGTGCAACTGAGAAGGTATTTTATTTTGGGGTCCTAGAGTTAAAGCTGCTCAGATTTAAGGGGAAGATTGCAAGTACCAATTTGACTTTTTCCACCTTGGAAAAATCTAGGGGGTGGAGGGGAAGCAGAGCTTTCAGCAGGATGAATATTATAGTCAACATCCTTGCACAGGATTAGATAACTTGTTTATGTTTTGGAGGCCAATCTATGTGGGCTCTTAGCAGTGTTATAGCACAGCAGTAGGTTTTTAAGCACTTACATAAATGCAGCTTAGCAATCTCCCCAGCTATAAAAGCCAAGGCATTACTGAAAAACTACAACTCACATTTTTCCCGTCAAGTAGAATGCCAAGGATGGTAACCTGCTTTATTCTGAAATAAGCTCATTCACAGAAAATGTGAAGGCTTCAGCCTGCTGGATCAAGGCAAGTATTTACCTGCATACACAGCTAAAAGATCAAAGTTGTGTGATGCTTCATATCTTCAGTAACCTTATGCATGGCTCGCATACTACAGTTAAATATACTTGCTTTGTGATGAGTATTCGCAATTTCTTTCTCCTCTTAAGAAGAAAAAAAAAATTACCCTGCTGTGCTCAAGCTTTTTTCATCCTCAGAATATGAGCAGCTCCTCTTCAGTCACCCTTAATGTACAATTTAGTTCTTTTTTAACATGAGAAATTGAAGACAGGAACACTACTGCCCTCTCTTTTCTGTATGATGGTGCCTAACATGCTATAGGTGACTCTAGAAATAACAAAGGTTATTAATAAAGGTAGGCCAAATACCTTAATCTTGCAGGATGTTTTATGGCCAGCCCAAAACTATAGACACCATGCTACCAGGTAGTAAGGAGGAATTAAAATTAATAGTGTGCAATGTGAGTTATTGAACACTTCTGCAGAAATCTTAATTTTAACTAAATGCAAGCCGAATTCAACACTTGTTGCACATTTAACATTATTCACTTTGAACTCTCCAGTAAATGCAGAACTCAAATGCGCAATTGCCTAACTATTCAATAAAGCAAAAACCAAAATGTATCATAAATAAGTATTTTATAACTTTATTAAACTCAAGACATGACAATATTCAAAATACAAAGTGAATTTTTTTTACTCAATACTGTACACGATGCAGAAATATCAGTGCATTTCTCTAGCATGTATTTCACCTTCATTTAGTTTGTACTAAAACAAGTAAAAAGTAAGCTTTAAAATAGCTCAAACAACTCATTCAGCAGTTTAAACTGTAAACAGCTTGTTTGTTAGGAGGAACACATTCATCTTCTGTACCTCCGTTAATGAGCACCCTTTCTCTTGTGCTTATCTGTAAGAGGATAAATGTAATCAAAATGAGCATGAGAAACTGCTAATGCACAAATGTGGCACCTCAGTGAACTTTAGTGGATCGCTGAGGCACAATGAGGAAAAATTAAACAGCAAGAAGCAGCATCTGAAGCAGCGAGAGATGGGACTGACACTGTTCCTAAATGGAATCATGTTTTTTCCTCATACCCTCCTCCTCCTCCCCTAAAATACTGAATAGAAACCAAAACACAAGACCAGCTTGTGCTGTGTTTCTATATTTAATACAGTCAGAATTTCAGACTCTAGGTGAGCGTGTAGTTGTTACTGTCTACTTAATAGCAACCGTACAGCTGCTCATATCCTCTGCCACTTTCAGGACACTTTCACATGTTTCTAGGATCCAGCAGGAAAGGAGCAGCAGCAGAGGCTTAGCAATAGCTGGTCCAAGTCTCTTCTAGGAAAAACTGCAAAATTGAGCCAAGCGTGGCTAGCAACTGAAAGAATCCACAAAACCTAGCTCACCTTAAAAGTCTATTAGTGTCAAATTAACTTGTAAAATAGATTCATCTTTCGAAATGTGCTTCCAATATACTTGCCAAGTCTTGAAGTGGATATCAGATCTTGCAGTTACCTTCTCACCAGGCTGGCATATCCTAGTCAAAGAAGATAGAGTCTGTTCTCAGCAGAGTTACTGTGTGAAAGAAATTTTGGAAATGCCTGAAACAAAAACTGTACTGCATTATCTGCTCTGTCAGCTTTATAAGTGACTCGTAAGCGAAGCTAGATTTTCTTTTTATAACGTGACTACCAAATATGTTCATCTAGGTAGCATATAACTGGCCAACTGTGACTACTATCCCTCCATATGTTTCTACAGAATTTTTGTAGATTTTCAGCTATACATATCAAGACAAAAAACAGTCTTAAGAAACATATCGGAGATATGCAGCATAAGAGGACTTTACCATCCACTTTCCAGTTCTCAGCGGACAAACTGGTCCTACTTCGTTATCTGAGAACCTTAAGAACTTTGTAACGTGATAAAACTCAGCTCTGTCCTGAACAACTGAGCTGAGACTGTGCTCCCAGAGGCTAAGGGGAAACCACATAAGACAGGTGTTTTCGTTTCAGATGACCAGCTATGTCCATTCTAGGTTTTGAGTCCAGTTTTGTTGGGGCTGAAGTGGCTGTGCAGTCACCAGACCAGGACTGAACCTCTGTGTTAGAGCTACTTTCTTCTGCTTCTCTGAAGAATTTCTCATACTTGTCCAAATATGGAGGCCTTTCAGGCAGCAGATAGTAGTGTGTTGAACTGGCCTTCTTACCATTTTCAATAATCGGAAGAATGCAAGGGACCCTGTTGGAAGATCCTTCACTATTTTGTCTTTGTAGAGCTTTGCTGCTGACATACTTAGGATCAGGTGCAAAACTCTGGGTGGGGGGCATAACCCCATTGAGGTACGATGGCAGGCTTTTGGGACTTGGCGTACGGGAATTGCTGCGTGACAAAGGTTCTCTTGGGGGCACTTTTGGAGGCCTGTCTTCATCACTGTACGCACTAGAAGCAACTTCTGCTGACCACCTTCTGTAATCTGGTTTGAGAGCCCTTGGAGGTATGGGAACCCTTGGTGGAATCTCTGGTTTATCTTCATCAGAGTTTGGAGAAGACCTGTTTAAGTGTCCAGATAGTCTTACTACTGGTTTATTAAGAGATCCAGCTGGCCCAGAATGGGACCTTCGCAAACGTCGATGCAACTGCTGTGGAGGAGGATAAATACTGGGTATGTATCCATTTAGGCTTTGTATAGGGTTGGCATCTTCTGGTTTTGGTCCTGTTGGAGTATCGAAGTATGCATAATTGATTTGTCCACAGCCCCTAAAGCTCCGCCGGCTTGGAGCACTGGATTTAAAAGGAGGAAATTCATAATCTTCTAACAAGAAGTCAGTATCTGAGCTAGTCAGGAATTCCACCTCTTTGTCAACGTCATCTGGAGTACAGTCTTCAGAAATAGGCAGAGGGGGTAGTGGCCTGGAGCTACGGTCATTGGAAGATGCAGAGAGAAATTGAATTGGCCCGTTTTTTATTGGCATGTGAGGTGTTTCTTCAGAAACACAGCCCATGGTTAATGATAGTTTACTAAAGCCAGGAACAAGATGGTCTTCATATCTTGCAATTGGCTGTTCATTTTTGGGACTTACAGGAGGTGGACTGGATTTCTGAGATGGGACTTGGATGCAACTTTCAGCAAAGCTGTGGTCGTTCATGGAAGCATGGCTGGAAGAGTGCCCTAAAAAGGTGAGAAAGTCTTAGAAACACTTTTCTAAGTAACACTCTAGTGCATGACTTTGCCACTGCATATTTAACTATTTAATTCCTTCTAATGCAACAGTAAGTAATGTCCTTTTAATGACTCCAGTAGCAAAACCTAGCTATTATAGATCTTTTCTGGTCGTGGACTTATGTGTTTAGTTAAGAGAGCAGCTGATTACCTTATTGTTTTAGGCCAGTGCTCCAGTTAAATGAGGTAGCTCGAGAGACCATAAGCAACAGAATAGAGCTACAGCTACAAAGATCCCAGCAGAGGATTATGCCCGAACAAGTGCTATTTTACTAAATGGCTTTTCTGTCAGAAGCGTAATGGCAACTCAAAGGCCTCTAAGTATATGGAAAAGGTTTTTGTGTTTTTGTTTTAACTTGATCACGTTATTTAAAATGTTTGGGTTTTTTTTTTTTTTTGTTGGGCTTGAATAGTAGTAGTTTCTTGAAGTGTTTGCATTCTGTCACCAGAGGGCAGCCTCACATCCAGAATGAAAGCATTTGGTGTCTTCGTGAGACTTGAGGATTTTTTTTCCCCAAGACAAATCCATTACACGACCTAAATACCTATGTGTTAGTCTTTATACTTACCAATGGATGGTAAATGTTGCTCTGTTGATGGATTCAAATTATATGCCACTGTTATAGGGTCCACATTAAAGAAAGTACTAAAAAAAAAAAAAAAAAAAAGATAAAAAGCCTTCACTGTAAATAAACCATAGGTCAGTACTGGTACAAGTATTCCTAACACTCATCTTATACTTGAAGATGCAATAGATCAAATTTTAGCCTCACTCACTTTTCAAATCCACTGTGGCTACCCCAGCAGGTTTTCAGACTCCCCATGCCTTGACTAGTGTGAAGAAATCCGGTTTTTAATGGGACTCTAATCTCCTGAGCAGCAACTCCTGCAGTTGACATTGTGCAGTGCTCTCTGGTGATGTCTCACGACCCTAGAAATTCAAAGTCCTTGACAGGTTTCCTGCGGTTTTCATTCCCTTCAAAAGAGAGAAGGACATAAATATCAGAAATGCAAACTTGATGAGTTCATCTCTCATCTGAAATTTCAGTATTTCAAGGAATTAAATAGCTCTATAGAAAGGCCTTCTGTCCTAATACTTGCCAATAGGAAAACTTCACCAAACTTGTTATTTTGTGTCTGACTGCAAAACTAAACTACAAAATAGGTAAGTTCTTTTTACAGAATTCAACTGTATAGAAAAAAGAAAAATATGTTCAGTAAAGCTATTGATATATGGCAACTGTGCATCAACAGCTTCAGTTCTTGTACATGAACTGCCAGTTATTCAGGCAAAATAAGTTTTCCAGAACAATCTCTTTAACCTTCTAGTAGCCATCTATCTTTAGTTGTATCTTTTTGCTAATGAGTTTATGGTTTCCAGCGTAGCCAACATATAACAGCCTAGTCTGTTTTTAAGTATTACCTTCAATAGCCCAACAAAGGGCCTTTGCTCCAATAAACAGAATTAATGATTACTTAAATCAGAATTCAAAAACTTCTTTTATATAAAGCAGTCGCTATTATTAACAAACTTAGGCATTAAGATACTTTAAATTGGCCTCAAGTCTTCTAGCTATTTCAAACAAATTGGAAATCTAGTGACTTGAAATAATCTCAAACTGTCCTGCTGCATTTAGATTTATTTTGAATGTGTGAACAATGCTTTATCTGGCCCATTTACAACAGAAAAAATGTGTTGGCAATTGCTTTCCATTGAATAAGTAATCATAGTCTAAGGAACAAGTTGACTCACAGGGCTTGGTTTAGGAAATTCAGAATGGATTGGGGGGGGGGGGGGGGCAGTGTAAAAGCAGTTAACATTCTGAAGGCAGGCGAAATTAGATCCAAGACTATAAGCAAAGATGGGTCTGTGCTTCATCTACACAAATATCCTAAATTCAGCAAGTACAATATGGTATTATATGGCTGTTAAAAAAAGAAAAGAAAAAAACCAAAACCCTAACAAACAAAACCAACCCACACAAAACAGTTTAACTTGTATCTCTCTTGACAATCAAGAATATGACCAGTTTCTTAACACGAACTTCCTTCTTCCTCCCCCCTACCCCCGAAAGAAAAAATTCCACCTAAAGAAAAGTCAGCCAACAATTGAGGGCCCACTACATCAGTGCAGTATACATGTCAAGAAAACCCCTTGACAGTATGGTACTGCAAGAAAATGGGGTACAGAAACAAGTAATAGCTTATGCTTATGGTAAATCTGTTCAAAAATAGGCAGTCTCTGCAGATGTGTAATCTTCCTTTTCTTTTAAGAGGAAAGATCCATTATACTTATCCGCAACGAGGGATGGGCAGACCCCTAAGCAGGACTGTAAACCAGCTGGCTCCAGGATTAATTTGCAATCTAACACCACTATTTGCCTTTTATAAACAATTTTTTGAGAAAGAACAACCCTGCTATGCTTTTCCAAAATTGAGCGGGGTCCAAGTATTGATCATCCAAGCAAACAGTATGTGCAAAATAGCTTCTGACTGTATATATGTTTATAATGTGCAAGACCTAATCGCATTCTCTTTAAGAGTGTGATGGTTTTCTTGATCATGACTACCAGTGATCACCCGTGTGTCAACAGCAGTGGGATTTGCTTATTCAGTCCCAGATACCCAGTGTATTTTAGCCAGGCATTTAAGAACTCTAGACAGGAGACTATTATCTTTAATAGAAGTGAACAAGTGCCAAACCAGTGTTCTGTCTGCTGCAGCAGAGCATTGAAGCCTTAGTCCTACTTATTTCAGCCCTCCTGATTTTAGTAAAGATTATGTTCTTCCTTTTCAGACAATCTCCTTAAAAGCTAGCTTAACCCTGGAAATTTTCACATTACACAGTCAAGCTGGACCCTTCCCAGTAATGGGAGTTGCAGATTTTCATAGTAAAATTAAATATAAACATACAGCCCCAGGAAGCAATAACGCAGTTCTGATTAGCAAATGAGTTCAAAATCTCTAGTAGTTCTGTAACAGCAGTTCTTCCTTCCAGTTCTGTAAGTGCAACCATTGTCTATGGGGGAGCAGAAGACTGGAGAAATCCATTTGTCAGAAAGACTTAAGCAGCACAGTACAAGCATAGCACCAACTCTGAAATTACGTCCTATTGTGTTAACACAATTTGCAAATAAAACATCCATCACACATCAGCTCACACTGCATTGAGCAGTGATTTTTTTGTGCCTCACAGATCCTATCCTATTAGCAACGAATCTGCAAAAGAAATGAAGGAGAATGAATTAGTGAACTTAAGGCTACTGCCTATGAAGGAGTTTGTGCTTCCATTTCAGTATTTTTTGAAGTCAAATGCAAGTCACAAGTTGAAAAATCACTGATACACTGGTTAGTCAGCAAATGATAGTACTCCACCTCAGCGCGCATACAAGATCTGACAAGACCATGAGCGAGACATTGATTAGGATATAAAAAATGAGACAGGAAGGGGGGGTGGCATTGCTGTAGTTTGACAGCACATGTAATGTGCTTGCTATGATAACATACAACCCTTGCAGGGCTTGTTAAGAAGCCCAACCTCCATCAGATCCCATGCCAAAACCACTGCTAGTAATTACTGTGTCAGCTTTCTGAATGCTGTCTAAATCTCAGCTCTCAAGACTGATAGTTGCACAATCGCCTCTCTGAAATCCCTCTGGAATGCGAAGCTCAACTTCTGAAACAGCCTTAAATATTTACATACTCTAGGAAAAGGTAATTTTCACTTGTTTCAATCAACTCTTTATTTTTTAAAAATAAAGCACAGAAATTTTGCAGCCATAAAACTTGCTTGCTTCTAACAATAACCTCTTTGTGAATTCATAGAAGGTGACTTGCCTTGACATTTCAGTGGGGAGCTGCAAATGGACAGAGTTATGAACCTGTCCTCCATGCCTTAAGCTAGGAGTATCAAGAGAGGTAAGGTATGGATTCTTTCACTAAATCACCTAGTTACTTTTTCAGTGGAGTCTAGAGAGTTGGTGCTTGTATTTTAAAACATGCATAAGCTTGTCTGAAGAAACAGTATCTTAAGAGGGAGCCATGAGGACATGTAATTGAGGAGTACAAACTCTGTATTTTATACAGTGTGCTCTTAACGAAAGCTGAGCAGGGCATATTTCATGAGGCTACTATTTTCTAGTAACTGGCTTTAAAAAAAAAAAATTTACAAAAGTCAGTCATGAAGATATAAACACCAACAATTTCCACTGTAACTGTTGGCCCAATCCTGCCTCCTTAAAGACTTAAGGATCTAAACTTAACCATAAATAAAATGAAACTACATTTGCTAAAGAAAATGGACACTATGCAGTAATGAAGCATTCTGGATCTTGCGCTCATTTGCCACTCATTTGCACGAAATGGGTTTCCAGTTACTCTGCTCGTCTGGCCTAGTTGTGAATATATTATGGCACTTGGAGAGATCGAAGCACTTTGAGCACTTTTGAAGATGTTACAGTTTCAGTGTTACTCAAAAGAAACTGAGTTAGTTCAAACTAAAACTATAGCTAGTAATTACTATGGGGCAGATATAAGCCAAGGCAATTCAAAGGTTTGTCGGTGCATTAAGAAGCTATCAACACCATCCACTCTGAGGCAAGGTAACGGTGCAAAGGAGACATTTTTTAATCATTCATGCCTGCTGACATTAACAAATACAAATTATTCTAAATATCGGAAATGAAATTTTTTTTTTTTTTTACAAGGCCAAATATACCTTCAGACTTTACTGATGAGTAATAGGATGGATATGTGTAAGCTGAAAATGGTCAAATGTATCCATAAACAGTAGGGTATCTCCACAGTGAGGAATGTGTATGGGAATAGATCAGAAAATGTTTGTGAGACGCAGCTGAGTTCCATAAAACATCCCAAATATACAGTTTTCATACTGATACATATCACTAAATACTTGTGTTACAGCAACAGTAATCCTCCATTTAGAAACTAAGAAGCATTTGCATATATTTTAGCTCAACACCTATCACTGATCACAGAGAGAATCTTGTTACTCTGTTCCCTGCTCATCCAGCCCCAATGCAACCAAATATTTGAGGCAAATCAGGTTCATAATAAAGAAAACCTTTCTGGTATGCACAGTAGACCAAAGCATCCTCTAGAATGTTTCACTTAATGGGTACGGAATACAGCAATTTGCTGTACAGATTTCTGAATGCCTGCACAAATTTTTGACAGATTTTATAAAGGCAACACTCTTGACAAGCAGCTTATATACGTCTTGTAAGAAATGGGAGAGAGGGAAAAAAAAAAAAACCACCTAAGACCTACTTACCACTTTTGGGAGGGGAAGAAATGTGGCTACCTTAAATCCACAACCTATTTTTGCTCACCTTGCCACCACGTATCTTTAACAAATCTCAGAAGCAATTCACAGGAGGAGGGGCACATTTTTGCACTACAAGTCATCCACTCCAGCTAGCTGTTCCTTATTTGACAATGTGATGTAATTTCCTTTTTTTTTTCCTTTGACTTTCTATTTAACGTAAGTACCTGAGATAGAGCTACCGCTTTTAATGTTTAAGTATTTCAGACTTCTATTTGGACTTTAAAAAGCCTAAAAGCTGTTAGTATACTTTCTGGAACTCCATATATTAAAAAAAAAAATCTGGTTCTCTAGTGGTAATATCATCCCTTAAGTGCTTTTGTCTTTGCATCTAGATGAATGCTCAGTAACCGACACCTAGCAGAAACAGCCTCATGAGAAGGTTAATTTAAATCTATGCATTTAATAAATCATCAGATCTTATTTACTATCCACCAAACCTCCACAGTGCAGTTCAGTATTCCTCTGAGTCACAAGACAAATCATGCTCGGATATAGGCCTCAGAAGATTTTTCCATTTATAGGAATTATATTCTTTACAGTTGTTATATGAATGAGGCATATGCTTAGCTTTGAGACATTTTTCTACATGTTCTGCCAACCAGAAATGGACCATCCTGTGGTAGAAAATTTAACACCATGATCACTTAGTGAAGATGGAGAAAAATACTGCTCAAATCATAGGAGGTTGCAAATAAAATTAATTCTACAGGTATACCCCAGATGATGATGAGCATAAATTTAAAGAGACAAATCAACTGAACAGCAGACAAACAAGGAATTTAGATTATAATAGCCAGCTATTTTGGAATATATTCAAAGAACTGCAGTTCATCAAGGAGTTTAAGCTCAGTTAAAATTTGGGCTACCATTTCACAGTCCTACACAGCAACTGGGAGGAACCTGTAAATTGCCAGTAGAAAACTAATAATTAAGTAGCAAGACAATTGCCTTGCCTCTGCTTGTCAGATTTCAGATGCATGCTTAAGGTATGGTACTTCACCCTCCTGAAAATTTTAATGTGAATATAGCCAGCTTACATTCAGGAAATAAAAATTCCTTTACAGCTGACTCAGTCATAACCATAGTGTTAGACATGCTGTGATAAGTTTTAATTCTGTTTTCCACTACAGAGAAGTGGAACTTTTCCTCCAAAATAATGTCTGTATTGCAGAGGATGGCAGATAAAGGGCTTCACCAGGAACATACGCCCCCTCAAAAGACAGGTTTCTATTAAAAAAAAAAAATTAAAAAATTGTCCCATATAGGTAAATTGCTAAGGACAGAAAACTAGGTTTGCGCATAAAGTAACATGGGTGAATTGAGCAGTTTGGTTTCCTCTTTTAAAGTTTTACTAGCTTATAAATGCAATTCACAAATGCGTTTGTGATGCAGAGGCATCGTTCACTTGTCATTCCAGTATGACGAAGATTCAAGTATCCCCAAACTGACCAAAGAGACCTTGCCCCCACAGCCTTTCCCATCCAGTTTATCAATATATAATTAAGGACTGTTATCTTTAGATCAAGCATAACAAGTTTTTTGCTTATTGCTTCAGCAATGCTGCGTAGGGTCCTTAGTCTGTGCACTAGTGACAGGAGACTGCTGAAGTCTCGAGTAACTCTGGACTGCTCGCTTTGCGTAACCAGCGCAGTGCATGCATGCTCGGGAGATGCGCCGTAAATACTTGAAGGGTACAGTGGTGTCTCCAGATTTAAACACCACAGACTGGCTATTTCAGAAAATCGAGGATAAGTGCGTACTGGGGTATTAAGTCACGACGAAATGTTTATTCTAAATTAGGCCATCCTAAATTAGAGCGCAAAGCACAGAGCCTGAGCCCACAATGCGGTCTCTGTTTACTCACAGGAGCGAGAGGAGCAGCTCGGAGGCGAGTGAGGGGACGCGCTGATGCTGTTTCGGGTCAGGAAGAACACGCGCGGCACGCCACGCTGATTTCCAAGAATGCGGCCACGGGCACCGCTGATCCCGGGCGGGTCCCACCCGGAGGGACCTCTGCCGCCTGAGCGCTTCCCACCCCCGTGAAGGCGCCGCTCCCCGCCGCGGCGAGCGGAGCGGGTATCGCACCCCAGGCGCCTCCCCGCCAGAGCCCGCAGGTGAGCGGCGGGTCCGATCCCCCGGTGCCCCCTCTGCCAGCACAGGGGCAGAAAACACGCTCTCGCTCCTCCCCGGCGCACCTCCCGGGCCGCGGCCCGCCGCCTCCTCCCGCGCCCGCTGGCGTGGGCCGCGTCGGGACCGCGGCTCCGTGCCAGGGGCCCCGCCAGCGCTGGCGCCGCGGCCCGGCCGAGCCCGGGCGACCCGCAGGTGCCGCCGGCGGCCGCCCGCTCCTTTCCCCGGCGGCGAGGTACGGGGCGGCCCATACGGGGCGGCCCCGGGCCGCGGCCGAGCCCTGCCGGGCAGCTCAGGTGCGCGGCGGGCGGGGGCGGCCTCGGCAGGCCGCGGCAGCGGGGGGCGCCCCGCCGCCATGGCAACGAGCGGCGCGAGCGCGGGGCGGCGGGAGGCGCCGCCGCGGGGGCCATCACTCACCCCGAAAGCCTCGCGCAGCTCCGCATGTCCCCGCCGGCGCGACACGCATGCGCCGGGCTCCGGCAGCGCCCGATGACTGTCGCGCGGCGCGCGGACGGCCGATCTTATACGGGGGGGCGGAGCCGTCAGGAAGCCCCGCCCCTCCCGGCCGCGCCCCTCCGCACGTTGCGCTCTCGTCGGGAAAAGCTTTAAAGGGGCGATGGTCGCGCGTGGGCCGGTAAAGGTGCTGCGGCGGTTTCCAGGTGGGCGGATGCTGCCGGGAGGGTGCGGGCCTCGCCGGGCACAGGCGGGGAGCCGCAGCGGGCCCCGGCGGTGGCCTGGGCGCCGGCAGCGCTGTCCGCTCCCCCGGGCCTGGCTGCGGGAACGGCCGCTGGTGCGTCCTCCGGGCAGCGCTGCCGGCGCGGCGCCGCCCCCGCCTCGGCGCCCCCCCCCCCCCCCCGCCTCCGCCCGGGCCTGCGGGGCCGGCCGCCTCCGGGCTGAGCGAGAGGCGCGTTCGCTGCACGGGCTCCGGGCGCGGGTAACCGGGGCGCGGGGCCGGCCGGCGAGCTGCCGCCCGCGGCTTGGCCCGGCAGCGCGAATGAGGAACCGCTGGGGATTGCGGCCAGCGGAGAGGCGGCGCGACACGGCGGGAACTCGCGCTCGGTCCCCTCGGCCAGCGGCACGGGGAACAGCGGGTGCCGGGGCGGCAGCGCCCGCTCAGCAGAGGCCGTGAGGCAGTGCTGGCGAAACCCTGCCGGCGCCGAGCTTTCCCCGCAGCGGCTGGCTGCTGCAGCGAGCACAGACGCCCGGTTCGCCAGCGCTCGGCGTCCTTTCCTGCCCCGGCCATCTGCTTGGCTTTCCCTGGCCGGCGCACTAATCCTTCAGGGGAACCGCCCGCCGCCCCCCGCTTCAGCGTCCTTCCGTGTGTCACCGGGTCCCCGTTTCCCGGGGGATGGCGGCGGTTACACGTTCCTCTGTCCCCCGGCCTGCCTGGGTCCCGTTCCTGGTACCGCCAGGGCCGGTCACCCCCCTCAGCTGCCGCGCAGGGCCCGCCCCCAGTTCTCCCCCTCGCCGTGCCGGCCGGGCTGGGGGCGGGAGGCGGGAAGCCCCTTCCCGCGGCTCGGGGGCCGTTCCCGGGGAACGCTTCCCCCGCCACCCGCGCGAGGTCGACGGAGCCGTCCCGCCGCCACCGGGGAGCGCTCGCTCTCCCGCCCCGAACCGGCCGCCTGCAGCGGGCGGTCCCGAGGGCGCTGGGGTCCCGCGCTGCCCGGCCGTTTGGGCCGGTGAGGGACGTGGCGGCTGTGGCTCCGCGCTCCTCTCCCTGTGGCTGCGTGCTGCGGCTCTGCCTGTGGTAACAGCGGCCTCGCCCGGGCAGCGAGCTGGAGCTGGTCCTCGCCCCATGCGTTTGGTGCCCGAGTATTTTGCAGTCACAGGGAACGCGTGTCCTTCAGTATCGCCGCCAGGAAAAAACCACCAACGCTTTCATCGTTGTAGGAATTGCTACTGTGAACGTCCATTTTCCTGATCTTTGGGTTGAAATAAATCCATCTTCGTGTGTAATGGTTTATTGGGCATCTTGAGGAATCATATGTGGGTTATCACAGATTTGACAGTGTATTTTGTTGGACAAAAGTCAATGTGGGACTCTCAAACTCCCAGCACTGAGAGTTCTAACAATAGGATTAACAAAATGTGTCTGCTATACTCTTTGAGCTGAAATAGTTGTTAATATTGCTAAGAAGGAAGAATGCTTCATTTCCTTGCACGATGTGGTGCGTGTCTGCAGTTGACTTCTCCTGCTTTCTCTTTTGGGGTTTCTATTGACCTCTGGTGAAAGTCCCCCATCTGCCCTTGTTCTTAGGGACAGTAAGCTCTCCTACTGCGTATTTGTATCGTAAGAACTGCTGTATTGCTGTACACATGCAGGTGGTGTGGGAAGAAAGGGAAGGAATATAAACTAGGAGAGATTTCTGGTGAGGTTTTTTTTTTCCTTGGATGTGAGAAATGATGAAGAGGTCCTCTAAAGTCGGTTGGACATGTTATGCAGATGAGAGAAAGTGAAAAGAATATAAGGGGGGGTGGAAGCCGTCACAACAAAGGAGGAGAGCAGACGAGGGAGGTTTTGTGTTTTTGGTGAATTAGGGCACACTGTGTTAATGGTGAGACTGCACTATGTTGTGTTCTGGACATGTGCTTAGAGTGGGTAGCAACTAATGATGATGGCTTGCACTGAACTGTACGTGCTCAAAGACTTCTTCCAAATGCTTTGCTGTACTTCTGTTGCTCTGGACTTGAAGGCTGCGACTAATTGTTTCTGTGGATGAACTGCGCATGCAACATGAGTTATCTTAAGTTTAAATTGTACTGGTTGCATATATGTGTTGAGGAGAAAGTTGTCTTTTTTTTTTTTTAATTCTGGTAAGTTGATGCACATACTCGCTGATGGTGGAAATAGCCCTAAATGTTGTTGTGAACGGATACAAAGGACAAACTTTTTTAAAAATGCGTTTCAGAGCGTTGACATGACTTCAGTAGGACAAACTCCTGCAGTGCCTCCATGGTGGAACATGAGGAATAATAGGTGTTTGGCTTTTTAACTTGTTTGTGCCTGAGAATCTTTGGTCCAGGAAAAGGTCATTCTGGCTTTCCCTCCAGATGTTACCCTATGGCCTCTGTACTTCCATCAGCAGGCCTGGTTTTGCTCTGTTAGATAATTTAGGAGTTAGTTCACGTGCATGTAATGGTATGGAATTTTTGTCTCTTACTGTTAAATGACTTCACCTATGGCCTTCATTCACTAACACCCCACTGCCTTGAATTTCTCATTGTTCTACTGAATAAAAACGTTTAGTAATGGTGTCACTTGTAATAGTTTCTGTGCTGACTTGTGCACAGAGGAAATTGAGTGCTGTACCAACAGTTACATTCTCATTTCTCTCCCTTCTTTGCAATATGAAGTTATTTCAGGACTCCTAAACCACCTCACACTTCTGTAGGCATGTGTAAACCACTCTTTGCAGTTTGCTAATTGCCCTGAAGACTAACTCCTAAGTAATCTTGGACATCCTAGTTGGTTAATGCTAGTTAATAACAAGTCTGCTAAAAAAACAGCTCAGGTAGTATTACAAGATGCTTTAAACCTCTTTTGTACCCTGTTTTGGAGGTGGATCGCAGACTTGTCTGTATTTAAGAAATGAAACGTCTGAATTCTGTTAAAAAAGAATACCATTCACAATATTCCCTTTCATTCAAGGATTCCCTTTGCAGATGGAATCCCTGTGATACTGGATGTCCTTTGATCAGAGTTGTCCTATTTCTAGCTTGCTTTGCAGTGTATGCATTTTCAATGATCTTGGTTCCCTTGGTATTTCCCGTTTTCAACACTTAAAAGTTTTGGTTGCTATTTCTGTTTGTTTTGGGAGGAGAAAGGCATAAATGTAAGCAGCAGCTGGAGAAGCAAAAGGCAAAATCTCTGTAGGAAGCTGGAAAATGATGAAAGTGAAATTTCATACTGAAAGACTAACATGGGAAGTAATAAATACATATTTTTGATATGGACTGACAGATATACTTGTATGGTCATTCTGTAGATTGTCATGACTTTTTTGGTGAGCCAACTTCTATAAACAATAACTTTGTTTTACAGTAGCTGCTGCTGTATTATTGCTTAAACCTATTTATTCATGGCAGCTGCTCTTGAGCAGGAAGCTTGGGGGTTTTTTTCCATGTTTTCTGGTAAGCCTGCCTCTGGTCTGGTTACCTGAAAGGGAATGAGTAGCTTGGACACTCTTCTTTTCTGCCTTGTTAATGACTAGAAAAGGTAATTGTGGTAAGTCATCAGAGAGAAAAAGCTTTTCTGAAGAGAGGTAAACAAAGTGTAAGTTGGATGCTGTGGTGCTAGTTTTTGCATGATAGTTAGGTGAATGAGGGTGATGTAGATACACTTCTACAGCACTCCAGAGCTGCTTCTGTAGAGCCACGACCAGCTGTCGCTTTCGTTATTTCAGATGTAGCCTTTATGTACCCTGTAGCAAGGGATTGCTTGGGAAAAGCAAAACTAGCAAAAAGCAATGCAGAAGGTGGTCTATGAATAAATCTTTCCATCATGAGAAGTCCTGAAATCTATCATTATTCAATAGATTAAAATTCAACACATTTGCCTTGGCTTGGATACTGACTTCCAAAATGAATGAGTTGTCATGTCCTTCTTATGTCTTTCTTAAAAATCACAGCCTTTACCTCAAACAGAATCAAGATGTGCACAGTAGTAGTAGTAGTTAAACGGTGTGCGATCGTTACGTAGTTTTATTTCATAGGTCTTATTCAGGTCCTTATCTTCTGTTCGGTTTTGTGGTAGTCTGACGGAGTGGATCTACATATGAATATTGAGGTTAAGGAGTCTGCGTGGTACTCTTACTCTAGTGGTGCATGCATTATGACAATGTAAACAAAGTACGCAGATAATAAAACACTTAGTTACCTAGATTTTGAATGTCTATCGCCCTGAAGTGAGGGAAATTAACTTGAGCATCTGTTAATTTGAGGGAAAAAGCAATACATACGGGATGCATCGGAATTGCTGTAGTCTTACTGAACTGATAGCAAGTCAGAGACTGTGGTGCAGTGGTGGTAAACTCACGTGCTAGGACAGGAGTGGAGAAATCATATTGTCCAAATTACAAGCAGTTAAACTTTATACTTCTTCTATTCTTACTGGACAGGGGATGTTGTACAGTGTACTGTGGTACTTACTGTGGGATAGAGAAAGATGTGTAGGTGTACAAGGAAGGGGCAGAGACAATGAGTTTGAGTGTAAGGCATATCCATAGATTAGCAGTGCAGGCTCTCGCATTGCAAGGGTAACAATATACTACTGTGCAGACCTGATGCTGAAATTCAGCCTCGTACAGGGGCCATTACTCAGGCTTTGTGTGAATTCACCCTATACAAGACTTTAAAGCAATTGGATAATGCTAAATTGCCTCTTAAGTCATCTGTAGAAACTGACACAGATAGCAAATCTGTTATGCTTCAGGCATATGGAAGTGGTTTGTGATGCAAACATACTATCTAAAGTGGAAGCACAGCATGGCTTTTGTGAGCTCTCATCTGTGTACCTTGATTACATCTCTGTCTGAACGCTGCAAAAGCCAGAAGTTTTACATGGCTTCAAAAACTAGGCACAGAGAGCCTGATGAAAGAAAAATCCATTAAGACTGTAGAGAAAGTGCCTTGTATCCCACTGCTGGGAATTGGGAGAGGATGTTGCCCACTGCCCTAAACATCTTCCTTTTTTCCCCGTGCTAGGGCAATATTGGGTTAGGTGGACCTTGGGATTTGAGGCAGTATGGTGGCTTTTAGGATACATCTGTGTTTTGCTCTCCCTTTCAGATTTCAGTCAGACTCTTCCATCGTTTTCTGCCTATGTAAGTGGGTACACAATGATTTAATTCTGCTTTACAAGATTCAGCTCAGGTCCTTGTCTCTGCAGATGTGTCCTGAATCCTTCCAGGAAAGGACTGCACCGTTCTTTGAGTTTGGGACACAGCAAAGAAGGGAACAGGATTAGGAGAGCGCTACAAAACTTTTTCAGTGTAAGGATTCATCATTGCTGTGAATGAGGAACATGTGCTTACTTCACTGGTCAGATTTGTGTGAATGCAGTTACACCAGGCAGGTATAGGGCAGAATGAGTGTGTTGCCTTTCCAGTTTAGCCAGAAGACCCACAGAAGGGAGGAAACTCATGGGTCAGTAAAGGAGGGCTAAATTAGAGGTTAGCATATTCAAGTGTCTAGACAGCAAATACAGACATACTGCAAAAGTCAGTCTGTCAGGGAGTGGAGAGTCTAGATTAAAAAGCCATTTCAAAGGCATGTTGCCTGGATGGGGTAATCATGTGCTC
The DNA here is from genome assembly GCF_035582795.1 of Mycteria americana. Lineage (NCBI taxonomy): Eukaryota > Metazoa > Chordata > Aves > Ciconiiformes > Ciconiidae > Mycteria > Mycteria americana. The sequence continues at coordinate 11,597,665 of NC_134382.1, forward strand.
AGACTTTTTCAGTACATAAGCATAAGCTGAGTGAGGGAAGAGATCAAAAAAGGACACAAAGATTGACACAGATTCTGTAGCAGCTTAGACTGAAATGGAACTTGATAAATTAAAAATAGCTGGTTGTTTCACACTTGTGTTTCCCAGAAATGGCCACAGCCACATCTGTTTTTTACCATCCGTTCTGTAATATTTGAATGCCTTGCAGAAATGTTACATCCATCCTGCTGCTGTAGGGACATTGTTATACAGGCCTCCCAGGCTAAGTTCGTTCTTGCTTTCAGGCATGTAAACTGGTCATCAGGAAGCCAAGCTCGTGTCTGGCCAAATACCTGGAGCTCACTTAATCCCTGTTAGAATGGATGCTTTTAGGGCAGTGTTGAGAGACGTTCCACTGCCGGATGCTGGGCGGATCAGCAGAAACAGAGGAGCTGACTCAAATCCCAGTCTAACTGCCCTGCTGCATCCCATCTCCTTCCTTACAGAGCCAGAGGGCTTGCTGCTAGCTGACTGGCTTGGCTGTGTTTTTATGCCCTTCAGGCACAGTGTTTCACACAAGTGTAGTGTTATGCATAATGACAGTTTGGGGGAAGTTCCCAGGAATCTACCCACATGCAGTGTTAGGGTCTGCAGCACTGCACCACTGAAGTTCCTGTTCATCCTTCCCAAGAACACATCATATTCTGTTACCTTTGTCTATTATGCTATTTCTTTTCAGTGTGCTTTTTCTGCCGTGGTCATATCGCTACATAGTTAGATGTCATCTTTGTGGCGAAGCTAAACGGCCCGAGAACGATAGGATGCGTTCACACAGTATTTTGTAGTAGAGGTGTCTGCGGTTGCTGTTCTTCAAAACAACTAGAAGCTATGTGAATAGTGGCATAGTGCTCAGCTTGAGCTGTTACACCCTACCTTGTATGTTGGCTTTGATAAACAGCCAAAGTGAGCTTGCATCTGAAAACTGCGAAACACTCTGTGTGTGTGTAGTGTTTCTTATCCCTGCCAGGGAAGGATTTCTGTCTCTTTGCTCCAAGAGGTCTCAGCTGGTTTGCCCACTGCAAGGAGCGTATCTGATGGAGGGGCCTCTGAGCTGGTCCATGCACAAGGTAGAATTTATTAATTACTCTGTCAAAGACACCAAGGTAAGGGACATAAATTAGATTAGGTAGGCTGTCTGTGGAAGGAGCCAGTCCCGGGTGATCTGGTGCGCTGCAACACATGCTGCTGAGGCCCTATGTCCACTGAGCCGATCTCCAGGCACGCCATGCTGCGTTGCCCAGTGTGAGATGTGTGGATTGCTGTGGCCAGACCCTTGTTTTCAAGACTGAACAGGAACTCTTGAAAAATAACTAAATATTGTCAGCACCTATAGCTGGTGGGTATTTTGACAAGCCTATAAGTTGTCAGTCTTTTACAGTCATAATTTAGCAGTAGGCTTCACTGAGATTGGAAAGAATGGTAGCAGTCAGCTCTTTGCTTTCTTTGTGCCTTTTCCTGTGGCTTGTTCTATCCTTTTTACCTATTAAAGGCAATGCCATAGTCTGTTCTTTTGATAAAATTGTTTATTTATGGAGTATCATCAATAGGTGTGGCTTATGATCTCTACCAAATAAATAGTAAGCAAAACTGACAGCCTGGAAGTATAGCATGCCATTAAAAACATAACCCAGGGAAGCTTGGGATGCCTTATGTATCAGGTGGGTATTTGTGAGACCTCTGAAAGCAGGGGAGGGAGATTTCCCAGATTTTACAAGATCTGAAGGTGGAATAGTGTGTGGCTTTGGTGAGCCAGGGAGGTAAGAGCAGATTGAGCAGGAAGGACAGTGGGGGTGAAGCTCAGCTGGTTCTCATTCTGAACCAGTAATTTCAGTTGAAAAGCTATATATAGAAATGGTATTTGGAAACAGTTCTAAGTGTATCATTGTAGAAATTAATAGTTCAGTAACTTGATTCCCAAATAGTATAAAGTTAATTTTATTCATATTTGAGATTCTGCCTATATAGGGCATGTGGAAGGGGACACAACAGTCTGCCAAGCATTTGTATTTTGAGATGTGTGCTTGTATTTGCACTACTGATCCCTTGCTACAGACATCCCCAACACAGTGAGACTGTGCTGCTGAACTTGCTTCTGTTTTTTTGTCAGGTCAAAATCTGACATGTGTTTTAATGTCTATTTATGAATGACATCTTTAATTCCAGAGCCTAATGCTTACTTACTTGAGTGCATCTTTGTGCTTACTAATAAAACACTAATTTTCTGAGAAGCCAAGCACTACAGGACCTAATGATTTTGCTGGAAAAAAGATTAATCAACATCTCTGAATTTCAGCTCTTACTTGTGTCTACACATGGAATTAAGTAGCTGATATTTAAAATACTTACTTAGAACTGTTTTTAAGTGTTGGTGTATCTAGTCCCCTGTCTCTAGTTAAGGTTATATGTATGTCATCTAAATAACCTTTGTGAGGTTTAGAGAAGAAATAAGGTCATGCCTTTAAGATCAGGTTGCCTCAAAACATTTCAAATTGGGCATCTCAAAAATGGAGGCATGAGAATAGCTTTTCACTCTTAAATGTATATGTCATATGAATGTGTACATATATATGCATGTGTGTACAAGACAGGTTTTAACTGCACTGGTGCATAGCAGCATTGGCTGCAAGCAGATAAGAAAGGGAAAAAGCTGGTGTGATCACAGTAATTCTCAACAAACTTTTTGTACAACATTTTGCAATCTCTTTTTATCTCCTGACTTGTCTCCCCCTTTTTTGTCTTAGTGTTTGATTTACTAACTTAATTCACCAGCCTGATGTATTTGGACAGAAAATGAGATTCCTCTTGCGCTTGCACCCAACACCCACACAGTTCTTGTTTCAAGGCACCGAGAAATATTGCAGAGTAAACTCCTGTGCTTGGTTCATACTTCTGAACCTTGTGGCAGTTGGAATTTCCAGCTGTCGCCGATGCAGGTTGGTGGGAAAAGCAAAGCTGGGGATGTACTGACTGGCAGTTAGTAGAAATCCTGACAGACAGATACCTTTGCACATAATTGCATTAAAATAAGCTGCTTGATTACTTACATTCTTGTGAGAGCATTTCTACGTGATGTGCACTTGATATTTTATGTGTATTGGCTTTACTGTGAAGTCGGGGGGAGGGGGGAGAAGGATTCCAAGCTGAACCAGATTTATTAATGCTGTAGGAATAATTGCTTTTAGGAGTGAGAAACATGACCTTTTGAGGGTCTTGGTCTGCTGGTCAGCATCTTCACACCGCACATAAACATGGACAGAATTATAAAAATACAAATTAAGGGAATAACCTGATTCTGTGTGTTTCCCTGCTCCTCTCCTCTCCCCCCCAAAAAAGAAAACTAAAAAAAATACTTTGTCCTCCTTTAATATACCACATTGAAATATATCAAGCACTTTTTCAAACTCTGAGTTTAATTCCCTTCTGTATTAAAATTAAAGAAATTTGCAAGTGTCGTGGTTTAACCCCAGCCGGCAACTCAGCCCCACCCAGCCCCTCACTCAGTCCCCCCTGGTGGGATGGGAGAGAGAATCAGAAGAGTAAAAGTGAGAAAACTCGTGGGTTGAGATAAAGACAGTTTAATAAGTAAAGCAAAAGCCGCGCACGCAAGCAAAGCAAAGCAAGGAATTAATTCATTCCTTCCCATGGTCAGGCAGGTGTTCAGCCATCTCCGGGAAAGCAGGGCTCCATCACGCGTAACGGTGACTTGGGAACACAAACGCCATCACTCCGAATGTCCCCCCCTTCCTTCTTCTTCCCCAGCTTTATATACTGGGCATGACACCATATGGTATGGAATAGCCCTTTGGTCAGCTGGGGTCAGCTGTCCCGGCTGTGCCCCCTCCCAGCTCCTTGTGCGCCTGGCAGACCATGGGAAGAGGAAAAGTCCTTGATTTAGTATAAGCACTACTTAACAACAACTAAAACTTCTTTGTGTTATCAACACTGTTTTCAGCACAAATCCAAAACATAGCCCCATACTAGCTACTATAAAGAAAATTAACTCTATCCCAGCCAAAAGTAGGACAACAAGGGATAATTCATTTATGCAATTTCTTGGTTTTAAGTACATTGCAGAAAATTCACGGGAAATACTTCACACTTTATTTTAGGGGTGAATCCAAATGATGGAGGACGGTTTTTTAGCAACTAAATAGCTTGAGTTTTTAGCACATCTTTGATTTTACTACTTAAGTTACATGGTGTTTGTTCTGTCATAAGCATCACCTTGTAATTGTTAATCAAAATCGTGTGAGTACCGTAGTCAAATATATATAACCTTTAGTCAGTTCGGAGGCATTTGAGTTTTATATTTTCAGTGTAGTTTTGTGGTAATGAGATGGAGCCGTTGAAAGTAGGTGTGAAGAGTAAAGTATGATCAAACTGAATTTGCTGTTGAGCTTAAAATATGGGGAGGAAAAAAGTATTCCTGTTGCGTGGCTGGAAGTAGCTCTGCGGAGAGAGCAGTGGGGCGAGGTCTGGGTGGTGAGGCTGCACCTGTGTGGCCTGCGGCACAGCCAAAACCCGGCATCCACGAGTCCAGAAGTCGCTGTCGTCTTGAGACTGCTCTCTTCCTTCCTCTGCAGGGTCACTGCAGGTTTGGGAGCTAGCATTTCTTTGTGGAAACGTCTTCTCTTCCTCCCTGAGTGTCTTTACGCACTCAGGGCAGAGCAGCTGGTCCCCGATGAGTCCGTGCAGCCCGCTGCAGCTTGTGCGACCGATGTGCCCGGCCTGCAGCAGGCGCAGACTTTGCTGGGCAGAGGCTGGGGGCGGCGGCAGTGGAGGTGGCCTTGGCATGGAAATTCCTCTCTCATCCTGTTCCTGGATCGCTATGTGTTTTGTTCTCCCTCTGTCACCTGCGCTCCCTCCCTTGCTGTTCCTACATGCTTGTGAACACAGGAAGAATAATTTTCTTTGTAGTTTAGCAACTGGGAATACCGTCCCAGATAAACTTTCACATTTCCAGGAAGTCATAGGTACTTCTCTTTAAAACATAATGAGTTTGTCTTTGTTTTCTCCTTCTCTAATTGGCACTTTCCATTCTAATAAACCAACACCCACAAACTATGCAGCCACATGATCTTTTCAGTTAATACAAATCGTCATTTCCAGTCCAATAGACTCAGTTAATTGTGCAAACCTGCAACACACCCATGAAGTGGCTATCTAGTTTGTTATGCGACGATGAATCATGAAGGAAATGTGGAGTATAATTAAATACAGTGATGCAAAGATAGTAGTATGAAGCCAAAATCAAAGTATAAGTGATAATCATCTGTATTAAATGTTTGTTTCTGCATGTTGTTTTCAGAAATTACTTAAATGATAAGTTATCTGGCTGCTGCACGCATGCCTGGCATATGTTTTGGCACGTTAAAAAATGACCTGCAAACCTGTAAATAAGCTGAACCAAGTCCGCTATCAAAATAGCCTTTTGGGGAAGGAAAGGTATGTGGCTCAATCTTAGACTCGACACGCAGGTGCTTTCTAATTCTGGTGTGATCTCCCGAGTTTTCTGGTCTTGCTGGAAGCAGTAGTTTCAAAGTAAAGCCTTCATGAAGTTTCTGCTGTGAAATGATTTCTAGTAATACAGGCCTTTTTTCCAAGTTACTTTAGTATCCCCTCACTCTAGTAGGGAAAGATGTTGTATGTATATTGATAGAGAACTTTGGGTTTACGCAGAGGACACGTTTTCTGGTGTGGGTTAATGATTTCTCTTAAATCCTCTTTTTATAACATTGAAAATAAGCTTTACATATAGAAATGCACACATGCGGAGAGGTGGCTGCACAGTACTCTGCAAATATGTTGTTTTGCCCTTTCTCAAGCTTTTCACTGTATAGGAGAGCATTTGTCTGCTTATTTGCTTGTCTTCCACACACAACAAACACTGGTGATAACTTCTGGCATGTTCGTGGTAAACACCTTCAGAATTGTTTTCCTTGTCTGTCAGATGGTATTGTATTCCAGTGCAGCAGCTGACAGCAGTTCAGCAGCATCATCTCTTGAACTCAGCTGGCTGGCTCCCAAAAGACAGCCCATATTTCAATGGAAAAGAAAGATAATCCAGAAGTATGTGTAATGAAAGTAACATCCATTCAGGATCTTGTGTGTGCGCGTGAATATCGAGGCAGTGCACAAACTGAAGTTCTGAATTTGAATCTTCTGTTTGGCTGTGGATCCAACTAAAGCCAGGAGATTTGTGTGTGGGAATAAAAATAACACGAGAGATGCCCTAATGGGTCAGACCAACAGTCCATCTAGGCCAGTAGTTGGACTCCTGTGGGAGCCATAGGAAAGGCTACTTTGGGGAAAGCTTGCAAGCCTAGGCAGTTTTGTGGTCCAGTACTCCCGCACTCCCCCAGAAGCCACAGCTTTTGTAGCTGGGTTACATCCCTGCCTGGCCCTGTATTTTCTGGTTACAGATCAGTTTTCCATGCATTTATCTGGTCCCATTTTGAACCTGCTGAGAGTGGCTGCCTCTACAGCCACTGGTGATAGCAGGCTCTGGGAGTTCCCTGCTCACTGTGTAAAGAAGTGTTTTCTTTTATCTGCTCTAACCCAATTTGCTGCTAGTTTCCGCAGGAGCCCCCCGCTTCTAAAATTACAGGGTCTGGCAAATAACTACGCATGGTGATAGCTCCATGTTCAGCTTGTTGACTGCCTTTATGGGTTTTATTAACCTGGATCATAATCCTTCCAGTCGGTCTCTCCTCATGAGCCCCTCTTCCTTTCATCGTTGTAGCTACCTTTCTCTCTGCATCACCCTCAGTGCAGAGACTAGAGCTACGTGTGGGACAGACAAGCGGTCTGGTTGGCCATATCCTTCTATTTTTTGTTGTCTGTTTTTGGCAGCTGCCCCAGTTTGAGCTGCTGATTGTGGAGGGCTGTCATGCATGAATTGGTGGCCTCTTCTCTGAGCTGTAACTGCCAGTTCTGGGTTCAGTGTTCCATAGGCCTGGCTTACGTTGGTTTTCCCTAGATACATTAGCTTGTGTTATCTGCACTGAAGCTCCTCTGCTTCCTAAAGCAGGTGGAGGCCATAGGAGTTACTTTCTCTGCAATGTATGGGTAACAAATTTGAAATGTTACCACAGTTCCTAAGTGGTTGTTGTACTTAGTTTTGATGGACTTACAGAGTTTTGCTTTTACAGAAATTTATCTGAGAAATGGCAACAGCCATTGCTTGTTTGTGATTACTGAGTTACTGGTTGGAGGGAAGGAAGATTAATTTATTTACTGTTTTATTCAGCTCCTTCAAGCATTTTCAGTGTAAAAGAGATTGCTGAGTGTGCTGGTTTTGGCTGGGATAGGGTTAATTTTCTTCATAGAAGCTAGTATGGAGCTATGTTTTGGATTTGTGCTGAAAACAGTGATGTTTTACAGGGATGTTTTTGTTATTGCTGAGCAGTGCTTACACAGCGTCAAGGCCTGTTCTGCTCCTCACGCCACCCCACCAGCGAGTGGGCTAGAGGGGCACAAGGAGTTGGGAGGGGACACAGCCGGGACAGCTGACCCCAGCTGACCAAAGGGCTATTCCATACCATATGGCGTCATGCCCAGCATATAAAGCTGGTCGAAAGAAGGAGGAAGGGGGGACATTCAGAGTGATGGCGTTTGTCTTCCCAAGTCACTGTTACGCGTGCTGGAGCCCTGCTTTCCTGGAGATGGCTGAACACCTGCCTGACCATGGGAAGGAGTGAATGAATTCCTTGCTTTGCTTTGCTTGCATGCGCGGCTTTTGCTTTACTTATTAAACTGTCTTTATCTCAACCCACGAGTTTTCTCACTTTTACCCTTCCGATTCTCTCCCTCATCCCACCGGGGGAGGAGTGAGCAAGCGGCTGTGTGGGGCTTAGTTGCTGGCTGAGGTTAAACCATGACACTGAGGAATAAAAGCGTATGCTTGTGTTAGTGGGAGCAGTCAGCTAATTCGTTTGAAGTATAGTAGGTTAGGATGCTGGGGTAGGGGCACCACTGCTACTTGAGTGCTAAGCAGGAACGCAGCTCTAGCAGATTTCAGCAGTCAGCATGGCAGCTGTTTTCAGGCTTTTTAGTTTGCTTTCTGGGAGATGTTGGAGGACATGCTTTACGTTTTAAGGCTTGGAGGTTCTTAACTCGGTCTATAGCATGAGTTGGTTACGGGTTATTTTAAAACAAACACATGGTGTAAGGAACGGGTGGCTTTAAGCAGCCTGTGTTCCAGTACAGTCACCAGCAAAGGTGCCCCTTCAGGACAGGGTGAGCTCATGGTGGCTCTGAAGGGTCGGTCCGGCATGCCCTGTGTCTCCACGTCCAAGGAAGGAGGAGGAGGGCCTGGAGCAGCTAGCCAACCATCAGCCTACCATCTGTGACATGTCACTAGAGCCGGCTGCTGAATCCCTCACGGACAGTGAACAGAAGGTGAAGGTTCGTCTGCCCCACTTCTAACGTGTTTTACTTCCATGTTTGCTCATGGGTTCTGTTGGAGGCAGTACACAGGGACGGAGTTGAGTAAGGTGTTATGTATTATATAAAACAAATCATGTTTGGTGTAAAACAAAATTTACAGTAGAGCATTAGAATATATTGCCAGGTGGGGATAAAATGGTTCTTGAGTAGGAAACCCCACCGTAGGGGGCTCGAGGAGCAGGATATTGGCAAATGTCCCAGGGATAGTGCCTTTCTTACCTGTTTGCTTGCTGAGGAACTGCTGCGTGATACCTGACACACTTCCTAGTGCCCTTCAATACGTGCTTGGAAATTGCCATGGATAGTAGGATAAATTAGACTTAGCCTAGATAAGAGAGAATATTTTAAGCTTTGCCTTTTCCTCTTTGACGTTGCATGAATAGCCAAAGTCTCCATCTGTATCCGCAGGGCTGGTTGGTCTGTAATTCACTTCAGTGCCAGGTGGCCGGGCCAGACTAGGTAGCAGCGCTTTGTATGTTGCCTCAAAGCTCCAGGATGTCTGTGATTCTCCAGGGTATTTTTGCTATATGGCATTTTCAGAGGCCGCTTTGCTTCTTTTAAAATGGAGATGCCTAAGAATATTCTATGCCATAAAAGTTATGTTAAGTGTATTTAATCACTTGAATTTACAGCTTATGGGAAATAATTTAAACTGTACCATTGCAATCCGTACTTGAGAGAAGCTGGAGCAGCTTGCTTTTACATCAAGTTCTGGTAGCTGGTGTTTATTTTGTAAAGAAGACATCAACAATATTATTTGGCAAGCAAGTGAACAGGAAGAAATGTCACGAGAGTCATTATTTCTTGGTGTCAAAGTGAAAGGGTTGGCTTGATCATTTGTCCTGATAGCTGAGTAACCCTGAGTCACCCGAAGTAAGACTTGACTGCTGAAGTCAGATTTAAGGTAGCTGGGATATCCCAGTCTGTAATCTTTTGTTGTTGTTGCTGTTGTTGTAAAGTTGAAATCCTTTTCCCCTTGGGAGGGGGTGGGAAGCAGTCTGTCAGCATTTTCCATATGTTACTATGAATTCACCTGGAATTCCTTCAGGGGTGGCTTGCACAGCGGGGCTACATCTCTCATCTGCCTGAAGTTCTGTAGAAATTAGCACGTGCCACGGGAGTCGTGATAGTATTGCCTCACGGTAGAAGTTGTGGCTTCATCTGCATTGCTCTGTCCAGTAGTCTCCAGGGCAGGAGACTACTGGAGCTGAAAACAAGGTAGTTGCTGTTCACTTTGGCTGCTTGTGAGAATTTTTTTGTGACCCTGAGGAATGCTGCAGAGGAGAAGAAGGAGGGACTCCAGTGCTGCTTGTGGATGCAGTTACCTGCAGAGTGGAAAAGTCCTGGGCATCCTTCATCTTGCACCGAGGAATTCAAGCAGAAAAGGTGACATGGGATCTTTCTTTGCAGGGACCTGCAGGCATCCTTAGAGCTGAAAAGATTTAAGGAGTAAACTGAGGAGAGAATGAGAGCAAGAAGTCCCAGGAGGGTTTCTAAGTACAAAGCAGCAGCTGTTTTAAGTGTAGGGGATAGTGTGGTGAAGGTGAGAAGTCAAGGGCGAGCAAAAGGAATGAGGAGGCAAGTAGGAGTCAGATGAGAGCAGGGATTTGAGAAGATGAGTATGCCACTATGAAAGTTAGGAACCTAAAGGAGGAAACTGTCAGAAGAAAAATTTCTGTGGTTGAAAAGACCATTTTGTCATCTGCAGCTGGATGTAAGGGGGAACTTCCTCACCGTGAAGCAGTCCAGCGTTGGAACAGGTTGCTCAGAGGGGTTCTGCACTCTCTGTCCCTGGAGGGTTTCAGGACCAGACTGAATAAAGCCCTGAGCAACCTGGTCTGACCTAATGGCTGATGATCCTGCCTGGAGAAGAAGGTTGGACTAGAGACCTCCTGAGGTCTCTCCCACCCTAAATTGTCATACCATCCAATTCGTACTAAACACAGAAAAAGATAAGGCTTTACGAGTGCCTTTGTCCAGCTTGCTTGAATTTCATTTTTCCAGATGACCCTGCCTAGAATATATGTGCACTGTTTGCTTTCATGATACTTAAAACTAACGCAGTGATTAACTTGAAAAGTTCCCTTCTAAAAATGCTAGACTGAGGAATTACATGTATTAGTGTAAGGGTTTTTTTTATGGTGAGTAAAGCCCTCTTACAATTTCAGAAGAAATCGTCTTCCCCAATACAGAGCTAAGGACAGAAACTCCTGAATGGCTGCTGTATTTAAAGACAGTGAGTTTCACAACTGCCGGACCCAGCTGCTGACAATATGTCCCAGGAATTTGTTTCAACACTTAGTTTAACTTTTTGTTTTAGTCAGCTAGCTGTGGCATGGCTCTAGAGAAGTGTTTATAAACATCTCAAGTTACCATGAAGTTGCAGGATTCTCTGTCTGAAAGTAACTCTGTGCAAAGAACCTGGATTCTGTGTGTGTGGAAGCCTACAGACTCTTATTTGGACCAAACAGTAGGAGAGAAAAGGACATTGCTCACTTGGCTGTTCCTTGTGGTTGAGTCAGGAGAGGCGGAACGGAGTGAGCAGCTGGCCAAAGGTGAGAGGGTGCTGCTGAACCCCTCCCCGAGACGGGCTGGAGGCACTTGGCGCAGCACCCTCTCGCCCTGGGGACGCTGAGGAGACAACGCTTGCAAGACGCAGCCTAGCATCTGACTCAGAGCTTGGAAGGGACCGTACTGATTGCAGTTGCTGCAGAGCAGTGCATTAGGCATGCTCAGTTGCAAAGAGAAATAAAAAGCTGTATATGAAATCGTCTTTGTTGCCAAGATGTCAAAATATCTGAAATGCATTCTGGCAATGTGGGAGGGAAAAGGTTAAGCAAAGGTACTGCATGTAGTGTCACAGTTACAGCCTCACCTGGGCCTCTGGCCAACAAAGCCAGTATTTCAGGTTGGATAGGATTCAGAAGAGGCTAGCCCTCCTCTGAAGTATGTTAGATCTGGCTGCTGTCTCTTAAGAAACTAGACTGGAAAACAGAAATGAGAGAAAAGCTGAGCCTAAGTGTCACCTTCAGTGCTGCTTTTCTGTGGAAACAGGGAAAATGCAATTGTGCTTCATCTGTGTATGACCGAGCAAGAAAGATCGTGCCACACACATTCTTCAAGGCTCCTGCAGACTTGGCTTAGATGCGTCCCAGGGCACTGCCAGCCTTCTGAGGACCCTCACTGGCTCCTGGGAGCTGCCAGTCGTATCAGAGGGGACAGTCCACAAGTGCTTTGTGTTGGTAGCAACGCCAAGCAGTCTGCCCACAGTCCTTCGCAAAGGATGACTCCAGTCCCAGAAAGACTACCTGTGACTAGCAACTTTAGTTTTGTTTGGCTAGGCTCTTGCAGTACTGTGTATTTAAAGCACCATTATAACTAGTCAGCAGAGTTCCTACAGAAATTCCCTTCGGAACAGGTAAGCCCTTGTGGACAGGACGGCAGCTTGCTGAGCCATATGCAACCCCGCTTGTCCCTTACCTGCTGTTGAGAGAGGCTGTTTTCTAAAACCCGTGTTAGAGAATTTCTTAGGTACTGGCATTTCCACCTATGATTGATCCTCTCTCACCAGCGGTCCCCTCCTGTGGTCACCTGCTGATTGTCCTTGCTGAAGGATTAATTTTCCCCAGTTGTAAAACTACTAGCTCGGATGTTTGCCAAGGTTATGAAGTGGGAGCTGGACCTTTAAGAGGCTCTGGCATAAGTCTGTTGGCGGTGATTTTTCTACATCAGAGTGAGGCATTGGAGCCAGGATGATCACTTAGAGTGCAGTGGGTGGTGTTGGCCTTTTTGGCTCAAAGTGATGGGGCATTGCACAAAGGAGACTCAATAACCAGGTTAGCTCTTTCTCTGTGAGGAAAGCTAGGGCTCTGTAGGGCTTTTTTTTACATCCTGCTGTAAGGAAGTTGGTATTGGCAACTCCCCTAGGCAAGACACAGAATTAGATGGATCCTATTTTTTGGTCCAGAATATCTACTCCTTTATTGCTACCAGTAATGGACAGACTGTCTCTTTCCGTGCTCATGCAATGACTGCCATTATTCATCATGGTGCCGTTAGGAAGTTAGAGCAGTTATTTCCATTGGGCTCAGCACACAACCTCTGGAGGTGTCACAGCAGGCAGCTCAAGTTTGCTCTGCAGCTTCCCCTTGCTGTGACAAACGTGTTAACTTCAGAAATGTTGTCCTCACCTCGTGGCCTCTTTTGTAGTTAGTCTTTCATAGAACCAGTAAGGCGATTTCCATTGCTCCAGCCTCTGCTTGCCTAACCCAAATGTTTCTTAAGCAATTCCAAAACATGTGTGGTGCTTGCCATGTGTAAACTTATGTGTGCGTGTATGTTAATCAGAGGAAAAGGAACAAGCCCTTTGTGGCTGATTCCTCTGCTTGGAATGGTGAGAGGGAAAGCTGGAATGCTTACTGAGCTACCAGTGGTTCTGGTGACAAAACCATTTCTGCTTCTTACTGACCAAAGAGACTAAGGGAACGGAGAAGTTCTTTAAGGAATAGTTAGTGTGAGGTTAATGTGTCATGGGTTGTTTTGTTGAAAGTTGGCAAGGCAAGGTATACTTTTAAAAATCTGCCTCCTCCAACCCTTTCTAAAATGTGCTCATGCCCATCAAGAACCAGCAGCACAGAGGTCCTGAGCTGATTTTTATGAAGCTGAAACACTGTCAGGCTAACTATCTGCATCCTTACAGATAATAAAATGGAAGTCCACAAAGCTGCTGGTGAGGAAGAGAAATAGATTTACACAAATACAAAGCAAAAATTGGAGATGATCAGTCTCCAGTGATGGAGAGCTGATGGAGAGCCTAGAGTTCTCAGAGGCTCCTGTCTCTGTCTGAGGTGGGAGGTGATGCATACAGCCCAGCGTGTACTGATCAGAGGGGAATTCATTGCTCAGCTGTTTGCCCTTCTCCCTTGTTAGTCTGCTCCTACAGCCTTGTCGCAAACACCGGATATCAGGGCTGTGCAGAAGCTGCAGCTTCACTTGTGTGACTCAGAGGATATTGGGAACCACTTATGTGTGAGCCAGATGTCACTGCCTGTCTGCAAAGAGCACATGCAGTTAGTGAGGGCACTTTATTCAGCAGTGTAAGAAACTGCTTGCTAGGGGTCCGAGATTTTTACCCATTAATATTTGTTCTTTTTTCATTTCAGCTTATTTACCACTCTGCTTTAGCTCTATAAAATGTAGAGGCTAGAGAAGCATTAACCCAGGTCTGCTGCCCAAATATACACAAATTCCCAGGTGCATAGATAACCGCAGATTCTTTTTCTTAATTGAACATGGTAATTCCTTTTCTTTCCAGCTCAGATTTAAGAGATGTGGGCCTGCGTTCCTGAGAAGGTAACTCTCTGGGCTTACTGGAGCTGGCAGGTAAAACAGTGCAGCTTGCCTTGCATCCCAGCCTTTGCCAGCTTTCACGTATTTAGCCTTAACATAAGTAAATACGTGTTTATGTTAGAATTTGGCAAATACTAAGGTGTTTTCTGCCAGGCATATTTTATGAAAGCTGTATGCAATTTTGAGTTAAATTTTTAGTAATTAGAAGTTAAAATCTCTCGATGTTTTGTATGGAGAAGAAAAGTGGAGCATTCTCGGGAACAGAGAAGGCTTTTCTGTTTTTTTCAGACTGACCATGACCTGGAGCAGCAAAAGGATGATTATCCATTTCAAAGTGCAAGGGGGAAGTCACTGGCCCTCTGCAACATACCCTGAATTCCTACATTCAGTTTAGAGCTGCGGCTGGATGGGAAGAATAATTGGAAAGAAGGAAGCTAGGGATAGAATTAACAGTTCTTTTCTAACATTTATGTTTTTGAAGCAGTGGTAGAAGCAGCTTCAGCTTCTGCTTTCACAGTAAAGGTGCTCTAAAAATGTAGGAAATGGCATTTCGGTTCTTTACTAGATTCCCACATAGAATAATGCATTTCCCATTTCTGCTTTCATTGTCCTATGCATCTTCGGTGAATTACTACAAAGCAATGTATATGAATCCAATTATTGTAAGTAAAGTATGGTTAGTATCGTTGGTATATGTTGGTGCAAGAGAGCAGCTGTAGTTCTAGACAGAGAGATGGACATTCTCTCTGCAGCGCGTCCAGGTACATTTCAGTATCACAAAGTGTAATGGGAAATTCTTATGGAATGCCAGCAGCTACCATGGATTTGGGAGGAAACAAGGGAGTTCATTTTGCAAAGAATCAGCTGTTTGAATTGCAGATCACATAGACAAGGGTTCTGCTTGCCTGGATGATACACTTCATGTTCTTCTCTGTTCTGCTTTTTTCATAAGAGCTTCTTGCACAGAGGTACCTTGCATAAACTTGTCTGCTGGGAGTGTTGTGGGATCGCTGCAGTTTCAGTCTTTTTGTTGTCTTAGTGATCCATGCAGAGAAATACAGCATCAGAAAACCAGGAAGGATGGTAGAGTAAGTCTTTGCTTTTGTGTTTTGTGTAGTGAGAGGAAGTTTTATTGGATTAACTGTCATTTTAATAGCTATAAATTCTTACATGTGTCCATTGAGATCTACTCTCTGTAGTGACTGAGACAAATACCAACTTGAAGAGTGCTGCATTGGCAGGAAGTAAACAGCTATTCTAGCTGGCATTCTTTGTTTTGGAGATATTAACTCTCTCATGCTCAACTCCTGAACCAGTTCTGACTTTATTTAAAAAAAAAAAAAAAAAAGCTCACACCAAACAAATTGACCCCCCCTTTTCAGACCTTACCAGTGATACATTCATCTAAATGTTGACTGAATTGATTTTAGTCTGCAATTAAATACAATGGGTGATCCTGCCTTATGTTTCTTAGAACTATTAATATTGTGTAACTGTAGCGTACATCCTGCATTTCTAGAGGCCCTGCCTTCCTAGACAGTGGCAGATGTCTCTAGACTGTGTTTAGTGCTTATTTTAAGTGAATTAGAAGCTTTCAAAAGGTTCAGCTGGCAACTCCTTCAGGGAAAGACCTGTAGGAGACAATTTGGTGGATGTTTGGCCTTGACAAATATCCAGACATTTTGAGTAGGCCCGGTATTAATCTACAGTGCTTACTGCTTGAAGGAGAAGCTTTCAGAAACATCTCCCAAGACAGTAGGTTTTGAAGTTTGCCTTTTGACAGAAGGACTGACAAAGCCAGTGAAGACTGCATAATTGGAAAAGTGCCGTTTGTAATTCAGTAGATTTAATGAGGGACTGGAAATGAATTCTGTTGATGCAAAACACCTACAGGAAGCATAAGACTAGACTGCTTAACTTAGACACTCGAATTGTCTTCATGTGAAGGTTAACTGGATAAAGATCCAGTGCAGAAATGCGTCTGTTTTAATGGATAGGTGTATGTAAACACAGAGGAGCACAGATCACGGAGCAGTAGTTGATTGGGGCACACTTGGGTGAGTCATTGACGGGATGTAGTAGGGATGTAGCCAGCATCACAGATGTGCTCATACTATGTGCCCAGTTTGGGAAACATTGGCTTGTAGTGGAAGAACATGAGGAGGAGGGTTACACAAAGCTGTAAGAGATGCCAAGTCTCTTTTGTTCATGACTCACTAAGGCAGTGGCAGCTTGTACTTGCTGCTCCCTGACTAATGCAGGGGTTATTCCAGAGTATTCAAAGAATATTGGAGGTTACTAGTTCAGAATTTTTATGCATTACATCATTTTGTTGCAATGACTGACTCATTGGGTCAGTTTATTTAGCAAGTAAGCAGTGGCAAGGGAGGGAACTGTAACAGGGTATACCTGCATTGGCTCAGCTGACAGTATAGTTTGCTCCCTGTTCTAATTACTTCTTGATAAGATTTATCTCCTTTCCCAGAGGCAGAGAGAGCACAGCAGTACCTGCAGGCAGTCTGTGAGTCTTAAACAGAAAACCAGCTGGGGTGTGTGTGTGGGGGGGATTTATTTTGTGGATTAAAAAAATCCATTATTTCCTAAAATCTCATTTTATGTGGCTTTGTGTACAGGAAGCAGTATCTGTTATCTGTAAAGCAGTGTGCTGTAGGCTGCGTGGAAAGGGAAAAGGCCAACCTGGAAGAATCAGTCTTTAGGTGTAACATGCATATGCTGAGGTGCATTTGTCCCTAAATATCTCAGTTTTTCTGAGTACAAAATAGGCATAGCATTGCCCAACAAAGACAAACAGTGAAAGGCAGTTCTAATGTCTTATTTTCCCCTAGCTACTTAAGCCTTTCACCAGTCTGTCAGTCATTAGCATCAGGAACAGAACATTGCCTGTAGTAGTAAGGAACACTGGCATCATCAGGAAAATGATTACCTGGATATATATTTGCTAAGAGATACGATTCTCATATGGGAAGGCATGCCTGAGAAAGTAGGAGAATGATACTACGCTGTATTCCTCCAAATCTTTTAATTTATAAGAATAGTCACTTTCTTGTATGTTCTAGTTAGCTACCGTACAAGTTCTCAGTATGATGAAACTGGATGTTTATGGATTTTCGGTAAGACTTTGAAAGAAATAGTATATAATGCAGAGTGCCTTTTTTACCTTGGGCAGAACTCTTTATGTAGAATATAGGCCCCAGGTTGTGTGAGTTTGTCCTGCATTCCCACATAGGTGACAGAAGATTCTAGATATAGTTAAAACCGTGTTAAAAGGTTTTGTATTTATTTATTTATTTATTTATTTATTTATTTTAAATCTTGCCCATGATGATACTACCAGCACTTGAGTTTGCTGATGCAAGGTAGCAGCTCTGAAAGGGTGCAAGACTCAGGACAAATAGATGTCTTCCATATGCCATAATGTGTTAAATAGTGAGGAATACTCCTTATTCTGAAGCAAAAAAACCCTGCCCTACTTTTAGTTTCACCAGGACATAACTGACTTTGATCTCAGCACATAAAAATCTTCCAAATGGAAGACGTTTTCACTGCATTCTTACATAAATTACTTTGTGTGTTTCTCTAGGTTACAGTGAAGATGTGATCTCTCAGAGAAGCAACTATAGTTTGGAACCTTCTGTAGTGGGGGAATATAATGTAATGTAATATAATATTATTTCTAAAAGGGTTTATGCTAATCAGTGGGAATACATTTAACTGGTGTGGTCTTTTCAGTCAGGAGTGGTGGGCTTCACTGTTTGTAAAACCCCCCGAAGTTACTCTGTGGTTTTCCAGAAGTGGCAGACATTCATTATGAACGTATCTATGTTCAAGACTTGCCCATAGAACTGTGCTGCCATCTTCGTGAAGATCCTGTCTGCTGCCCCGGCACAGCAACTGCACTGTGGCGTGCAGAGCTGCACTAATTCATGTAGCATTGATACACTGCTGTGGACACACGTTCTGATGTCACTTTTGCTGTCGTCTTGTCATGAGGTTATGGCTGCTCTCAGCATTTTGCAGCAGAAAGTTGCAATCTGGAAGGATTTGCAAATAGAGTACCATTGGTCCATCACCTGGAGGAATAATGCTGGTGGAGTTAGGCCTTTATGAAAAGAGAGGATAGAGAGAAGATTGACAACCCGGGGTATGTCTATGGGCCGCCTGTACTAGTGAAAAATCATGCCAGATAAGCTTTCTTCAGAAGGAATGTGGTGTTAAAACTATTTTAGTGTGGGTTAGAGGAACTGATTTGGTTTGAATTGATGCTACCAAGATGCTGTTAAGGACCTGAAAGACCATGGGCATTTTAGAGGGCTTATCTCCTCTTCTTGCCCCAGGACACATCATGCCTTTTGTTGTCTGCGCCCTAGCTGAAGTCAAATTCACTGAACTCCTTGATTTGCAGTCCCTCAGCTTAGAAGGTGATTTAGAAAGCTACATTCCATGCCTGATTTTAGCTCTTGTCAGGCACAGGATCTTTCTCCTGATGTGGAGAGAAATGCTGTTACAACTGGAGCCCAAGGCACTGCTGATTCATGTACATTATCTGTCTCTTGCACTCTGAAATCACTCGGCACAAGCAAGATTCTCCTGCTGCAGTCTGCCCCACCCTATCCAGGCCTTCTAGAAAATATCCTCTTGTAAAAAAAAGTCTTTGCCTTCTGATTTCTGTAGTGACACAGAAGAGTCGATAGCTTATTGCTGAAGGATTTGAACATAGGTAGTGTTCCCTTACACTACAGGAGAGCCCTCCCAGTAGCAAGACTTGTGCCGAAATGACTAGCGTTTTTTGAGGAAGGAATATTGAAGGCTCTGCAGACAGTATTGAACACTAGAAAGCTAGCAGAAACATGCACATGCATCTCACCTGTGTGGTAACAACCATCATGAAATGAGAGGCTATTAAGACTCCATATTTACCTAAAGAGAAAACCTGCGTGATGTTTTTCCAATGAGCTGTGAGAACATTGTGAAGTCTTCACTAAAACCTCTCCCAAAAGAATGGAAGCTTTCTCTGAGTCCGGTGTGGTTTTTTTTTGTGTTGTTTCGCCCCCCCACTTCCTTTGTGAGTTGTGTGAACACACATGCAATAGCCTTTATGGTTAAGAACACTAAATCTTTGCTCTCTAGTTTTTTTCTTGTTCAAGATTGTCAGGAACTGTGGGGAACAGTAGAGAAGTGTGCTGATTACTTAGGATGTAGAGATTTCGGTGAGAGTAGGCAAGCACAAATCATCATGGGAAAGGGAACAGTGCAGAGAAGCATCTCTGATGCTCAGCAGAGATCAGATGCTGTGTCCAGATTAAGGAGCAGACACTTCAAGATCCTGCTTCTCCAGTCATCCAGGTTAGGTACCTAAAATAGTGTGCTCTGTCTGCCTGCTGGTGCGCAAATTCCTTTTCTGTCTGTGGAAACGAAGCAGGGATGGAAAATGAATTGCTAGCACATGCCCAACTCTTACTTCAGTGTAGGGTCATATTGTGGCTGGAGCAAACACACATTGAGACTTAGCCTAACAGATTTTGCTCTACAAGTTTAAAGTGAGGCCCTTTAGGCTACTTTGTAGACAGCACGGGAAGGAAAAAAGAGATTAATACTTGTGGAAAAGGTTTTGTGAATGTTTTGTCTTTTGTATCTATTCTTGCTTTTATTGCCTAGATGTCTGAGCAGGAAGAGAGAATTCACTGTTAACTGTCATGATTGGGGGTGGGGTGGGTGTATTTCGTAGCTGTGGCGATCGGGAACAATTCGTGGCCTTTTCAATTGTTTGTAGTGTCTGTTTTAACATGGGAATGCTTGAATCATCTGCTTTCCCTTAAAGGAACCATTGAGCTTTTTCTTCCATCAGCTAAGTGATTACAAGGCTAGTGGAGAGGAGTATAGGTAATTTCCTTTCAGCAAAGGGTGGCCTAGTAGATTAAGTGACTATTAACCACCCACTTTGCTTGAAGAGTGGCAGGAAAAATTAAGAGCTTGGCTTTGGTTTGGTTCATTCTCTGAGTTTACTCCTGAACTTGGTTTATTGGAGATGTGCTCCCAGCAGCTCTGAGTCTAGCCAGACACAGTGATGCAGAGGTGGGCATTGTTGCTTCCAGACTGTGATTTTTGATGAACAAATATTTCTTGCCTAAAAGGAAGAAGAAGCGTAACCCAACCATGAAGCATTTTCTTAGCAATTTTGCGTTATGCTTTTGTCACTAGTGCAGGAAGTGCCTGAGGGGTAGACAAGGCTTCTCCTGGACTTTCCTGTTTGCGCTTCCTGTGGTCAACTTAAAATACAGTGCTAAATGATGTTTAGAAAGTTTTTAAAGAGGGAAGGTTAGCAAGAAATGGCTTTGAACTTTACATAGATAGTTGAGAATCAGCCTCTACATTTCCACGTTATTGCTACCTCAGTGAAACTCCTGGCTTCTTTTTGGGAACGGTGGATTTCATTGTGAAGAGCGAACTGATAACCATTATCAGTGGGCAGGGCCTAAAAACTTTAATCCTGTAGGATTGTTAGATATGCAGGAGCTGTGCTCTGTAAACTAGATTAAACAGGCAGTGCCCCCCGCCCCTTCTGCCAATGTCGTGCCAGAGTTAGTGTGGCACGGCTGTGAACCAGCAGCTCGGACAGCTGGCCGAGCTGTTGGACCTGTGCGCACGGAAGAAAAGCAGCGGTATGGTAGAATTTGTGTTGTCGTGTACCGCCTGTACATCCTTGCAGTTCTTTCCTTTGAACTTCTGCAGATGGTCTGAGGCTGTTTATCACACTTCTGTGCGGGCACAGAGTTTGCGCGATGAGCAGCGCAGAGCGAAGCACCGTATGCGTTCCTCAAGTGAAGGTGAGGGCAGCGTGGGTGAATAGGCTCTGTTCTAGTCTTGACTGCAAGTGCTGCAGAGTCATCTGGGAGTGGAGACCAAGCCAGTCTTGGTCTCTAGCACCGCACAGTGGTGTGCAGGACTCGGCGTGTCGGAACTACCGAAGCGTGCTCTTTCCTGCTCATTCATGGTGAGCCCAATGCTTTGGGCTATTGGTTGATGCAAACCACAAATGCTAAGAGTCAGCTTTTCTAGAATCTGTTTCATGGCTGAGGAGCTGCTTGACAAGATGGTTGGTATTTTCTGTGTCACAATTTGTACTCCAACTCACATTGCTTGTTTTCAGTTCAGTTTGCCTTCTGCTGCAAACATCCCTATGAGGGTATTAAGTTACATTTCAAAGGCATTGCTAATCTGTCATATATAGCTGTAATTGTAGCACCTACTTTTTAAAACAGGCGTTCTCTGGCAATTCATGCCAAAAAGTGTAACCAGACTTGGCTAACTGATATTGTTAAACACCAGGGTTTTATCAAGAGCATCACAGTTTACTGCCATCACGCTGTGGTTACTAAAGATGAGTAAAGGCTTGCTGTGTTTGTATTAGTGTTGTAGTATGACCCTAGATCCCACAAACATCAGAATTTGTAGCACTACATTCTTCCTCTGTGGTTCATAACCATCTTTTTACAATCTGAAAAATTAATTTATGAGCAGTTTTCCTCTGATTTCATCGTAACAGGGGCCAATGGCCCCTTGATGGTTTCTGACAGATGGATAAAGCTTCCCCTTCCTGCTGGTAAGAAATAACCCCCATATGAAACCCCCACTGGAGAGTCTGTTTTATAGTCATGCCCGTGTCCATCTGGCTTCTTCTGGGAATGCATGAATAATGAAATTAACTTCTCGGCACATGGCGTAGCCATGACTGAGGAATAGCCTTTCATTTCAAGATTCCACCTACATACTATCATGAACCACTTACTATAAAGAACAGGCATTAAGACTGAACAGGAGTAAACCTCTAGGAAAGATTAAGTTTACTTTTAGCTTGCTTAGAGTGTGCATTGCAGAAAATGACAGTAGCATATGTCTGTGAATTATATACCGTTTGGATGATGTTCAATCTATAGCAGTACTTAGCATCCAGAAAGAAGTTTAACACTGATATGTCTCTATTAGTACTCAGCTAAGTGCCTGAGGGGAAAAAGAACCACAACAAACCCAAGCTCATAAGGTGCCTGGAAGACCTTTACAGATATAGACAGTGTTTTAAAAATATTTTGCCGTATTTGTTCCTAGGTGTTACCAAATGGTAGATAATGTTTGTCTTTGTAATCAATAATTTTGAGTGTTTATGCTTATAAACATAACAGTGTGGGGGTTTTATTTACTGTCATAACATCAGCAAACTGTTATTTGCATTCAATTGCATGGTAATAGGCTGTTGGATGGAAATATGTTCATAATGTATGTGTAAAAGTAAATATGGCCAGTGAAACAGCATCTGTGTTTGCCCTCAGTACCCTGAGCCTCACCTCTCTTCTTCTTACAGTGTCCCTTTAGTCAGTTGACAACAGAGCTTTTGTCATAGTTTTGGTCTTGCAGGAATCCTGCTGAAAGACTGTATAAGGTCCACGTAGATGGTCTGGAATACGAGTAACTTCCTAGTTCTCTGACTCACCCCCACAGATGAACAATTTTATGACTTTTAAATAATTGCTTATGAATCATCTGGAGGGCTGTAAAGGAAGATGTGTGGCACTCATTTTCGTGCCAACATTTTTCTCTGACTGTGATAGGGTATTAGTGAATTGTAATCAAGGGAGAAGAGCACTTGCATGAACATCTGCAGGAGCACTGGGACCTCACAGAGAGTAGAAGTGGCACAAAACATGGAATTTCTTTGCTTTCTTTTTCTTGTTAGAATTTTTGGGCTTTGTGTTACCTTGTCGTGTCAGTATTTCTTTCCTTGAATCATTAGCCTGTTATTCATGTCTTGATGATTACACTTCTGTCCAGGTTTTTACTTTTTCTTATCTTGCATAGCTTTAAGCTTGTATACTTTCTCACACCTTAACAGCAGTTTTCTCAGCACAACAGAGCCAAGGTTACACACCTATGCTGTATTAAATTAGGCTTTGGATCACAGCCTGAAATGCTATGCTGAGTGTTACAGAGGGCTAGAAGAAATGTCCTTACTACACTCTTCATTTTAATGTGGTCTGCACTGTGAGGTGAGCACGAGATCTCTGTCCTCTACAGAGGTGGGGTTTCTTCAGGCTCTTCACAAAATATATTTTATGTTTGTTCTGTTCTGCTGCTGCTGCATGCTCTCTAATTTCCCTTCTGAGAAGGCTCAAAAGATGAGGGGCAGTGTCCTAATGGAGCACAGCTCATTTCTGTCACTGAGGCCCTTCTCGCTAACTTTTGCCCACTTGTTTGCATGAGAGCACAAGTCATTACCGTTTACTTGGTGTCGTCAAGCTGTAATGATTCAGCTCTGAAAAGCTGTATTTACAGTCAGCCAAATGAAACACGCAAGTACACGTAAGTTCCTAAAGCAGAGGGCTTGTCCTTCTGATTTTTAGAATCAAATGTGGTGGTATGTTCTAAAAACCACTGTGGATGTTCCTATTTAAATTCTGTGTTAGCCAAGAGACTAAGATACATGTAATTCTTGAGTAACATGGCAGATGTCCAATGTTCCAAGAAATCTTGCTCACAAATTTTTTTATTGTGTCATGGTCTTTTCTGAGTCATTTTGAAGAAAAATGAAATATCTTTCATGTTGTACATGATCTTAGGCCACACTATGAGCAAAATGTAAATTCTAAATCTGCATGCGTTATTTCTGCGACAGGAGGTCAGTACTTTTTTATATACTATGAAATTACAAATGCAGTACAATGATAGCCCTTTTGCATCTCAGTTTCCCATTTTGTAAAATGGAGTGATTTGATGGAATTAGAATGGAATACAGTAATATTGTTAAAGCCCTCTGTATCATATTAACCATTTGCAAGTTATCGGTGGTGTTTCAGCCTCCAAACATAGCTTGAAAGGCTGTTTGAATAGGATAGTATGGGATATAAGATAAGTTTGTATAGGAGAATGTTTTCTTTGCTCACGTAATAGTGTTGACTTGGGAATGAAAATCCTGCTGACTTGTCAAAATATACCCACAGTCATATGGGAACTTGAAGCCTTATTTGAAGACTTTTGACCATTTTGAAGTGAAGAGCTTGGTCTGTCTGATCAGGTCTGATCTGTAAAAACCTGAGCTTTGCCTCATAACCTAGAGGAGTCAGGAGTCTACTGGCATAGGTTGCTGTGAATGACAAAGCTCATATCCAGCGATGAGGAGAGTACTTGTGGCCAGAATAGCTGGCCCAGGAATGTTCCCGTCAGCTTTGTGAGGAAGATTTTTGAGTCATGTCCAGGGATTTTCAGTGCGTCACTGAGTTATGTGGCTGGCTGTTTATAGACTGGACAGTCAGTCCTCAAGAAATCTGTGCTTTTCCAGTCAGATGCATAATCCTGCTGCTGCCTTAGGTCAATGGTAGATTTTTCAGCCTCTTTAATGAGACTGGTGGTTGGATACATGCTTGCCATCCCAGAAGAGTGCACAGGTTGCTCTCCAGTTTGAATGGGGCTCCCATGCTTTTAACCAGCTACAGAACAAGTACTGCTTACTTTATGTGCAAGCAGCTCAGAAGGTGGAAGGTTTGGTTAATACACGTCTGCTCCGTCAGCCGTGGTGGGGGGTTTTGGTGTCCCGTCCCCCCCCGATTTGGGATTCCCCTGTGTATGCCAGAAAAGGTCTCACTTTGTGTTTCTGAGGTTATGGTCTTTGAGGAAGATGAAACTTCCCAGACTCTGCAGGCACACTGGTCTCTTCAGGTCCTATAGTTGTTGATTAATCTGTGAGCTGCATGCTGTGCTCAGGAAGAGACAGAGTAGGAAGGATTTGCCTGTCCAAATATAGACTTCTGCTTTGGAGCTGGTTGTCTCAGTTTGCTCAGTAGTCAGTGGAGAGAAACAGGTGTTGCTGGGGTATGACTCATCCCATCCAAGGCTGGGTCCCAATAACCGTCTGGCTGCTCAGACCATCAGAAACAATGCGGTCAAAGTTTCATCAGAGCAGGACTCATTCATGCCAGGACTAAATATTCCATGTTTTCTTCACGAGCTCAGAGCATGTTCGCAATTAGCTGAAAATTACATTATGTTTATTTGACCCATGCATATTCCTCTTGAAAATAATAGCCTGATTACTGTTGTGATAGGTTTTCATTGGCTAAACTCGGTGGTTTTTTTCCTCGTGTTAATTGAACAGAGGAAGAAAATACGTACAGGTTAAGAAAGTTTTTGGCTATTTTTAACGGATTAGGTGGCCAAGTGGCTCTCCAAGTGAATTCATACTTCATTGACTGAGAACAAAACTGCAGGTTGTCCATTCATAACAAGCCAAGAATGAGTCTTATTCCTATTGAATGGTTGTTCTTATTTTACCTTTGTGCTGGCAAATACAGCTTCTGAAGGACTCTGAATTTGAGTAGGGTCTTCACCATTTCAAGCAGAGAGAAGTTTTGTGTCGCAGGAAGCTCTGCACGCTTATGGCTGTGTCTTTGCTATAGCTCTCATTTTCAAGTGTGCCAAAAAGGCTGGTCTTCAAGGGTAGTCTCAAGAGATTATTCTTTCTCCATTAACCAGTCTTGGTGAACAAATCCTGGCAATATTCCTCCTTCAGGATCTTGATAGAATAGTCTCAGACTTCTAACGTTTCTTCTAGGATATGAAACCAGACTGGAAGAATTGCTGGAGTGTTAATTTACTACCTGGTGTCTGTCTCCTGGAGGAAGAGGAAAAAAAACTGGAAAGCAGTAGTCTCCCACTGGAATCTTGGCATGAGGTGACTAGATGAATGACAACATCTCTGTTCTGCAGTGGGGCCTCTCTGACCTTTCGTTTCCTGTTGAATTGTGAAACAACAAAGTAAACATTTAACTGAATGTGGCAGCCTGAGACAATTGGCCCTATTGTAGAAGGAACGCCAGTCCCTTCTCTCTCTGCATAAATTCTCTTCGCTGGCAATGCTAATAGAACTGCAGTGGAAGAAAGCCAGGCTTTTCGTTGGGCAAGACCCAAGTTTAAGCAGAAATACAAGTAGTGTGTGGCTTGGTCCCTGGAAGTCTCCTGGATGCAGCAGGGCTGCTGAGGATTGCCCACAGTCAGAGCCCTTTCAAAAGTATTTTGTTTGTAGCATAGGAAATCGATTTGCAATATCAGAGTCTTCAAAGCTCTGCCATGGCGGTTGGTGGCAGTAGTTGGATGTGGCATCGTTTTTTGTGCTGATATAACCATTCCAGAGTGGAATTGATGAGATGTGTTCCTTGTACAAAGAGGAGTCATTCTTCAAACTCATTGCCTTGATCTAATAGCACTGCCGTGACTCTGCATTCCTAGCTGAGGTAGGCTTCTCAGCGTGAATAAAACCACGAGTTCTAAAATGCTGTAAATTTACCTGACCTTACTGTTCATCCAGCTCAGATGAAAGTAGTCTATTCCCTTGTTCCAGGCTCACCAGTTCATACCAGCCTTCAACTGTGCTTTGTGATGATCTGTCATATTGTTGGATCCTGCATAACCTCCTGCTGAAGAAGACCTGGCTAATACTGATGCACTACCACTGACCTTGTGTATTTCCAAATATAGTCCATGAGAACATTTTAAATGCCTTTAAAATACTGTCTACTGTACATGTAAATAAGCATTACAAGTAGAAAGAGACAGTCTGGAAATACATTCATTTTAGTGGTAGTTCTGCTCATCTGATAAATCTGCTGCCCTACTTTATTTATTGTGGGCTTTTTTATTTTAGAGCAGATTGATAAGTTAATTGCTTTTAAACAGATTACATGTCAATAAGGATGGTACATGTTTAATGGACATTTAACACACTTATATTTATAAGGAGTTCTACTTTCTCCTCTCAGCTGTGCTAGGATGCAGATGCCAGTCTCTTCTGACTTCCTGTAATTAATTTGACAGTCAGACTGAATCAGATCTACATTTGGAATACTGTTGCTTTCAAAGAATGTTGGTCTTGTGCAAAAAAAGCAGTGTATCAGCTGCATGAAGATCTGGCTTGTATCCATCCCTCGGTCCCCAGAGAGCCTACTCCTCTCTACAGCACCTGTATATTCTCAGTCTATTCAGTCAGAGAGTTGTCTTGTGGAGTATTTTAGTTTGCTTTTATTATTGTTTTCATATCAAGTGGAAAAAAGGTATATGAAGTGGTGTTCATATAGGTGAGGGGCACTTCAGTATTATCTGCAGGTTTTCTGCTTGCTTTACTTCTCGATTCATTTTGTGCGCGTATCTAATTAGTATACTGGTAGTCTCTCTGCAGATGTTTCTGCTAATGTATCTTTGCAATAACATTTCTCAGTGAAATGGGTCTGTACAGACAATCCTTATCTTAAAAAGTTAAGGGAGTTGGGGACCAATGATGTCAGCATATCATGCCATCTCTCCCATTGAGCTCTAGCTACAGACAGCCCGTGCTTTGGGTGATCCTTGAAATTAATTACTTCTGTCATGTATGCAGAATTAGAATATTTCAGGGAAAATGTCAAAAAATCAACAAAATAGGTGGCATATACACAGCTGACCACTGAGCCCTGCCATTTTGTGAATGGAAAGTCTTTGTTAACTGTTTTGGGCTCCTTTCCTGGATCCACTTTCTTTTTCTCTGAGACCGTGTCCTAGATGGTTTTCACAAGTATGTATTTCCCAAGCTGTTTTCCAGGGGGACTTTTAAATGTCATGTCCCTAGTCCTGCCTAGTCATGTCTGCCAAGTCCCTAGCCTGGCAAGGCAAGCTTGCCACTTCTCCGTGAGAAAAATTAAGGGATTTAAAACTGACACTTCCCCAGTTTTTCAAACACATTGCTCCTCTGTTTGTTCTTCCAGCACCACCCAATGTAAATGAGTTCCCGTTAGTCACACAAGAATTTTTTTATAACCCACTATTCAATGATGTATTCTCAGTCCAGTGTTCATTAAATTGTTGTACCTTCGTGTTCATAACATCATTGTACATCAGTTCTTTGTCAGATGGGCACCTATAAGCTGCCTAGGAGATGTCATACAGATCTCTTCAAATTCTCGTGACTCAGACCTGCCAAAGTTCTCATGTCTTCTGTTTTGTGAGGCTCCATCTGAATGAGGATGAACTTCAAGAGCTGTAGTTCAGACAGGAGTCTTAAATTACTAAGCTCTCATTGAAATTCATTTTCTTCAAGGTTCGTTGCTTTCTCACACTTGCTACCATGATCACTGCTATGCCGAGCTCTCCTAATTTTTTATTACTGCCTGCTAGTGAATCTTTTAGATGGACTTGTTGGATTGTAACTCAAAGGGATTTTGATAGGTATATTAAAAGTGGACTGTGCAAAAATATTATAGTGCATACAAATCATAATACCTATTACTTCTGCTCTGTGGCTTAAAATGTACCACTATGTTGTTTAAAGAGAAAAGGAGTCTGAAGAGCTGAACTGTTTGAGCAGTCCGACTCCTAGCAGTGAATGTTGCAGCCCAAGGCTGGCTTTGCTGGAAGCACAGACAGGACAAAGCCACTCCTGCATGTTTTTCTTCTTTGTAGCAAGCTGATTAATTCCTGAAGTAGAATTTTGATCAGGGCTGGGCATGGAAATCCTATCTTGCCTTTGCTTGTGTGGATGAAGAATTATGGGGGGAGTTGGTATTGCCAATGAATGCCAGATGCTGATTGATGCTTCTTCCATTCTAGTCACTTAAAACTTTTTTAAGTTTATGCAAATGAGCTGCTGTGCCCTCTTGTTTTTACCACACTTGAAATAATGGAGAAGCTAACTGTCTAGCAGAAGCAATGAAACAGAACAGTATCTTGCTCTTTTAAGTATTGTCATGCAACAAATTTCACCGTGCGTATTTGCCTCACTTTCTGCCTCCATTTTATTTTGTCACTGTAGCTGCAGTGATTTTTTCCAGAGCTTTCCAAGGCTTGTTCCTAATACTATACCTTGGAGGCTTCTGTGCCTGGATTGTTCTATTTTTGGGTAACTACCTCTAAACAGAAAATGATTCCAAAGTCAGGGGATGGGGGGAAGTGAATTGACTTTCAGGGCTAGAATGTAAGAGAGGAGTCATCTCACATGGAGATACTGAAAAAGTTTTGTCCTTTTGTGCCTTTGGGGAAATAGGCTCTTTGCTGCTCATGCTAGGGGTTACCCGAATGCTGTGTGGGATTGTCCTTCTGTGTGTGGCCCTTCTATGTATGTGCAGCACTGCAAGTCATGTTCAGTGTTTTTGCTCACATGTTATTTCCCTACTTGTTCCAGAGATACACTCTCTCTGCTTTAGTCTTTCATCTCCAAAAGATTATTTTAACTTCTCAAAATTTCATGGAAGACTGTGCAGATGGGTGGCTTAAAAACTATTGTTCATCTCCTTCCCTCTTGGGAAGGTTTATTGTTGTCCTGTTGGCAAGCAAAACACAGCTTCTTTTTCCAGAAGCAAAATTTATGATTCTTCCTGCTTGTTTAAATTCACTCAGTCCTTCTGGATTTCATCCAACCTTAAGTTTTCAGACTTGAAACAAAACACTGGCATTGGTTTTTTTAGACCTATCTCAAGTAGGAGAGTTTTAAAGCTGGTATTTTTAAAATACTTTCCTGCTTCTCTTCTCTAAAGAGCTTTGTAGGACTGACTCCAGGTATTTTTTGGATACACCATAGCATTACTGCTGAACTTTTGGATTGTCTCCAACTTTTCCAGGAAAACTACATGTAAACTGTCAGGATCAAAGATTGAAAATACATACATACGTACATACATATAGATACATATATATATGAAAACAAAACCCCACCAACCAAAAAACCCCATAAGCCTTTCCTTGAAGAAAAGTATTCATTCACTAGTTCTAAAAGGCACAGTATTTGAAAAATGAAGATGATTTGTCACTAGTGCTTCTTACTGTGAGGTGATTATTCTGTCATTTGAAATTTGTAAACATTGTCTGGGCTTCTTCCAGAGGTTTTTATCCAGCTCACACTCACTCTGCCTTCAGAAAGGACTGTGTAAAACTTCAGGTCTCTGTGGTGTCAGATCACAGCAGAGTATCACATTGGTCTTCTCCAGATTTAAATTCTAAGAATTTTCTCTTTCAAGATCCACCTGTCAGACAAGTTTTGTTACTTACAAAAGTTAGCTCTGTAGAAGTTTGAAGTGTGTGTTGCTTTTAAAGTGAAGTTGCAGAAACCTTTTGGAATCTAAAAACATTAAGGCAGGACAAGAGACAGACAAAGGTCTTGCGCTGCATGACAACCTCGCAGAAGTACAGAGCTGCTGGAGGGAAAGGGCGGGTATTGGGACAGAGGAAGGGGATTTGGATGGCAGAACTGTGGAGAGGAGGGGAGGAAGCGAAAGACAGGGACTGTCCTCTCCTGCACCTCTTCTCC
This sequence comes from Mycteria americana, assembly GCF_035582795.1. NCBI lineage: Eukaryota > Metazoa > Chordata > Aves > Ciconiiformes > Ciconiidae > Mycteria > Mycteria americana. The sequence continues at coordinate 11,627,834 of NC_134382.1, forward strand.
TGGGGAGGAGAGAAGGTATGTACAAGCCCAGACATTTTTCAGCCTGTGAAATTTAACGTTTATTTTTACTCCTGCGTTTTCCCCAGTCTTCAGCAATTCAGTCATCTATATGTATATCCTGCTTCTCACCAGAAACAGCTGCTCTGTGCTGCCCCAAGGATCTCTACTCTGCTTTTTGTGGAAGTGTTAACAAAGCCATTTCCTTGTTCTGTCTCCTGCAGTTCTAAAAAAGAATAGCAATTTAAACACGCTACAGGAGGTTTTATGCAAGCCTAAAATATACCTTATGGACAAGAGTATTGTGCTGTTATTTCTTCAGATGGCTTTACTGTCATGAAATTTTCACAGCAGCTGCAGGCCTATAGGCTTAGGATGGATGGTATCTATCATACAGGCTGTAAAAAGACTTAGAACTGAGACACAGACTGCCAGATCTGTAACTGTAACTTGGGCTTTAAGGGCAACATTGAGTTTTTGGGAGTGAGCTTTTATACTAGTCTTTTACCCTCCAAAGGTGTCCAGAGATGTCAATGCTACCTGAATTTTAATGAAATTAAATGATAGGATACCAAGGGGGGAAGGGGGAGACATTAGTTTCTGTTTTCTCTTGTTAACAGGGAGAAGATTTCTACTAGAAATGAGAACTCAGGTTGTATGAGGTAAATGTCTTTTTTTTTTCTCCATAAATAGTATTCCTTTGAATAAAAAGTCCTGAGTTCTCAGACCACCTATTTAATATTTTTGTATGTCCTAATATTTGCTTTCAAATAAATTGAAATATTAGCAATTAAGGTGTAATACTTAGTTCTATTTAATTTCTGTGTTATGAGCATTACTTGGGAAATAGGGTTAACGACAAAGCAAGAGATTTTGAATGTCAGAATTTCGTGTTTCTTGTTCCTCAAAATTGCTTTTTAGATGGGCGTTTGAGCATTTGGTGAGGACGAGTACAATCCCATCTATGACAATTTCTAGCAAATTGAGAAGAAATGTAGTCTTAGATATAATTATTTTCATATACATTTTGGAAAATAGGGAGCTGTTGTGCAAGAATGCTCTGAGTCTAACCTTGTCAAGTTTGTCTCTCCATGCTTTTTGTCAGCTGGTTTCTCTGCGCAAGTGCGGCAGCCGGTGTGTTATTTCACGGGAGTCTGTTGTGACAAGAAGCAGAAGAGAATTTTATTGGCCTGAGTTGAGGACAGCAGAGAACTTTGAATCAGGCAAGAGCTGCAAAATCCATGTAAACCTGGGTTCTACTATTTCTGCTGCTCACAGAGCTGCTTTCTTTGATAGGTCAGTAAACTCTGTTTTCTACTAAAATGGCAGCGTAACAAGCTGTGCAGTTTGTATTCGGTATTTCCTCATTGGTCAGAAGAGCACCTTTTACTGTGAGGGCAGGCTGGGTAGAAGTCAGTTTACAAAATCAAACTGACACAAGTGCAGCATCAGCAGAACAAAATTAGGTGGTCAGGAGAGATGCCCAATCTTAATATCCAGTTCTAGTACATGCCTCTTTGCAGCAAACTACGTGCGTTAGAAATGCCTTGTAGTCAATGTGCTTCAGGAGCTCAGTTTGCAAATACATGCATGCACAGGTGACGAGAGTTTGTCTCAGTCATATCTAGTCGTGTCAATTAGAATGGCATTCATTCACGGTGATCCTAATGGCTCCAAATAGTACCGTTTCATTTGTATTCATCCTAAATGCAAAATTTTCGGCTATATAAAATACCCATGTTATTTCCGTATTAAGTGACACAAATGTCCTTAGGAGTGCTGTACTGCAGTCAGCAGATCCCTTCTCATTGCCCCAGCATATAAGCACCAGCATTCTTACTGGATATACTGTGTGTGTTAATTAGCATTAGCTTTTTAAAATACGTATAAGAAATAGTGTCCCTGACCAGAAAACCAGAATTTGTTGCTCAGAAAATCAGTAATCAAACATTTAGTTATTTTTCTGTAGGATAAATAGTCTCTTATTGGGATTATGTGCTCAGGCTTCTACAAAGGTGCAAATTTAATCTGTTTTATGATGAAAGATTAAAACCACAAATCCCGTTTAATAGTGGATCTCCAGCAATAAGTAGCTATGTCATTTTATGGCTAATGTCCAACATGACAGTTAATAGTAAGGACACTTTTGTACCTTTTCCACAGTGAAGACTAACCTGAGCGTTGCCTGTAAAACAGGAACCAAATGCTTGCTTGTATGTGGGGAACATTCAAGGGAACATTGTATGTGGGGAACAATGGCTAAACATTCCAAATGACAGCACTTAGTCTTGGAATGGATAGTAATTTTGCAGTAATTTTGCTAATTATTGATCATCTGCTTAGTTTCAGAATAGGTCTCTTCAGATTAATTAAACTGTCCCTGTAAAATGTTTTATTGTAAATTCCTGACAGTCAGTCCTGGTTCCTTTACGCTAGTGTTTGTTTGTTACAAAGAGTATGTGCATTTGGTTTGAAATGGCATTTGTCCAGTTATTTACTGGCTCTTATTATAAAATATAACTTCACGTTAGTATAGTTTTTTAATTAAGCAGTTTATTCTTATTTTTGGGATCTGGAAATCTTGAGGGTTTTTTTGTTGTTGTGTTGGTTTTTTTTTGGTTTCGTTGGTATTCACCCCCCCCACCCCCCCCCCCGAGTATGCTGACACAGTTTCAATAATTTATCCATTGGGTATTACACAACTGGGGCATAGGGAGAAGCATTGAGGCGCTCTGTAAACTTTGAGTGACATGGTAGAAATCCAAGTGACATAATAAAAACCTGCTATCCAACTTGTGAAAGCATGAATCAGCTAGATGGGGCTCGAAAGAGGATTTGCTGCTGTTGGAATATTCCCTTCTTCAGTGGGCATCGTGCATACTCTCCAGGTTATGCATGGTTCAGGAAGCAGCAGTGGTAGAACCCAGAATTTTTGTGAAAGTTACCCATGAATCTGTAGTGTTAGCAGTTTAGTGGTAAGTTTAATTATAATATGTTCTGCTTATAACAGAGTCAGTGATTTGGAGTCGTATTTGGTGGTTTCCTAATACTTGGAAGTAGAAACACAATACGAGTTTTTGAGATTAGTTTAACATGCCCAAAAAACCAAAACCTTCTGCACAAAACCAGAAAAACCCAGCACTTTAGTATGAAACATTAATGCTACAACCTTAGCATGAAAATACAGAAAAATAAAGTTACCACATTTGCTGATGTAGAAGAAACATAGCAGTAGCAATAGATGAATAGCTTCTTATGAGCAGTTAGTCTTAACAAATGTATCAGTCTGCTGACCTTTCCCCTTCAGTTTTTTCCTGTTTTTGAAGAGGCGAAGGGTTTCCTCTTGGAGGGGGGGCACAGGGCTATCTGTTCATATGTCTTACAAGCAGGTTCCTTTTATTCTTCAGGAAAATACAGTAATACAAACTCTACCGATTTTAAATTGACATAGGGTTTCCAGACCAAGACAAAAGTATACATGTGTAGTCTGGATTCAGTCCAAAGCATCTTTACCTCCAAACTGGTTTAGGCCAGAGAGACAGGATGTTCCACAGAGCAAAAACCCATGTGATTAAAGAGCATGAACAAACACAGAGTATATTATTAACAAAATACCAGATTGCATTTCATGTTGGGTTTTCTGGCTGGTGACCCATGGAGTTGACTCAAAAAGTTAACAGAGAGTCAAAGGTCCAGTCTGTTCTAACATAACTAATAATCGCAAAAGACTCGCCGAAACCTCCTTCCTGTATGGCGGTCTTAAAAAGCTGTTCACACTGGTCCTGGCAGTGGAACAAATACACCACACTGAGACTCTGTGCTCAGGAATGTGTCCTGAGAGGATGTTAGGGCAGCTGCTGTGGAGGGGTTTTACCTTACCATACACACCATTCTGTATGTGTCTAGCAATTAGGCTCCCTGTTATCTCCAGGCTCCTCATGCTGTCGACAACACCTTTCATTTCTCCCTTGTGTTCTGACTCACAGGTCTGTCAGTGCCATTCTGTCTGTCCTACCTTGTGGCCCTGTCCATTTTCAGGATGTGGCTGATACCTCCACATCCTGATCAGCAGCTGTCTAGGCCATGATCTGTATGGGCAGACTGAGTTGCTGCTTTGTGGTGAGGATGCATGTAGTAGAGGCACAAGGTGAAGGGTATATGGTGTTTGGAGACTTGTGGAGCACTTGACTAGCAGCTGACAAGAAATTTCGGTCATAAGCAGGTAGATAACTTGGAGTAGTCTTGGCTGGTCATGTGCAAGGAAGAGAATCGAAAAAAAAAACTGAACCTTTTTTGTGGTTGTTGATAGCACTGGGAGATTCTGCTCCTGGGAATTTGCATGCCTTTGACCCCAGAAAGCCTGAAGGGATCCACGAATCTTGACCATGTAAAAGTTTTCTTCAGGAAATTAAATCAGAAAGTGTCAGAACTGCTGTGTCCCATCCTGTCCCTGAGCATGCCTTTTTCTGGGAGGCTGCACTTCCGCTCTCCTCCTCTGCTAGCAGAGGGCTGAGGTACCAGTGAGCCTGTGAACATGTGTGAATCCTGGTGGTGTTTCACAAAAACGGCTTTCTGCTTTCTGGGCAGTGTGTGGGGGTCTCAGGAAGGGGAGCATCAGGTCCATTTGCATTTATTTTTCACAGAAGGTCACTTTATTACAAATGGACTTGCGTATCCTGGGTTTTCTTTTTCAGGGCTTCACAAATACTTGTGAAGTTTTTCCATTTGTATTTAACACTTTTAGCCAAGTGGAGAGCTCTAGCTGTAGTTTAACTCCTCTTTAGTGTTGCAGGCTCATCATATTTAACATGCATTTTAGCCAGGAGGGAAAGGAGCGTTTGGTGCTGTGGAAGCAGTGGGTGTCGGATCCCTGACAGGCAATGTGCTTCTGAAGATGACAGCTTTTCCTGTACTGCCCGCAGCATCACTCAGGAACGTGTCTCCTCCCTCACAGAGATGCCAGCTGCCTTCTCTTCCCGTCCCATCCCCGCTGTTAGTCAGCAGATGCACTCCACTCCTCCGGATCCAAAGTAGAAGATATTTTCGCTAAAGCTTCCTCACTCTTCTTTGTTTTGCTGAAACTGAGATTTCCCGAGGCACTCTGGGCATGGGGTTGCTTTGAATGCAAGGAGAGGTACTGTGGAGCAGCACGTATCAGAGCTCCAAGGGGAGGCCCTGGGGTGCCTGCCCGGGAGCCGGGGGTGCGAGCGTGAGTCACAAGCTGCAGAACCGGGAGGGCAGGGGCGTCAGCCCCATTTGTGCTTGAATCACTCGTAGCCAGCAGCAGGTCAGCTGGTGGATGGCTGCAGCCTGAAGTGAAAGCTTATAACTCGCCAGCCAGCACAGGGTTCCAAAAGTGAATATCTGCATTTCATCAGCATCTTGTATTGTCTCTCTGAGAAATGGTATTCAGTTGCAGGTAACTGGTGGTGCTTCGGTTTCCAGTGGCTTTCCACCTATTCATTTGTGTTGGGTCAGTGCAACTGCTTTATAAACATGGAAATGCGCTTGAAATCTGATGAGCTTGCAACACAAAAGAAAACCTAAAATGCTATGGGATCTCAAACGCCAGAACTGTGGGGCTTTCTACCAAGCTCCAGTTCAGGTTTGCAGGAAATGGTGAAATTAAAACTTGGCACTGCTTTCAGGCTCAGTCAGAGAAATCGTTCCTAGGTACTGTAAACAATTAAAGGACCAAATTATTCTTCAGTGCACAAATATGTGGGAATCCTGTAGCAGTCGAGAGGAAACTGTGGTACCAGTGAAATCAGCTGGCCTATAAATTGTTTCATGTGTCCTTGGTATGAAAATGCACTGAAGTTTCACAACAAAATGGCAAACATAACATACCATGACCTGTTTTCTAACCCTGGGACAAGATTAAGTTTGAACTGGTGACAGGTATCAGAATATTTGCCTAAGCAAACACGGTAAAAATTGTGTTAAGCCTTTTGGAATGTTCGGGTCACCCACATTTGTGTGATTTGCATGATAAAATCTCAAAGAATGGAATAGAAGCACTTTTCATATGTAAAGTAACAATAATCAAGTTCTTCCAGAATGTTCTATCTTTATACTGAAATGTTCTGCAGACTTTTCTGTAGGTTATGTGGGGTAAAAAGGCACATTTACCATCTTAAATGCGGCTTTCTGATTGTGTCCCAAATACATTAAGCTACAATTGTGTTTCCTTAATCCAAATGTTTTTAAATTAAAATTGCTTTTATTTGGAGTTCTGTCACTGTTGATGTCACAGCATTTTATTTACTAGCAGAGAAGTTCTAGTCGGAGGCCATAAGCCACAGGTTTTTGTCTCTTCATCTCTCCTTCTTGCAAGACTTCCCAAAGTCTTCATGACTCTTAAAAGTATTCCTATTTTTTAGTAAACAGTTTTCCGTGGTGCAGACTTAGAGGTGTTTTAGCTATTTCCTGGCTATTGCCTCCAAATACTTGAGAGAGAATTTTGTCCCAGTACCCTACTGCACTGGTACTGAACTTTGTTTTACAGCCCAGCTTCCTCCCAGCTCAGTGTTCATCATGAACAAAACCGCCACCTTTTATGTAGGTGCTCTGATCGGTTGGTGGCTGTGGAGCATCTTTGACTGAATGCAGAACCCCGAGCATTTCTTATTAAGGCCTTTGGTGAAAATGTTGGTGCCTGCGGCTTCCTGGGAAGCTGAGCAGTTTGGCGAGACTGTGATGGGTGGTCTGCCAGGTAGTGCCTAGGTGGCAGCTGATTGCTTTTGGAACGCTCTCCCTCCTTCCGCACAAAGGGAGTTCCTTCTCCCCCTTTTGGACTGCTGTTGAGCTCTTAGTCCTGGATTGTCCTGTTTATACTTCTAGAGATTAGCTTTCTCGCTGACCTATGGAGCTGACTTATTTTTCAATGACTTGCAGAAACTCAGTGTCAGCAATCAGATCTTCAGACATCTCGTGGGGTGCTGATTCACTAATATCTCACCTTTGGTACTATTTAAATACCAGTCTGAGTTGTTGGTTTTAAGCTATGATATGATATGCATTGTCTTGCAGTCCAGAGCAGAAATAGCTACGAGAAATATCTACCTTTTCTGTATTACTGTTGACAGATTTTTACCCTATGAATGTAGTAATGGGCAATCTGATTATTACAGATGTTTTTATCACTGGTTATATTTGTTTTTATCCTAACATATTTAAACACTTCTGATTGTCTTTATCTGCTGGCAGGTATTTGTTTGGTTCCCCCTGGCTCACCCCCTCCCCAGCTTCCTGACTGTCTTTTACTTCTGTTACCTGTTTCCCAAGCTGGTTATGTATAGTTGCTCCTATTTTAGCTCCTTTCTGGCTTCCATTAATCTTGAATTTCCAAGATTGTCAATACCACATTTGGGACAAGTGTTTTCTAATTAAATTCACCTCTTTTGAACTGCCCTGATTTATAGGATCTGACCAAGAAAAGATGCATTTTAAATATAATTTCTGATTGCTAGAGATGCATCTTTTTCCTGTCACAGGTATAGCTGGCAGCCCAAGGTTTGGCTACAAACCTACTTTGTTTCTTGTTTTTCAGGTCAAAGTAGCATTCAGTCAGACTTTGCATGGCATGAGGCAGAAACAGGATTTTCTAGCACGGTGAGTACTTGCAGAATCAACAGGCTGATGATTTCTAATGACCAAGAATTCAGGAGACACTGCATCCTAAATAAAAGCAAAAGGGGGGCAGTAATCGCCGAGTAAATTCTGTTTCACCTCTACCTGTTTTATAAGTGGCTTCAGGGAGGAGTTTAGGAAAGGCGCATTGCGGAATGACTTAATGTGAACTCTCATGATGATCACAAGGAGCACTACTGGGGGAAGTTCACAAATGGAGTTTTGAAGGAGCTATTTAAAATGATAATATGGGTAGGGATTTAATGATGGTGTTCATGAGAAGACCTTAAATAGGGATCATGTAGCAGAGGATATTTTTCCCTTTAGCACTCACTGTCTTTGACTTCAATTGTAAACTCTTTTATCTTTCGTCACTTTGGTAGATGTAGACTTTTCAAGCCTCTTTTGGCTTTTTTTGCTTCCACAGCTGAACAGAGACCAGAAGTGTCTCTTTTACCAGTTTTTAGTTTGCTGCTTTTCCAGGCCGTTTTCATTGAATGGTTCCAGGAAAAGCTAAAAAAGACCTTGCAAGGTCACAGAGTTCCTCTATTTCATCTCCTTGGCCCAAGGCAGGATCTAATCACCCTAACCTGCTCTCAAGCATCCTGGCAGATGATCTTAAAAGTCTCCAGTGATAGACACTCTCCTAACTCCCTAAGCAATTTCAAATTCTTTTTAATAGAAATTTTTGCCCCCTGTCTAACTTATAAATAATAAATAAAATAAATAAAACAACACAATTTCATTAATTGTACAGGAGCACTCAGGTTTTGACATGGGCAGCAGCAGGAGAGTGCTATGAACTTGACTGCTGTAGCTTCATTTTGTGTTCTGGTGCGACCCACCAGATGAAAGAGGGCATGATTAAGGTATGTGTAGTTTGCTGCAGTAATGCCCCCCCTGCTCACCTCTTGGCCCCTTGATTTTCTTAAGGTTCTGTACCTGAAGAATTCTTATTTGTTCTGACATGTTTTCCTGATCTTTGTTCATGCTGGTTTCATGAATGACAATTTATTTCCTGTCTCCAGTGAAGATGGTTAGTAAAACTGGTGTTACAGAAATACAGGTGGGAGAGAGACAGGAAAAGGACTAAATTAGACCCAGACAATACACAGATAAATGATGTGCACATTAGGGTCATATTTCACAGCAGGGCATACAGTAATGATTTACCTCAGAAGGAATAATGCCTTAAAAAAACAAACGGAGAAAGTGTATTTACTAATATTGTTTAAAATTAGTCCCCAAAGGCAGCACAGTGAATGCCACTTACTTTGTCCAAACTCTGAGTATCTGTCCATTTGGTACTTTTGCTTGCAGTGTAGCCTGTGAATCAGTGTGATCCAGAAATAGGAGCCTGGGAAAGCCACTATCCAGAAAATGCTTTAAGTCACTTTCAAGCTGTGAGGGAAAGAGGGCAAGTGCCAGTACCTATCCAGAGGAAGGGATGAGTGAGTCAGATTTTCTGGTCATGGATTGGATCAGTGGTGGTGAATTTATGGGTGGGCAGAAGCAGGCACTCCAGTGTAAAGTGCAGGGCAAGAACTGTTCGGAACGGAATTGTGTGTCCAATGCATTTATTCAGAGCCAGGCCCTTTGTACACAGTAGCCAATCTGTTACAAATACAGATTTCTCTGGTAACCACAAGTTCTTTGATTTCTTTGAATGCTATGATACAATTAGTTTCTTGTGATCTGGGTGCCTGCAGTATACTGAAGAGTTGCTTCTGCAGCAGAAGTAATTACTTTCTCATTAAGTCTAAAAAACTAGTTACAAAGTCCATCAAGTTGTACCTACCTACAGGCCACGTTCATTGCAACCGAAACCTTCTGTGCTATGGTCTATTGATGCACAAGAGTCACATCCACAGGCCCCCAGTCAGCCCCACTCTGCTCCAGGATGATCAATAATTGCCACTTTAATGGCATCTTTTCCACTTGCCTCTTGGCTAAAGGACAGTAATAGTATAATGTTCAGTGATGCAGCAGATGTTTTGAAGTCCTCATCAACGAGCAGATTACCCTGTTACCTAAACTAGGCATATTGTGGAATTTCAGAAATGCAAAAAGAAATGTACGAGCTAGGTTTGAATCGGCTAAGAAAGTTTTGGGATTAAACCACGTAGGGGAGGCCTCCTATGATACTGGCTTTTGACCAGAGTTTTATGGTCTTTTATTTGTCTGGTGCCTGTTCTGTCCCTAAAACACTAGTGCAAGGAGCAGATCAGGAGAGAAAATACAATTGGACAATGCACTTGGTTTGCTGTAGAGGAATCATTTACCTTTGCATTGCTTACTTGCCTCCTGTCTTCTGATTTACTGTGACCTGCAAGGGAATGTTCCTCTACCACAGCCAAGGCATTCAGGCGGAGCTAATTGAGCAATTAAATTATCAGGTGATGGAAGTAAAAATCTCATCCACACAGTGGATGGATTTAGCAATCTGACTCCTTTTAGTTTGACTTACTATTATGTAATGTGTGTTGCTACATAGGTGCACGCTCTGTGCAAAACAAAGAGGCAAGCAGCTGTTCTGACATACGCTTTAGCTGACATGGGGTTCATGACTTCTGTCAGCTGACCATAGAAGAAGGTGACAGTTGGGGTTTCTGAGGATAAACTGTGAATGTGGACAGTCCATTTCATAGAACTTCCCTTCCCAACTCCTTCTTTCTTGAAAGTCTCCTGCCAGGAGTTTGTAGCTGTGGCTGAGCTAACAAACACATGAAAAAACCTTTCTTTCCAGTCAGGTGCATTTCACCTCTAAGTATCCATGAAGGAGTGCACAAAGGTAGGCAGTGTCCAAGTGCTGGTGGGTTTATGCAGAGTTGCAAAGGGAAGCAAATTCCATTTTGGTGAAGAATAACAAAGATGACGATGATCTGGCCGCAGATCCATTTCGTACAACAAGCAGAGGCAATGTGAGATGCATGTGTTTTCTGAGAACATCGTAGAGAAGTGGCGTTTGTCTATGCCAGCTGTCCAACTCGGCAATTCTGGGAATGATATGTGTAATAAGAGCACGTCAGAATTCTAGCTCCCTCTTCCTGTACAGAAATACTACTACATGGATAGTTGTTTTAGCTGCAAGACTGGTAATGGTAAAAACCACACCTGTCCACAGCAATGCTGTTGTTATTAAATAGGTAGAGGACAGGGCATTAGAAATGCTGTTGCAACAGAAAACACAGGGAAACCTGAAACCCTAGAATGGAGGACTGAAAAGGGTGCGACATGCTCACCGGGACAAACTTCTGCAGTGAGGTTAGACCACGGTGTAATTGAGAAAATGCTGCTGCTGGATAGATCTGCTTTGTTCCCGTGGCAGGAGTTCTGTGTGTTGGTCTGATCACAATAATCTCAGACCATATTAGAATAGAGGAGAGAGAGTCAGTCTCTTTTGGCTTCATAGAAAGGTTTGATTTTAAATTAAAGAGGACATTGCAAAAGATCATGAACATTGACTCTGCCAGTTAAAATAGGTTGTTTCCTTCCCTTTTATTGACAGTACAGAAGGTCTTAAAAGAATCTACATGTTTCTGCCCTATTGAAATTCTCAGGGGAAGGTAATTCTGAGGGGATGTCCAGACTCAGTATGGTCCAGTATGTTCCAAAGCTGAGGGAGAGACTAGCCCTGGTCATGTCTTCTGTTGGGGAGAATGTATAGTGTGCACGAAGTTCCCAGGACTAATATCATAATAAGACTACGTGCTCCTGTATCTGCAAGCTGCGTGTCGAGGCGTTATTGTTACTATCATCCATGGAAAGTAAAGAGCAGGGCCTATCTGAGGTTCATGGACTAGATTCAGTGGCAACATTTCTCCTTAGGCAAGTGGGTGGCTTGAGAAGCTGTGCAAAGCACGGTAACAAGTTAATCTGCAGGAAGACACTTGTATCAAACCTGTTTTTCTCCTATCCAACTTGCTCAGAAACAAAAGATAGTGACAAAAATCTACTTTATGTTTTATAAATCTCAAATATTAATTCTCACCTCTGTTCTTTATGCCTGTTCTTCAGCTGCGAAATCTGATCTCTGTATCGCATGGTGAAGACAGTTATTTGATACTTGAAATTTAAAGGAGCCCATATTCCAGTATCTTGGGATGTCCACTTTATTTTTGATCAAAAAGTTCTCCCATTTTATTGTCTCCATGTAGCCTGATCACATAAGCAAGTCTCCTAGTGCACTTGGATTTTTAATTAAAAAAAAAAGGGGGGGGGGAAGGGGGGGAGGCTGGAAGCATTTGTCACTTGGGCATGGGAAGGTTGTCTAGCATCTTGGCCAATGTGAAAAGGAGAGCCAGGAGAATATGGTCTGTTTGAAGAAATTGGTTTGAGGTTATCATGTTCTTCTCTCTGACCATAAGACCTCAGAAGGAGGTTTTTTTGACTTTGCAAGAGATGGTAAATTGGCTTAGTGTGAAGTGGATGTGATCTAGCTCTGTCCCTACTGTCTTTCAGAAGAGATTGGTTAGAGAGGTGCAAAACTCTCTTCCTTACGGCTGCAAAGGACCATTAGTCTCGTGGACTGAGCTCTCGTATAGCAAAAGCATCTTCCACCCATATTCTCTCTTCCTCCAGTGATCTCTGTTTGACTAATGCATGTATTCCACAGAAGCATGCATGTCTACTGCTTCCCTCGGTAGCTTATTGCAATGGTTGATCTCTTCTAACTCTGAAAAACATGTATTTTACTTGTAATTTGAATTTGTTTAGCTTTAATTTTCAGCCCTTGGTTGGACCAGTTGCTTTAGAAGCCCTTGCTCTGTGTCTTATTCAGGAATTCAACAGATAGAATTCTTTAATTAGATTATTGCAAAATGTTTTCCAGCTCGCCAATCATTTCTGCCATTCTTCACACCGAGTTTTTCAATGCTATCTTTCAGTTGTGGCCCCCAGAGCTAGACTCAGGCTCCAGTGTAATTTTCATCTGTACCAGGCCTAGAAGGGAAAAATACTGCCTGCTGGTTAAGGTATTCCAGGGCTGCGATCAGACCCCTTCCTGGGGAACGCCTCTGTGTGGCTGAGCCTTAGAAGAGGGGAACCAGTTACTCATTTACTGATTCCTACGTGTTCGGTCTTCAGACATAAAGCTGACCTAGAAGCTGCACTAAACTTTCATATAGAATCAAACCCATGGATTCTTGGCAAGCTCTGCTAGTCCTACACCCAAAGAGTTGATAATATTACTGAGAAACTGAGTAACTGTATACCTGCAGAAATCACTTATTCCTCATGGGAGAGGGGAAAAAACCCAAGTAGACAAGTCAAACTAACAGCAAGCCTGTTTTTATTCTACCAGGCAGGAGACTAATTAGATTACTTTGAGGCCTGACCTCCAATTTTGCATCCAAAGGTCATGGCTCTTGTTGGAGAGATCAATTAATATATCAGTGTATCAGGCTCAACACAGAAATGCCATCCAAACAGTGTACAGGGAACCTTTGCATGCTGTATATTTGCCCTAGCAGATAGTTAATCTGGGTTACTGTTTGCTACCTGTTCCATTTCTCTTGCTCAAGAGCGTTAGCAAATGTTTATTTGACAGAATGTTCTGTTCCTCTCCTCTCCTTTTTTTTTCTCTCTTTTTTTTTTTCTCTCCTCTCTGCCAAGAAAATGCATGCTAACCCCAGAGCAACTCCAGACTGCAAACATCATGTTGCAGGCTGGAGTCTAGTCAGAGGAGTTTCTTTACTGCTGATGGGGGAGAGTAGAAAATGTCTTGAGAATCGGTTGCCAAACAGGGAAAGGGCCTTTAACGAAAGAGTAAGAAATCAGAAGAAAGGAGATGCTTGCATCCCTTTGGCTTACCTGAAAACACTCAACAAATTGAATACCAAGGTGAATAGTCTATTTAGACCAGTAGAAGCAAAAAGCAGGGTTGTGAATAGCAGCAACTAAGTGTCCACTAGTAGCCCCTGTGGAAACAGGACTGTGATCTGATCTAGTATGGCTGCCTTCCTGTTGTTTTAGTAGGAGGTTGATCTCACTAAAAGATCTCCAAAGGCCTCCATGCTAGTCCCACAGTCATTGCTTTCCACTATACCGATGAATCAATTTTCTTCAAATGCTATTCATATGCTGCATTGAAAGTGTGGAGCACTCTACAGGTCCATATTGTTCCCCTGTGTACATATGATGCAGAGCAAATGGTAGTTACCAATGCTGGTTAATGCTTGGAAGTGACAGAAGTCCTGGTTGCTAGTGACGGAAGGGGAGTGGGAGATCATAGGCTAGCAAATGACTTATATCATATAAATGTTTGTTTCTGACATGGTGGGGTGCTGGAATACCGCTGTCGGAGATGGACATTTAGGAGGGAAACAAAGTAAGGATAAGATGCTGAAAACCCGTATCCCTTTTACCATGCTCCAGGGAAAGGTAAATTGTACTCATCACCCAGCAAACATTCTCAAATTTATCTCAAATTTAGTTCCCATAGGAGAATTTGCTGAGCCATGTACACTTGTCAAATCAGGATGCACAGCCCCTGCTTGTTTCTGTGCTCTGTGGAAGTCTGCTCATGGCTGTAGTCTGGTGCTTTGAAGGTTGCTTTGGTGTTCTAGGCAGACAGAGGCCCTAGAAGAGACTGCCAAGGTCTGAGAGTGGCACAGGGGTGTCCTTTCTCTGTTACTTCATCTCTGCCCTTTTCTCTGCCTCAGTGGATGTGAGAGGCAAGGAAGGCTGACAGAGTGGCTTTGGGGCCATCCAGGAATATTAAAGCACCTGTCTGTATCGGTTTACACCGAGTGGCCATACTGCACCCCAACATCTGTCTGGCTCCATAAGGTTACTGATTGTTTGGGATGGCACGTAGACATCCCTATAGTCTCTGCCTTGTTGCTAGCCACTTTCAGGCAGAAAGGGGATGACAGCCCCTGCCTCTCCTGTCTGACAGGCACTCTGTATGGATGGAAGAGGCTAAATTAAAAACAGCAGAAGTAGACTTTCTGGTTTTTCTTGATGACTGGTATAAAGGAGAGAAGGGAGCAGTCTGTGCAGTGCAATTAACATCGAGTGCTATTGCAACTCATCCTGTAATGCGATATAGATACAATCTCAGCAGAAAAATGAATGCTGCACTGAGTCAGAAACATAGAGCAATGCTGGGTTTTGAAGAAAGTAATTAGCCCCAGGGACCTGGTGGTTTCTCATTTCCCCTGTGGTAAACACAGGGAAGTGGGGCAGTACTTCCCATAGGCTTCCAAAGTCAATTTAGACAAGGTATAGAGCCAATTTATAAACCAAAGTTTTAATGAATGCTTAGCAGGAGGCAGGGGCACCTCCGATCTTCCTGCAGTGTGCACCACGTACCACTCGGTGCCATGCTGCTTTTCTTCCGTGAGCTCCAAGTATGCTGTCTCTGTCTGGGCACTGCTGAGTCAGCCCAAGCCCCTGCCGGTGCAGCTGCTGAGATCGCAGCCTGGTGCAGCACCGCTTTGGTACCCTTCGCCGCCTCTCCTGCCCAGGGTGATGCTGCGTGACGGACCTGCCGGGGTCACCATTCGCCATGCCTGCCTGCAGCCGGGTGCTGTGGCCTGCCGTCTGCACAGTGCCTCACCCTACCACCTCTTCCTGTCAGCCCTCGGTACAGCAGTGACCTGGCCCTTCCTTGTGCTGCCCTGCACTTGGCCTTCACAAAAGAAGTGATTTGAGGTTTTCCAGAACTCACTGGTCATGCGAGTTCTGCTTTCCTTCTCCAATAGAAGATCAGAAGTGTACTGAATCACAGAAATAAGACATCCAGTAGCCAAGAAAACTTTGATCTTGCTAATGACAGGACCTACTGGCTGGAAGCTGCAGCTCACAATTAATACAAGAAGCAAGGAATTGAGCTGTTCAGGCAACATAGCAGGGATGACAGTAATCTCTATTTATGCTCTGTCTTTAAATGAAAATTTAGTTTAGTTCTAAAATATACATAGTCTGTGCCTGCTCTGGGTGACCGCAAGTTCCTGCATCCAGGATTCTCACTCCTGCTTTCCCGACATACTACTTGTCACCTTTCTGTGGTTTGTCGCATCCAGAAAAAAACCTGCAGGGTCTTCAGGGCATAATCACGTCCTTGTCTCTTGTGAAATGCATAGTCCACTTGAGGCATCGCAGTGACATGAAATACTGTACTTCAGTGAGTTTGCCACACTGCTTTGTGTGTTCCTGCACCTCTTTCCCTGAAGCTGCACCCAATAGCGACACTTAGCACCAATATCTTGCACGGTAAATATCTTGCATGCCTGCAGTTAACACTTCTGTTCAGCATTTGTCCAGAAGTGCACGGTCAATGTAGCCTAGCGCGCATGCTGCCTCAGAGAAGGGTTTTTCCTCAGCCTTCTTTCATTCAGTTGCTGGAAAAACAGAAGATGATAAAGATCTTCTGAAATAAAATTATTTCCCTGGTTCTGTATCTTCAGGTGTTGGTCGCAGGAGCTGGTTAGGAAGTAAACACAAAACTCGTCATTTGGAGTCTTTAAACTGTAGGGCTGTAGCCTTATGATACCAAGTGCATTCTCAATCTTCTGGATTCTTTAAGTGCCCTCTAGTGACTAATTCTCTGAACTGTGTTGGCTTTTCATTGTCAGAGAGAGACCAGCCATTGAAGGGGTGGTTGTCTGGTGAGGGCAGGAGCTAGGTAAATGTCCTCCCGTTATTATGAGGGCAGCACTAGTTTGTCCTGCAGAAGCAAATAGAAATGCTCATTGAGCAGTCACTGCACAAAGCTGAGGAAAGCCAACGACTAAATGCATGCACACTGCTAGCGTGGAAATCGCACATCTGAACCAAAACACGAGTCAAATCAAGGGCAAACCAGTGGAAGAAAAACTATTGGGCTGTCACTGCACAACACTTGAATGGTTTCAGTGAAGTGTGGCATTAGTGAAATTTTTCTGAATAATTATCCTCTAAGGCTTGAGAAGGGGCCACGGCATTCTGGTTTTTGTCTGATACAGCAACTGTAGACTAGGCTGATAGATTACTGACATTTCGTTTGTATCATGACAGCATTCCAGTTTTTCTAAAACGAAATTGGTTATTTACTAAAGACTTCACTTGTTTAAAAAAAAAGTCTCACCTGTTTTACAAAACAGTTTGAACTACGGTCCAAGACTATGTCCTGCTTTGTGGATTTCTCAATAGTCGGGGGCATTTCTCTCTTTTCCTATTATTAGAGCTCTACGTGCAATGTTGTGCATTGTAGTTGCCTGACACATTTGTCAGGGGGTATCTTGAAGATACTTCTTAGTGGATTGTTTCAGGAGCAAGGCCTCACCTTGCACCCGAAAAGAACAGGGTAGATTTGCTCTGTCCCCGGAAAGGATGGGAGCAGACACACTCCTTTTGTACTTTGTTATATCCACACAAGTGCAGACTTACAAAGTGCAGACAGCAGTTGTCAGAACATGCATACTTGTTTCTTTAAAAATTCATGTTCTTATCTTGTATAGTAGTTCACTATGTTGAATTTATTTTCCCAGTGAATTGACAGCTCAGTTTTAATGCAAATGGATCAGTGCTGTTACCGTTGCTGTTCATTCTGTGGCAAAATACTGGGTTTCGTTTCTGGTGGTGTTTTGGGTGTGGGTTTGTTGGGGGGTTGTTTTGGTCGTGTTTTTCCTTCTTTTAAGTAAAAATTAAAGTGCCCTTTTAAGTGTTTCATTGCATCCATTAATATAGCCAGCGTAGGAGGTTGGTGAATCCAGGTTCAGGAACTGATTTGTCTGTGCTATTAAAGTCATATGACACTATGCTAAGGGCCAGATATGGAGGTGATGTGCAAACTGGCATATATGAGACTTCTTTATGTTCTTACATTGTCTTAGCCTCCCACCAACTTCCTTACGCCTACTCAGTTGACATGTAAGGGATGCTAGGGCGGTGTAATTTACGTGGTAAGCTCCTCTTAACATATAAGCGTTAAGAACGTGTAATTGAAATGCACCTCACCTTGTTTGAACTTGCTTCTTTTTTTCTGTCTTACTCTGTATTTGCACTGTGTTCAATACCATAGGCCATAGATCTTATTGTCATGACTGGGCGCTTAACAGAAATATAAATTTACTTCTGCAACTGATACCATAATTCTTGTGGAAAGCAGAGTTCCTTTTGTATTTACCAATGGAGCAAAAGCTCTCATGTACCTGGAATACATGTACAGGAAGAGTTCAAGGGAAGAGAACAAACTGACATTGGCTCTGGAAGTGACCAGGAAAAGTGTGTTGCGGAAGGAGCAAGGACAGTTGGGATTTAGAGAGCGCTTCAGCCTGTATGATGAATGCCTGTGTTCATCTAGGTAACTCCAGCAGTAACCAGTGATAGGACACAGGGAAATGGAATGAAGCTGAGTCAGGGGAAGTTCGGATTGGACATTAGGAAAAGGTTCTTCACTGAGAGGGTGGTTGGTCACTGGGACAGGCTCCCCAGGGAAGTGGTCACGGCACCAAGCCTGTCAGAGTTCAAGGAGCGTCTGGAGGACGCTCTTAGTCATATGGTTTAGTTTTAGGTAGTCCTGTGAGGAGCAGGGAGTTGGACTCGATGATCCTTATGGGTCCCTTCCAACTTGAGATATTGTATGATTCTAACTCTTGCAATTTTTGTCATTGGCAGAACTGATTTTAAATAAGCGTAAGACTGTCATGAACTTGCCATTGAAGAAACGTCTTGGTCCCTGGTTTGCAAACTCATCACCCTTACAAATAGTCTAGGGTTGAGCTGGCACCTGTTTAAATTATTCTGGTGCAAAAGAATGATCGCACCAAGAAAACTGCAACACTGCCCTAAGAAAGTGTCGTGGTTTAACCCTAGTCGGCAACTAAGCACCATGCAGCTGCTCGCTCACCCTCCCCCCTCCCAGTGGGATGCGGGAGAGAATCTGAAAAACACAAGTAAGAAAACTCATGGGTTGAGATAAGAACAGTTTAATAATTGAAATAATAATAATAATAAATTGTAATGAAAAGGAAAATAATGAGAGAGGGAGAGAGAGGAACAAAACCCAGGGAAAAACAAAAAAAGAAGTGATGCAACCCCGCACCACCAGCCAACCGATGCCCAGCCAGTCCCCGAGCAGCGATCGCTTCCCCCTGGCCAACTCCCCACAGTTTATATACTGAGCATGATGCCATATGGTATGGAATAGCCCTTTGGTCAGTTTGGATCAACTGTCTTGGCTGTGCCCCCTCCCAGCTTCTTGTGCACCTGGCAGAGCATGGGAAGCTGAAAAGTCCTTGACCAGTGTAAACATTACTTAGCAACAACTAAAACATCAGTTTTATAACGTTATCAACATTATTCTCATACTAAAACCCAAAACACAGCACTATACCAGCCTCTAGGAAGAAAATTAACTCTATCCCAGCTGAAACCAGGACAGAAAGTTAATCAGTAATGTGACTTTTTGTTAACTGCACTGGACAGAATGAGGAATATACTAAGTAAAAGGAAGAGCTGCACCAAGCTTTCTGGGGATTACAGGAATATTTGGAGCATTGAACTTGCTTGGAAAAAGACTGTATTTACGAGATGAGCCTGATGCTCAGTAGCAAGTGTACAGGGCTTTACTCATAGCTTCTTAGAGTAATCACACTGCTTTCTTGTTCTCAAGAAAGAAGTCTTGGGGAATAGAATATAATAGTTCAGTTCGAAGGGATCTACAACTATCATCTAGTTCAACTGCATGACCGCTTCAGGGCTGACCAAAAGTTAAAGCATACTATTAAGGGCATTGTCCAAATGCCTCTTAAACTCTGACAGGCATGGGGCATCAACCACCTCTTTTTTTGTTGTTGTTTTTTTTTTTTCCTACAAAAGTACTGTGAAAAATCAGTGGGCTGGTTTTATGCATATGGAAATATCTGGAGTCATGCCTGTGTAAAAGAGGATGTGATGCAGATGCTGATACCTTGTTCTCTGGAGATGAGCTGAGATCTTTGTATCTCACTTCTCTGCTGGAAGAGTTCCTGACTGTAGCTTTTTGAAAGTGTGCTTTTGCTAAAATACAAAGACTGCCTAAGTAGAATAGGAAGATGCAACAGACTGGGACATGGTGATTTCAGACGCAGTAACCAAACAAAGAAACTGTTGTACGAAGCCACATAAGCTAAGTGGTTGTTTCTCCCCTAATCCCTTCTGAAAACTCACCCAAAATTTCTTGGCCAATTTAATTTATATTAGACAAATGTCTTGAATCCATGGCACTAAATCCTATACAGCTTGAAAG
This sequence comes from Mycteria americana, assembly GCF_035582795.1. Taxonomy (NCBI): domain Eukaryota; kingdom Metazoa; phylum Chordata; class Aves; order Ciconiiformes; family Ciconiidae; genus Mycteria; species Mycteria americana. Next base: position 11,647,677 of record NC_134382.1, read on the forward strand.
AACCTTAGAAAGTCATTGTGTCTGTATGCGTATATATATGTATCTCTCTCTCTAAAAAACTACAAAAACATCATGTGTTGAAAAGCGTACATGCTGTATATATCACTGGCAATGACTTTGCCAAATCAGCTATGGTACTAAGGCCTAGTGCAGCAGACCTGACTCCATCAAGTACTCTTTCAATGAGAGCTAAACGTTGGCAACAAATGTGAGAGAGATCTAAACTTTTTCATAAATTTGAGTGCTTTCTTTAATCTAACCCTTCTGCTTAATAATTAACTAATAAGGAGTGGCACCCCAACCCCACCACCACCCCCCGCCCCGGCCCCTGCAACCTTGAATCTCATTCTCCCAAACAAGACAAAGGCTTTTTTGTTTTTCCTTTTGAAAGACTTTAGTGCATGGACAATAATTAACTTGTCACTTCAATGTGGAGTAGGAAAAGAAGGACATTTAGTTCTTTCTGTATTATTACCAGGTTGGGGTGGTCAAAAATGATAGATTAAGCTAGACCACTTTTTCCTCCTAAGGAGCAAGAAATACGCAGTGTTTAATTCTGGACACAGGGAAGCTTTAGTCTTTTCCAGTTGTCCAGTATGTGACAGCATCACTGACTTGGAAATCGTGCAAACTGACTTGAGATAGGCTTGGCAATTATTCTTCTGTAACCTACGCTGCTCTGGATTTTCCTAACCTGCTGCCCTGCCACCCCACCTCCTTTGTCGTGGAGCTCCGGAGGGGACAAATTGAAGTCCTCCAAACTAAGCAGCTTTCCCCCCCTTTCAAAGAAGTGAATTCTGCTAAATTAGAAAAGAAAAAAGAAGTCACTTCATTTGAGAGCCTTTCTCCCCCCTTGTGTCTTCAGAAGGGAATACAGTTTCTGAGGTTTTCTTACAATATTGGCAAGGTGACCCCTTTTGTGTCAAGGGCAACCAAGCTGTACCACTATTGCAAGCCTGTATGGTTTGTTCTGAGGAGCTCTCTGCGGCCGTGCCCACAGTCTCCCACAGAAACACAGCAGTGCAGAACGTGCGTGTTCATGGCCCTTCTGAAGGAAGAGGGGTCATGCGTGATCTCTATCAGCATAGTTTTTCCTTGACTTCTTTGCTTGTATAAGAGCAGGCTGTCTGCTGTTCTGTAGGAAGTGGAGGATAGCTTGCGGAGGGCATGCGCAGGACCCTCCGCAGACATAAAATCTTTGTAACTCATCGGGCCTCTGCCTCTTTGGGTCACTGAACGTAGATTAATCTTTGCTCCAGGATTCATGTGGCCTTTGGGTATACTGAAGTGGCAGCCCCCGAGCACAGAACAACTTTCACAGTGTGTCTGTTTGGTAAAGACTTTGTACCTCCCCCAAAAAGAGTCAAGTCATGCTTGGAAAAGAAGCTGCCAGTTCCAGGTGGATCGCTGAATGACATCGTGGAGCCACTGAACCTAACCGAAAGATGTTTTAAAATTAATTTTAAGATGAAAAAAGAAAATGGAACACCCAACATCACACAACTGAGACCCCATTCTTCAAGAAAGAGAACAACATACTCTCTGTTGGTGGCTTGCACAGAATTCCACTTGACCGGACCTAATGTTCACCTCAGAGAAAAGGATTATGAGAATAGTAAGAGAGGTTTCCAAGAAACAGAGGAATGGTCCTGATCTGAGTGACGCAAATAATGAGGTCTTCTGGCAAATGAAACAGTGAGCCTAACGTGAAGCTGTAAATGAGCAGAGAGGTGAATACGCTGTCAGAAGCTGCTTCATGGAAAGACTTAACAAAAGAGTTCAATGAATGCAAAACATCTTGTACCCAGAGAAGGTAGGAGGGAACAGCGCAGATTCATAGCAGGTGTTCATCACCAAAACTCGCTCTTTTGAATGCTATTGCGTTAAGTTAGTACAAAGTAAATGAGTATCTTTACATTTCAACAACAATTTATGTGTAAGCTCACAGAGGAGATGAGATTTGTGGTTTCTGTTTTGTCTAAAGCCCAAAGGATGCTGATAGATGAATGCACAGCAGGAATTGCTTTCGTTCTCTCCATTGTTGTTACCCTGGGAAGGAGTAGAGTGCCTTGTCCCACCGTCCCAAGTGGACAAACTGCTAAATGGTGTGAGAGTTAATCCTTGTAAGTTCTGAGCAGACATTTATTTAATTGAACATGGAATAAACATGAGTTTAATGTCTCAAACATGTTCACAGGGAACAAATGATCGTATGCAATGGCCGTGACTGCCTGCCAGCATTAATAATATAACCCACTCTCTGTGCCCAGGTGGAACAAAAGGTCGTCCTTGATGACAAGAAATGGAGCTCTTAAATGCCCCATTCATCTGCTCAGTGTTTGCAGAGCGCGGTAGCACGTGGGGGTGGTGGGTGGGAGTGAGGCTGGTGGGAGCACAGGCTGTTGTGCTGTATTCTCACTTATGGTCACTGAAGGGATGGCCGACTCTGGGGCTTGAGCAAAGAAGGCAGCAAACAATTGTGGGTGGTCCAACAGCCATAGTCTCACATGCCATTTAGCTGTCCCTGAGCACTAGAAGCTGGGTGGGCTGTAGCTGGTGCTACTACAACGACTGCTGACAGTAATGGCTCCTCCCAACAACAGCCGTCTCTTGGCCCACCTGTCTGATCCCTTTGGCAGGCAGGAGACCTGCCTGCTCATGTTCTCCTACCAGCTGTGCCACCTGGCTGGACCTTCCCCTGTTCCTGCCCTTCGTCCTCAGGGTTGCAAATCTTTTTTTTTGCCTTTGCTGCTCAGAAGCATGAAGGATCTTTCCAGTGGCTGTGGCATTGGAGGCATGTAAATAAAAGGGATGCTGTCAGCCTGTGGTTTTGAATGAGAACATGGTGGTTTTCTTCCAGAGCCACAGCATTGGTTTTAATCGATTCATTAAGAATGTGGCTTCTAAAACCAGTTTGTTCTGTCAATAGGCAGCAAAGGGAGCAGTGCCTGCTGTGTTGGGGATGAGACACTCTGGCAGGAGGAGACACAGCATCCCCCTGTGGCAACAGCCATCTGGCATCAGCACTGAGAAGTGGCGTGTGGCAAGGTGGGGTTGATGTAGGCTCCAGAAGTCCCATAGCTGGGGAGCTGAAAGGAAAAGCTCAGCACAGACAGGTGAGGGACATCTCAGTACCAAAATTGCCTCACATCTGCCAGGACTGGGAGTAGAATCTATGTCAAATGAGGAACCTGCAGCATCTTCGATAGAAGCCTGCAACAGTGTCTGGCGTGGCAGCAAAAAGAATACGTGTTGTTTGGGGCAAATAGGTGTATTTTGGGATGATTCCATTACTCAAAGATGTCTATGACATCAGACTGACTCTGCCATCTGTGTTTAGTTTATCTGCATGAGCATTTTGACATGGGCGAAGGAGGAGGTGAAAAGGTGAACTGGATCAAATAGCTGACAGCAACAGTGCTGGTGCTTGACAAATTTCTTGCTCGCTTTTACCTAGTCTGGCAGAATTAAGGCATGTATCTTGGGGTCAGTTTGGGAACAATGTGCTTACACAGGGCCACGTCTTAGAAACCAGTAACGGGATAAGTTTTGCTGTGACTGTTGATGTCCTGGTTGGGATGCGGTTTTGAGGAAGAACATTTGTGAGGATAGGTGAGGAACCCAGTCCCGCTTTTGTTTAGACCAGGACAAAGCCCCTTCTGCCCTATGAATGTCATTGTGCTGTGAGTGAGTAACCCTTAGTGTTGTAAATAGGTCCTTTACACTGCTGTTGGATTACATAAACACTGATGAATGATACTTGACCAATATAATGGCCAAATTGACATAAAAAAATTGAACAACACAATTTCTTGTCGGGCTTTATATGAAATCGTGCACTAGCTGAACCCCACCTGCTTTGAACAGTGCTCTTTGGCTTCTTTTTCAGATTTTGTGGTTGCACCACCTGCCACATAAATGAGAGCTAGTTTTCTACAGACAAATGGTGCAATACCTTTTATTCCTACTGTGGCCAGTGATTTATGTGCAGAGAAGCCATCGTTCCGCTACAATAAATTCTGCAAGAGCTAAATACTAATATATACTAAGGGTTCATGCAGTGTTATGGTAACTGCTGGAGATAAAATTATGCGTCCTTAACGCTTAATGCCCTGAGTTTGAAGTTTTTTAAGAATACACAGAGCAGACTGCACTACATCATGACATCTTTGTTTGCAAACCATGAGGAAATTTGGAACATAAGAGCACAAAATATGGCGCTGTAAAACAAAATTGCCAAATCGCCTTACCCACGGAAGGGGAAGACTGCGCGCTACTGTTAATTAGAACAGCGAAAAGTGCAGCATCATCTACGGCATCTACTCTACGAGCCTGTCAAAAAAATACCTCCGCTCCAGCTGAAGATCTTACTGTCACAATCCGCTTCCCCTGCGGTTCCAGCGCCAGTCTGGGGGAGGTCTGTGGAAATGACCGGCGGGGCGGGGGGTGGTGGCTTCCGCCGGCGAATGGCGGGGGGCCGGCGCGCGGGACGACGTCACCGGCGCCGGGCCGGCGTCACCGCGCGGCGCAGTGCGGGGGGTCGGGCCGGGCGCCGCTGGAGGTGAGGCCGCCGGGCGGGGAGCGACGGCGGTGGGGGCCGGGGCCGGGGCCGGGGCCGGTGGGCGCGGGGGTCGCTGGCTGCTGGCGGCTCCGGGCGCGCCTGCCGCTCGGGGCGCACGGTGGGCCTGGGGCCCGTGAGGGCGGTGAGGGGGCGGCGGCCCCGGCCCGGGGCGGTTGCGCAGCGCGGGCAGCGCGGCTCGTTCTCGGCTGACAGGGGCGTTTGGGAGGCGGCAGCCCTCGCGGCGGGCCAGGGTCAGGGTCGGCCTTTCCCCGCAAGGCCGATGTCTGTTGGTGCGTTGTAGCCCTCGGTACCCACCGCAGAAAAATCGGGACCAGATTCTGCCAAAGAAGGAAAAACTCATTTTCGGCGTAGAGATGCCCAGGAGGAACGATGATGGCCGGTCCCTGCCCACCACACGTGTTGGCTGCGCGCAGGCGTTTGACTGTGCAGGGAGTAGGTGACATTGCTGGCATCGCCAAGGCCCTGCAGATTGAGATGCACAGTTGTTGTTATAACAAACGTCGAGTGCCAAAAATCACAAATAACTATTGACAGTGAAAGCTAACAGCTACGTTAATTGTTTTCCATGGTGAAGGAGAGGTTTCCTGCTTTGAAGCTGCTGCGATCACCAGCTAGATACACCTGAGGACAGGCTTAAGTCCTTTGAAGATGTCCTCTGGTGAATGACTCGTAAGGTGAGGAAAACGGGCAATGAGGAATACAGGCTCAGCTCACAGTTTTATGCTGACTTGCTGCTGGACTGGTGACACACTGTCGATAATAGCCTTTCATTCCAAGTAATTGCAGATCACCACGTGTATTTTTGAGCCATGCAGAGGGGTTCTTTCCTTCTGCCACTTAAATGTTGCCACTTATGACTCGCAATACAATCTCTTCGCAATGCACAGTACAGAGCAGGAATATAAAGGAGGATCTAGTTTGAAAGGAAACTAATAGATGAATACAGGGATCGGTACCCTGGGTGCAAATGGCAAGGTGTCTCAGTGGTGAAGGGCAGTGCTAGCACAGCTGTATTGTCATGTTTCTGCAAAAGGGTCGCTAGAGCATCCGTTGTGGATCTGGTTGGGTTTTCGTTAGGTCTTTTTTCTGGTATGTCTCTCCTAATTTTTAACAAATTCTCATCGTGAGGGAATTACTTTGACCTGAAGGCTGATAAAGGTACTCCTGCAAAGTAAGTACTCTGCTTATGAAAGACATGGGTCATAAGATGTTTTCAGTAATTTATGAAAACAGTGTCAAGGGGAACACCGGTGTGGACATCTTCACAAAGTCTCCGTATGCTTCTCCTTCTGTTGGTCTGTCTAGGGGACTTTGTGTCTAATGAGCTTTCCCAACAAAATGCAGCTTGCTGTTGGTGCCTCATGAGATGGGGGTTGTCAAGGCATGTAGTTACAATTATGAATCGCTTGTTCTTCTCTCTTACGTGATATGCATCTTGGTCGGAAGAGGAGCAGTCTTGAGGAAACCTGTGGTACAATGTCAGCAATACTTCAGTAGATGTCTTCTCTCTCCCGCCCATCCTCCTCCCTGTCAAGCCCCAAATACAGTCAAGTTACCCCAACTGCAGTCTTCTGTGAGGTGCTTGGCATTCAATTTTGCATTGTGCAATGTTTGGATGCTTTGGACGCTTGCATGGAGCTGGGGATCATTCCATGTAGGGCATCATCCCACCATGCTTAACAACTGTTGTGTCAGTGTGATGGTAAATATGTGTTTACAGAGTTCTGCTTTTGATAATAGTTGGGGATATGCAGCAAAGAATGGCATTGCATAGACTAAGGGCTGCAGGAAGAAAGACTGGTGTGTGAAATGCACCGGAGGAAGGAGCAGAAAATGGGAGACTTGTGGGCATTCTGTACAGCCAAAGTAGCAGAACAGCTGGGATTCTTTTCCGAGGGGAACTGTAAACAAAATAATTTTGCTTACTAGTGTGCAGCTGTGAGGGTTTTCCTGAAGAGGTGTGGGGTGATGTGGAGCCATCCTTGTGCTACAGCAGCCTTTGGTCCATGGGCAAGAAGGCATAAAAAAAAAGGTCTGACTTCACGAGGTGTTTCCATTTCTAGCAGTAAGAGGCAAGAAATCACATGTGGTTCGTTAATTCAGCAGATCTGTCAGCATCTATCCTGAGATGCTATTTTGGAATCTATTTGGCTGTTTTACCCACCACAGTATGCACGCTTTGGCTACAGGAGTGATTCTGATGAGACCCGAGGAGGCTGTTCAGCACTTGAATGCCATTAATCTCTGAGAGAGGAGTAGCAGTGCTGAGGGTGGCTGGTGGGGTATGTATCTTCTTCTCAGGAATGAGTTTGAAACTTCGATTCCTGCACTGAAAAATGATATCAGCTTCTGGTTCCAAGCATAGCTGTTGTCAGCTGACCTCATCCAGGTGTTCAGCTTGCGTAGTCTGAACTTCAAAACCACATTTTTTGAGCGTTCCGGTAAAGTCTTATGGAAATAGAACCAGCAAGAAGCAGACGATCAGACCCTGTCCTTGCAACAGAGTGTCTCTGCTGAATTCAGGAATGTAAATAGGAAGAAAACCAAACTCAGTTACTGTGAAAAAAGTTTTGCATTAAGCCTTGGCCTCAGCACAGGCAACAGGAATGGTAGGTTACCGAAAGTAACTACCAAATGGTTCGGTAGTACCGAAAGGTGATTTCATATTGCAGCAGGGGTCTGGATCTGCAGCCAAGCCACAGCTTTGCTTTATTGTAAACTTAGACTGAGGTTGCGATTCATGTTAATTTAGCTTGAGTGAATTGCAGATAAATGTAAATCCATTGCTGTTATGGGAACTCCTGGGAAGCATGACATGTCTGACTGCTAATTGTTTTAACTATTTCAGTTTTAATCCCCAATAATGGTAGGCAATGCCTAGGTAACCAAGATAGGATTGCTGGTGTCTCATTTGTGCAAGGATGGAGGAGACATACCCATAAAACCTCATGTCAAGAGATGGAGTGAAAAGTTGTAGCTAATACGAAGGCTGCACTAAGTATGTGAAATGTTGAGAAATGGCATGAACTTAGGTAAATGAGATTAAACAAAGTTTTTCTTACTCAACTGTTCTATTCTGAGCTATTTTTCTTCCAGACACCTACCCATGATGATTCCACCATCTGCAACAAACCCTGTCAGCGATGCTGCACTCTTGCCAAGCATGACTTCTCAGGAAATCTGGAGGTCACAAGTTCCAGGCTATTCTGGATCGGTCACACGGCACATAAGTCATCGGGCCAACAACTTCAAGAGACATCCGAAACGGAGAAAACACATCCGCCCTTCACCGCCGCCGCCACCAAATACTCCATGTCCTATTGATTTGATTGACTTTGGGGATCTCCAGCCTCAGAGGTCTTTCCTAGAACTCCTGTTTAATGGGTGCATTCTCTTTGGGCTCGAGTTCAGCTATGCCATGGAAACAGCCTATGTTACCCCTGTGCTGCTTCAGATGGGGCTTCCAGACCAACTGTATGGAATGGTGTGGTTCATCAGCCCTATATTAGGTAACTTTTCTTTATGCTATTTCTTCCCTCTTGTTTATTCCACTACATGGGGGTTATACGTTTTTGTTTTCTCTGCCTCAGCTGCCCACAAGTATATTCTTTGTGCTCTCGAGGTTAAGAAGCACTAGCCATAATTTTAGACAACTGAATGGAGAATAATTCTTGGTGTGTCTTGCCTGAAATGGGCCTGGTGTGATCAAAAGGTCTGTTCTTTTAATGGCTTCTCAACCTCTTACATCTTGTGCAAGGGTAAGCTTTGGTTACTCCGTTCCTATATTTAAAAACTAGCAAAAGAGGATCAGTGTATCTGTTCATGTGCCTATGAAAAAAAGCACACAGAGACAGTTCCCAAGGGCGTATGAAGAAAGCAGAGTGGGATTGCCTTCTCCTGTTTAACTTTCTGAAATGAACAAGGTGTTCCAGTGATGAAAGACCATCGACCACTGCTGTTACGGGCATTGGATTACTTGCCTTAGCACGGAGGCAGGGCTGGGACTGTATCCATTACTATGGGAAGAACCATAGGATGGGCTATTACCACTTGGAAACGTTGTTCTGCCTGTTCTTGTACTCGCAGGATGTCCTTCAGAAGAAGAGAGTAGATAGGCCCCTACTCACAGGCTGGCCCAGAGTAATACAGGCATCTTTCCAACCTGCATGTTTGCTTCTTGCTATCTTCCAAGCTAATTCTGCAGAGGATCTCCCATCTAAGATGGGGTAAATGAAATAGCTTGTAAGGAACAGAGTCCTTGAGAATGTAAAACTGTTACACTCTTACTCTTCACCTGATGTCAAACTGCTGCGTTAATGATGCAGGGTGAACTGCCATTACAGTGAGCAGCGGCACATTACATTAGTCAGTCCCCGACCTGGGAAATGCCAGGAAGTATGCTGTGTGTGCACCTGGGTGACTAGTACTGACTGGGGATACTACTATGCCATGGTGTCCTGCCTTTAACTGCCTTTTAAGTTACCTATTTTAACTCCTCTGTGAAACAGGCTTGTAGAAAAATGCTACTTATTGACGATTCCTTTTTTCTAGGGTTCTTGCTACAGCCTTTGCTGGGGGCCTGGAGCGATAGATGCACATCAAGATTCGGGAGGAGACGACCTTTCATTCTGGTCTTAGCAGTAGGTGCGTCTTTTAGAAACGATGGGTATAACACTTGTAAAGTAGAGACATTGCGCATCTCTCTTCTGTGACATCTCCTGTGGCACTAGGCTGAACAAAATGCCTCTGAAGTGCTGGGTATTGTGGGTCTGAAGAACACGGTGAGTGGTGCCAAGGTGATGCTTTGGCAGCCTGGAGATCCTCACATAAAAGCTTGTCTTGTCAGAGCCTGAAGAGATGATGTTTTGAGGGTCAAGAATGTTTTTCTTTGGCCAAAAACAACTCTAGACATTTCTAAGCTTGAACAGTGGAAAAGGATTATGTATATCCTACAAGCCATGCTCATTCTCCAGACTGTGGTGATCTGAACAAGAGCAACAGTGCTTGCTGCAAGGCTGTGCAGGTAGTATAATGCTTTTAGAGCATGGAGCGATGCAGGTTTTTTGCTTATAAGCAGTCGATTGATTGATTTTGTTTTGGTTTTATTCCCAGGAGCGTTGCTTGGGCTCTCGCTTATGCTGAATGGCAAAGATATAGGGAATGCCTTGTCTGACACCGTGAATAACCACAAATGGGGGATCATTCTTACGGTCTGTGGTGTTGTCCTCATGGACTTCAGCGCAGATTCAGCAGACAATCCCAGTCATGCCTACATGATGGATGTATGCAGCCCAGTGGATCAAGACAGGGGCCTCAACATCCACGCTTTGTTAGCAGGTATGCTTTCTTGGTGCTTCCTGGGTGACGTGAACCCTTAAGTAAACAAGCCCTGCTGTGAGAAAGCAGAGCGTAAATCACTGGTCTTTTCCTGTATAAGCATAATAACCGAATACCTGGAGAGGTAGCACTAACTTTGAAAACAAACTTCTGCTTACTGCAAAAGGCTTTTGTAACTACCAAAAGTCAAACAAGACACAGTCTTGAGTTGTTCATCTGAAGGTCCCTCATGTTGTTTATAACACCTATGGAAACAAAATTATCCCTCGAGGGAGGAGGTTTGGCTTCCTGCAGGTGTGGAAGATGCCTTTTTTAGTTGCTCTGTTGTAGGGGAAAGTGCATACTGGGCACTATGATCCCTCATTGCTGTCATCTTCAATTACTGTACTGCTCTACTCTAGTTTTCCTCTCCATCAGGAAACTGTTTCACGCTCTTGAATGTGTTTGTAAGGAAGAAAGGATAGTGTAAGGCTTTCACCATGTGAATAGAGTGAGAGAGGTATCTGGTGCCCTCAGAACTTCCCTGTTCGTTGGTAGTAATGCAGTGGCAGTTTTGTATGCTGTCAACACATTGCTGAGTAATGAGCTTGCTACGCTTCTGAAGTGATTTGGTCTGTCTTGGACGCAGTTAGATCTGCGTTCCTCTAACTGAGTGAGGAAAATGGATTTTTCACTTACTTTCAGGAAAACAGTCTTAGCTGACTGATTGCAGAGCCTTGCCACGAGGCTGGTGGACACTTCTGTTTTACGGACTGAAATAGCTGAAGGTAAAGTGGTTTGTTCTTGGCAAAGAAAGAACTACCATTTTTAATTATTTGTATCACCACTTTTACAGCACTGACCTTCTCCTTCTTTCTGTACTGTGTTTGTACATCCAGACTGTCCTTGTGGTGCGGATAACTGTTTATTACTGCATTTTAATTGAATAGGGGTTGAGTAGTAAAACAGAAGTAACACGTTGGATTCTACTCACATTAGACAAATGGTGCTGTGCTGTTACTGACTTCCAGGATTGGCTAGGGAAGATAATCTCGGCTCTGTTTTTCCACCAGGTCTTGGAGGTGGCTTTGGTTATGTTGTTGGAGGAATACACTGGGATAAAACCAGTTTTGGAAAAGCTGTGGGAGGGCAACTTCGTGTCATCTATGTCTTCACCTCAGTTATACTGACTATCACTACTGTGCTGACTCTAATTAGCATTCCAGAAAGACCCTTAAGGTCCTTTAGCAGGAAGAAAAAGGTGATGAAGAGTCCAAGTCTTCCTCTCCCTCCTTCTCCACCTCTCTTCTTCGAGGAGGGTGTAAATGAAAACTTTGCTTCTCATAACTCAGCTCACTTATATGCAAGTTTTACGAGTCCTGTTTCCCCGCTCAGCCCACTCACGCCCAAATATGGCAGTTTTGTCAGCAGAGACAATTCCTTGACGGGAATTAATGAGTTTGCATCATCATTTGGGACTTCAAATATTGACAGTGTGCTTATAGACTGTTTTACAGGCGGGCACAATAGTTACTTAGCACTTCCAGCTAGCTTGCCCAGGCAGCCTATCAGTGTCAGTTTTCCTCGAGTGCCTGATGGCTGTTACCAAGGAGAAAATGGAGTTCTGGAGCAAGGGGAGAGCAGCATAACGCCAGGGCCTGACGGTGACGCGCTAAGGGTGGGCTCACTGGATGCGATAAAGCCACGGTCGTCAGGGATCCTGAAAAGACCTCAGACCTTGGCAATTCCAGATATCGTAACAGGACACTGTCCAGAAAACAGCAGAAGAAGGAATGTAACCTTCAGCCAACAGGTAAGGGCAGAAAATCAATGATATGACCATGTAAACCTGAGCATTCATTTAATCTTCATATAGTTTTAAATGTGTGGTGCGCAAATTTATTGTTGCTAAGACTGCTGTGACAGTTTGCTCATAAAATTCATTGTGGGAACAGCATACCTGCTATGACTATTGGTAAAATAGTGAGTAGGATGTGAATTATGACTGGTAGTCTGTCAACTGCCTTTGTTAAGATGGCAGAAATAGGAGCGTTCTGCTCTCACTGGGCCATGTGTGAAAGTTAGGCCAGTATTTTGAGCCCTGCTTCACCACCCAGGGAGCTACCACATGAGAGCAGAAAAAGACACATTTTTATTGAGCCTGTATCTTCCCTTTCCACAGAAATACCCGCAAGATAGGGCCAGGGATAGGATTCTCCCATGAGCTTCTCCTTATGGCAGTCATTACATCTGGTTCCATCAGGGAGGTGAGGTTTCCCTTACCCAGGGATAAGACTCTGACCTCACCTCCCACTGTTGGTGATAACTTGGAATGTCTGAGACCTCTGTATGCTGGCCCATTTTTTTGTGATCCAGGATGAGGTAAACCGCCCTCTGTTGCTTCTTGGTTTGTTTTTGTTGGGTTTTTTTGGGGAGTGGTGGTGCTTTTTTGTTTGGTTGGTTTTGTTTGTTTGTTGCTGTACTTTGGCCCAGTTTGTGAGAGCAGACTTCCTTAGGGCCAGGATTTTACATACTGTGCACGTAGAGATCAAGCATCAATGTTATCAAGCAATGAGAATGTGTTTCAATTAAAGACAGCCTCTTCTTCCTCGATGTCTCTAAAACTTCAGGAACCAAATTCACTTGAATGTGGGTACAGCTCCTATTAAATGCGATGAAATTTATGCCTTCCCTACGCTAGCATCTGGATGTGGTTGCTAAATACCCTGGAGAAGTGAAGAGTCCTGTTTCAAGTATACTGAAAGCTGCAGCGCAGTGCTGCCATTTAACACTTGTTCCAAGGCTCAACTTACAGCTTAGCTAAATACACTGTTCTTATCTCCAAGTCAACATACTGCAGCAGCAGAGTTTAACTTTCAGGTGATCAGATAGGTGTGTAATATTGCATAGGTTTGCTCAAAGGATGTTTGGGTTTTCTTATTGTTTGTTGACCTGGGAGTTCTTATGGTGCAGGTTGCTAATATCTTGCTGAATGGTGTTAAGTATGAGAGCGAGCTGAATGGATCAGGCGAGACCTCTGAGCAACCACTCTCCATGAAACTTCTTTGTTCGACCATCTGCCAGATGCCCAAGGCTCTTCGTAACCTCTGCATCAACCACTTCCTAGGTATTCAGAAAGTGCCATCTTGCCTTCACCGTGAAGTAGTCTACCTCGGGTGAATGTTTTTAAATATTTTATCTATTGCTGCAATGGCTGCTAACTAAAGAGGACATGATTTGTTCCATGTACACTCACCAATAAGGTACTTTCTGGTATTTAGTTTCTTAGAACACTGAGAAAGGAAAAAAAAAACCAACAAAACAGTAAAGCCTACATTCCTAGAAAGGGAATAACAACGGCCTAAATCAGCCCATCCGTTAAATGGAATGTATACACTGGGATGAGAAACATCACTGAACCAAGAACCTGAAACTGTCGACTTTTTTTTTTTTTTTTTTTTAACGCTCTGAAACTGGCATTACGGAGCAGAAAGACGAGATTAGTTATATTTCCCTGCTTACACCTGAGACCAGCATTCACTTTCCTCCCTTTGACAGCATGTGTATAGGGGTCCCAGATCAGGCCATGAGGAGGTGCAGAACGTGATACTGCAAGAGTGCCTGTAACCAGTGCACTGTTGCCTTTACCCTTACCAGTGCGTCACTGATGGTTAGGAAGGGTTTGCAAGAAATCCAGTTTACACAAAATTGGACAGAAGGTAATGGGTAGTTAATACTCATTGGCTGTGAAAGGAGTTTAAGAGGTTGCCTGCATCAGTGGCCCTGATGCCGGTTTGTGGGTAGGAGTTTTTAACAGGCAGAGGCACTCTAGAGGCTGCAACCATGACATAAGAAGAACTCCTTCCAGTTCTATGTGGGAGGACAACAGCAACCTGAAATGACTATGTGTTGAATCACTCTGAAACAGTGTTGTGTCCTGTCAAAACCTGAAGGCAGCTCAGACTGCTGTAATCTACTTTTCTGTCTTGCTAAACCAGTATTCTGTGGCCTGCAGTCAGCCTCTAGGATTCACTTAGGAATTCAAAGGATAAATCTTGGTCTTTAAAGTCCTGAATGTTTTTGACAAACATTGTAACATAATGCACGGGGAACAGCAGTCTCAGATAAATGTAGCTGAATGTTATGTAATACTCATGTTGCTCAACCTGTCTTCAATTGTGATTTGTAGTATAGCTAATAGCATCCATGTAAGCTTACAAGGGGAAACAGATACTCTGCAATCCTAATAGGTTACTTCTGTCGTCTTTCAGGATGGCTTTCGTTTGAGGGGATGTTACTCTTCTATACCGACTTCATGGGAGAAGTAGTGTTTCAAGGGAATCCAAAAGCGCCTCACAACTCAGATGAGTATCAGAAGTACAACGCTGGGGTCACCATGGGCTGCTGGGGAATGTGCATCTATGCATTCAGTGCTGCTTTCTATTCAGGTACTTAGTACAGCCATCTTAGCCACTGCTGTGAGAAAGATGTACCTGCTCCTTAAGCGGTGTTTCTGCAACAAGTAGTCCGGCATTTATGTTGCACATAGCCTACCACATGGCACGAGTGCTAAAGCAGAGTGTTCTTTTTCACCATATTATCTCTGCTAGTTAGCTTGGCCTGCACTGACAGCAGGTGAGGTCAGCAGTCCAGTGAAAACACGTCTCCGTTAGACTATAGCTCCTTTCACAAGTTGCATTTTCAATGTACATTGAATCCAGAAATACACGCTGCCACCATAGGCACAATTCTGGCTCAGCAGCACTCAGTGCCCCTGTGCTCCCAGCAGAGCACCCCAGTGTCACGCACCGCCCCAGCACCTTGTTGTGTGTGTCCGCCCTGCCCCATTTACCCCTCCAGGACAGGGGGCACTGCCAGGCTTCAGCTCTGCCATGCCCTCCATACAGGTAGGGTAGCAAGGCTGCATCGTGGCAGTGGGATTTGGAAGGGGTTGTTGGCGCTCACGTGCAAGCCACCAGTTACTCAAAGGTGAAATGGTTGCTGCTGAAATGTGGCTGCCTAATGGCTGGGCTGTGGGGCCTGAAGGTTGCACCCCTTGGGTCCACTGACCGGCTAGCAGCAGGGAAGGCCGCAGTTCACCCCGAATGCCATGCCATTGTTTTGCAGCTGTGCTGGAGAAGCTGGAGGAGCGGTTCAGCACACGGACACTGTACTTTGTGGCATATTTGGCTTTCGGGCTGGGCACGGGGCTGGCCACACTCTCCAGAAACGTCTATGTGGTGCTGTCACTGTGCGCTACCTATGGCATCCTCTTCGCCACGCTCTGCACACTGCCCTACTCCCTGCTCTGCGACTACTACCAGAGCCGTGAGGTGAGCCCCGGGCTGGGGAGGGGAGAGGGCTCTTGCGGCGCCCCCTTATGCTGTGTCCCCCGCAGTTTGTAGGCTCGCAGGCGGAGGGCACGCGGCGCGGGATGGGCGTTGACATCTCCCTGCTGAGCTGCCAGTACTTCCTGGCGCAGATCCTTGTGGCCCTGGCCATGGGGCCACTGACGGCGGCTGTGGGCAGCGCCAGCGGTGCCATGTACTTCGCCAGCCTGGTGTCCTTCCTGGGCTGTCTCTTCTCCTCCCTCTGCGTCACCTACGAGTCGCCGCCCACTGAGGAGCTGCCACCCGCCGAGGAGCAGCGCCCGCTCTTGCCTCGCGCACGGAACGAATAAATGGGAGAAGCCGCCACAGCCTCCGCTGCCTCACTGCATCGCCCTCGGCCTCCCCATCGTGGCATGGTGGGCTCGTGTGCCCCCAGGACGGCAGCAGTGGGCATGGCAAACGGTGAGAAGGTCTGTGCTGGCTCTGCCGAGCTTTCCCCTGCCTGCGGGAGGGCGAGGGGCAAGTTGGTGGCGCCTGGCACTGCTCATCCTTCCCCTGAGGCGGCAAAGGCCCATCTGTGCCCCCAGGGCCACAGCAACAGGAAGCGGTGGTGTCAGTGTGGGGCCATTCCCTCCAGCTGCCCCGCGGTGCCATCATTGCTGGGGGGACAAGTGATGTTGTCCGGCCTGAGGCAGGGAACCCGGAAGTCTGGTGCCTGGGCAGGGTGACCACGATCTCTCAGGTGGCAGCAAGCTGCAGGGCTGCGCACGTCGCTGCTGGCACCCCCGCTGTGGGAGCGCTGGGGCCGCGGTGCTCTGCCAGCTTCATGGGCAGAAGGTGCCATCTCACAGCGAGGCGGAGCGGCCCGGTCCTCAGTCGCCGAGGGTAGCGGTGACTGCTGTGAGGCCTTGGGGAGTGGCGAGGCCAACCTGTGGGTCCTGGCCTCTGCCCGTGGTGGGCCTGGCTCTGGAGGGTGCTTTTCAAAGCTTTGGAAAGGCTGAGAGCAACTGGTCTTGCTCAGGTGGCATAAGTACTCTTGCCGAGTGCCATGGCTGGGCTCCTGGGTGTGCAGAACTCCCAACAGCAGAACTGCTCCAAGAAGCCACTGTGGGGTGAAGCTGCAGTGGCCTGGCTCCCAAACCCTGCGCTGTAGGTTCTGGCTGTGGTCCACGGTGATGGTTGCCAATACGTGCATATTTCCTTCCACATTAGACTTTTAACTTTTGACTACAAGGGCTTGTGATGACTTAGCAGGAGGATGGGCAGTTGTCCGTAACCCAGCACTGGGGAGGAGGGTCTTTTTGCGTTAACTTCCTTTGGGTGGAAGCTTACTCTCAAACTTAAGTTGAGAATTTAAGAAAAATCATTTGTGTGAAAGCCTGCAGCGTATCATCCTTATTTTTCATACAGTTGTACCTTGTGATGTTTTAAAATATGCATGGGGATCAGTGATGAAGTACTTGTCAGCTAGAGCTGCATCTTCCATATCTTACTGAAACTAGTAAAAGGGCTTTGGATTTCATTATCTGTGAGAATTCTTAATTTTTCTGATTTTGGAAGGTGGTAAATGTGTAAGATCTCATACAAGTTCTAATTAAGCCCAGGAGTCTTTTAAGTCTTGAGACCAAAGATGAAAGTGGAAATAAAACTATTTCTAGGATTCCTGTCAGCCTGCCTCCGTATTTGGGTAGGCAGCCAAGGTTTAGCAAGGCTGATGGGCATTTTGGTGTTTACGTGTGCTGTGCATGGCATCCCTGTAGAGGTTATTTTTGCTCACCTGGTCTTTAGGTGCAGAAGAAGGGTTTTCTCTGGAGGGTCACTCCTTTTAAATGAGTTGTACTTGACTGTTCACCTAAGTTTATTCTGATGCTTGATCTGTGATGCCAAGATGAAATAACTTGTGTAATCTTTAGCTGTTGTGCTTACTATACTCCAGTGCTGAAAGCATAATGCACAACTTGTAAGAACCTCTCATTTTTATCATCTGCCCCCGAGTATTAAGTTTTTTTATTTGAGAAGCAAGTTTCATGCTACTCAGTATTTACTTAAATGGAGGAACACTACTGAAGTTATGAAGTCAAGCACTCAGACGTAAAGGACTGTCGGATTGATGAGTCTATTAATCTTTCTTTTCTTTGTTTGGGCTTACGTGGTGTCATATCTGCAGGAATATCTGTGACGTGCCATTTCCTTGATTATGGGACAGCTGTCTCCAAGAATGTTCAGGATGAAGCTGGAACAAAATAGCATGAGAAACTGTACATTTGGCGCTTCTGGTTTCTGACAATCTAAAGACTTGACTTTGGACAATTTTTCTTTTCTTGTTGGCCCGCTGTGTAACCTTAACTTCTCTTCCTTATCTATCGAACTTTGAAACTCAAAAATGATTTTTTTTTTTTTGGTCCCACTAGCTAATGTGGTCCTAGTTCTTAAAATGTTTTCTCCTCTTAAGTTTTGTAGCCAGCATTATTGCACTAAATGGATCATGAGCACTTTCCTTTTCTAGGTAGCTGGAGTTGCAGATCATTTTGTTGCAAGCGAGGATCTTCAAAAGATTCATAGAATTGATGAAATCAATGTACTGGATGGTAATGTTTGTCTCTGCTTCCATCTGTAAATAATATTATGAAATACGTTTATATAGTTACAAAACTATTGCTATGCCCGTATGCATTGCCTAATAGAATATATATTACATTTTCTATTTTATGAGATATGGACTTTATTTTGCATCTGTATTTATGTAGTGTTTACATACGTAGTACAATGTATGTTAATTTGGAGCTTTGAGCAATACTGGTGGTGTCTGGAGAAAACCCAGAGCCTGCCACCGTCATGCGGAGTTGGAAGTCGCACCAAATCCAGAGAAGTAACTTAAAAAAGAGGCATTGTTTACTTGCTTATTCTCTTCCTTTGTTATACATTTTGTGTTTTACAGAAATTACTGTATGTGGTCACTGTTGAACTGTGAGCTGCAAAATGATGCTTACCTTTTGGAATCCAAACGCTTCAAATATTCTGTCTAAATCTGCGAGCTGCTGTTTAGAAGTAAGATGCATGAGTTTAGGCAGAAGAGTGATTTTATGCTGTGCTGTAGCTTAATCATTTTAGCGGTGCCTAAAGGTTAATTTTTATTAAGTCCTTATCATTAAAGGTTGCTTGATGGCAATTATTTGTGGATGTTCATAAATGTATTTATAACACGTGTACAGAAGTAGGGAAAATGGGGAGAGGGATGGAGAAAGCACCTACTCAGTTGTCTCATGTTTGTAATTAAGCTAGCTATAACCATTTCAGCGTGTGTCTGCAGCTCCCTCAACCTCTGCCGTGTCTCTCAAAAAAGACAACCTACCGATTTTGGAACTTCTGCTGTATCTTTGAATGAAGAAAATAAGTCTTTTCAAGAATCAAATAAAATAAAATTGCATGACTTTATTTATAAAAAAAGAAAAACTATCTTGGGAACTATTTGAAAAGAGTTGTCTAGACAATTTATTTTCTACTAACGAGTAGTTAGTCATCTTGTACTCTATAGGAGATGCACTTTATTTTATTAAAAAAAGAATTTGTCTTCAGGTAAAAGGTGGCTTTCTTAATGTATGGTCTCCCTCCCTCAGACTGGAAGACAGCCTTAGCAAGAGACTTTCAGATGCCATGATTAAGTACAATAAACATCTTGAGAATTCTATGACTACCGGGGCTGAAACACCAAGGGAGATCTCCCTCCAGCATCCATTTAATTTATCTAAATTGACATTTTCCATACCTCTGATTGTTAAGACATAATGATTCATTTAGCCTAGCTTTTCTGCTGGGAAGGCTTTTGTTGATGTTCACTAAGGAAATGGCTGCAGCAGCTTTCCATTGCTGTTCCTCTGCCGCAGGCTGCCGCAACTTTCCATTGCTGTTCCGCTGCCGCAGGCTGCCGCTTCTGTAGCAGGGTTAGTGGAAGGGAAGGTGCTAGTGAAAGCGGGCTTGCATTTAGGGTGGCAAATTTCAGGCTGCAACACCCAAGACAACAGCAAAAGCTGTAGGGCAGCAGTGCCGGGACAGACTAGAGGTCTTTTACTAGAATCCTTAGTTTTCTTGGTATTGCCGTCCATGCTGTCTCCTAACAGGTTTGAAGGTTCTGGGAAGATGGTGTTCTACACTGTACAAGGAGTTCTTAATGTTAAAAGCCTTGCCAGCACACACTCTCTCTCATGTATCCTGTGCAGAAATGGTAAATGCATTGAATAATGAGAATTTTTGGTGTATGCAGCTTGCTGCCTAATGTCCCCACCCACAGTAGTAGCCAAGGAGTTTTGCTTTAGATCTGAAAGGCAACAGCATAGTCCAATACCCAAATAGCACTAATAGTTAACAGTAAACAAAGGGGAGACTGCTTCACCAGCTTGCCCGGTGTATGGAAAACAGAAGTACTCTGGGAGCAGGAAGAAAGCAGGCAATGAGTAATGTTAATCAGATGAATTCAAATGCAAAATATGCATGGAGTAGCAGTCTGCAGACTGAGGAGCAGCCTGCAATGGGGATGATGCAGTATTTGCCATGTATATAAGCTGTATGTAAGCTTTTTTGTTTGTTTTGTTTTTTGCTTTTTCTAGGATCCAGTGATAGCTTTCTTGAACAAAGGCTATTGCAACAAATTTTGTTGCAGTAGCCAATGGAACGGCCAACAGAGGAAATCACAGCATCAGAGCAGAAATGAAGATTTTGGTTTGTGTGAGTACAACGCTAACGAAGCTTATGAGAGCTACTTAAACAATGAATAATTGAACAGTATTGGTATCAAATGCTGTGAAGAATTACTACACTGGAGATTTGAGCTTCATCTGTAGCTTTATTTAAGCCCAGCTTTTGCTGTGCACCAGCCTGATGATACTCCAATCTGCTTCTGGCTTACGCTCACTCCTAGTACACAGCTTTTTTTTTAGCCCACACAACTTTTGGGGGAAGAGGGGGTGACAATATAGCTGAGTAAGTTTAATAGCTTCTTCCTACCAAGAAAGGGAAATTCTCGCCCCTTTTGCCCTAGCCCTTGCTCTAGAGAGAATATTTAGTGCAGTGTCTACAGTAACACGTACACCCTTGAACCTAGATCCCTATATGTTACATTACTATGTACAGCCCCCTTAAGCAACAGGTCATCATGGCTCCAAAGCAAAGTATCAGCTAATCTCCTGAAAGGCAGGTTCAGCCCAAAGCGTAAATGATGTTCAGTGCTCATAGCTAACTGCTACTGGTTTTCTCTAGCAAACTCCAGGAGGCCTCAGCCCTACCCTTGTTCCAGCACTGCACCTGTCACCATTTGCAAGATACTAGAATTGCTCATTGTAATTTGTTCACAGCCTTCACCCGCTGACAGCATCACAGCAGCTATCTGAGAATTATGCTTTATAAGCTCAGTATGCCATTTTTTTTTTTTACTAAAGCTTGGGCTGTCCTGTACTGGTGCATAGTACTCTGCATCTGTGCAGAAAAATCCACTGCTTCCACGGCAGGCTGGGTTTACTGTGGCCCAGAGGCTGTGCATTGTTGCACAAACTATTTTTCTTCTGGTCCACATGCAACAATTTAGGAACCCTGAAAAAGTCATTCGTTCGGTCCACAAGACGAAACAGACCCACCACTGGCACGGACAACGAAGAGGGAGTTAGGTGAGGAGAAACAGTTTTCTCTAAGTCCCCTGTGATCAGTTGTATGTTGTTTCTCAGAATAGCAGATGCCTTAGCAGGGGGCTTAAGGTTTAAGACAATAGGCAGGGCAAGAGAAAAGCGGAGAGGAGCCACTGCGGAAAGCACGACCTCAGCGCTGCTGGACTCTCCTCTTAGTACTTCCTTCGTTTACCTGGTGTTATTACCGTGTCTTGCAACAGTAGTGTCTGATGCTAATAGTCACTCACCCTACTGCATTACAGAGCACCCCTGCAGCACTTCAGTATTCAAAAGGACATGGAAGCAACTACTTTACTGCCTTGTGTATGACTGTAAGATTCCTTAATAACAAAGTAGTATTTTTTATAATAGGAAAAAAAAGCCAGGCCTCCATGAAACTGGCTCAAAAGAAACCTTATAGACCTACCTTCTTATGTTCAAAGCAGAAAGCTCCAGAAAGGGAAAGCTGTGTGGTACCTTTAGATTACAATACGAAGAACGGTGCAGATGCCAACCTTTACCTTTGAAGCAAGGAAATCTGGAGTAAGCTAGAGAGGAACTTCCTAGAAACCTTGTACCAGAGTAGAGTCACCATTTTACATAAAATGTGACTCCAAACATACCAAATATATGGAAGAAGGTGGAGGTATTAGAAAAGCAATACCAACGTTCACAGCCTCATCCACTTCAAAGAATAGTTTTTTAATAATCTACTCTAATTTTTCATAAGCAGAAATAAAACCACGCATTCTCAGTATTGTGATTTTGTTAAAAGCAAGCAAGCCCCTTTCTTAGAATGTTTTGTCTATTCTTTCTCTATTGGGGTGGTTACGCTACAAGCCTTACTGGGATGCAAAACCGAAAACTTGTCTTTGCCTGACCTTTGTAGACTAGCGTAAGAGTTGCGCCAAAGGAAACCCCAAAAAGGAAGAGGTGTATCTAAGGTAGGAGAGAGACTTCAGTAGGTTTCTTGCTTCTTAGGATAGGGTCAAATACGTGATGAAGTAGTAAGGCTCACATCTCACTTCATGCAAACCCCCATCTCTCTTAACCCAATATTGAAATGTTTCCCTTCTGCTTGTAAATGAACAAATAGGCCCAGAACCTCTCTGGAGAAACTAAAAAGAAATGCAGCTGCAGTCCCATTTGCATTTGTCTGTGCCAGACTGCTCCCAGACCACTGGACTGTTCTGTTAGAGTAAATCAGAGCCAGGAGTCAAAACACTTGATGAGTGCAGCGGGCAAATGCAAGCTGGCAGTGGTCGTGCCACTGCTGCAGAAAGCCAGAATGCTAGAGCTAATAACATGCCTTTAGGAAAAGCTGTATATGCGTCCTGGAAGGATTCTGTACCTACATTATAGTAGCAAAACCCTTTTTATATTTCCTGCACCAAATCTGGCAGCAGTAGTAAACTTCTCAAAGTGGAGTCTGGAGAGAGCAGCACGTGCGCAGTGTAGAGTGTGCAAATGAGACTTTAATGCGGTCAGATGCACTGATGGGGCCAGGTGCACCCCCGGGCCGGGGCGGGCCGGCGCTGTCCTGCGGCCGCTCGCCAGCCCCTCGGCCGGGGCGTCCCTCAGGGTGCGTCGCCGGGCCCGGGCAAGGCGTCCGCGGGAGGCGTGACGGCCTCGTGCGCTCGCCGCCGCCGCCGCAGCCTCTCGGCGCCGGTCACCGTCATGGGGTGGAGCGGCAGGAACCCCGCCAGACCTGCAAGGAGAGGCGGTAAGCCGCGGCGAGCAGTCCCGGGCCCCCATGCCGGCCCCCCCGCTCCCGGACGCCCGCCTCGGGCCTACCCAGGAGCTTCTCAGCGGGCCGGGAGAGCTGAGCGCCGCAGCCCAGCCAGTGGCGCAGCCGCTCCAGGTTGAGCCCCGCCACCCTCTCGCCGTGGGCGTTGGGCAGCGGGTCTAGGCAGCCGAGCTGCTCCAGGTACTTCCCGTCGCGGGCGCGCCTGCTGTGCGCGGCCACGATGCGGAAGAAGGGCCGGTTGGTGCAGCCTCCGAGGGCGAAGCGGATCACGACGTGCCCGCCGCGGTAGCCCTTCAGGAGGCGGCTACCTGCGAAGAGAGCGCGGGGCAGTCAGGGGCCGGGCCAGGCTGGGCCGGGCGGGCCGCGCCCGCGGGCACTCACCGAGCTGCACCATGACGGCGGCCGGGCCCTCTCTGCGTCGCGGCGCGATGACGTACGAGGGGCGGGAAGCGCGGCGGCAGCGCAGGCGCAGGCCAGGCTGACGGGCGGGAGGGCGGCAGAGCGCGGGCGGCCCAGCCCCGGAGGAGCGGCCTCTGCCCTCCCGCCGCCCCCGAGAGCAGGGGCGGGCAAGCCCCGTTGCTTCTCGCCGGTCAGCGGGCGAGGGCCGGGGACGCCGGGGAGAACGCAGATGTCTCCTGCCCGCTGCCGCCTGTCCGGAGGGGAGCGGGCAGCAAGGGCTGCCTCGGAGGGCTCTTTGTCCGTCCCTGAGCGGAGCTCGGGCGTGCTGGCGGGAGGAGGAGGGGAGGCGGCGGGGTGCCCGCGCTGGGGAGCGGGAAGGGCTGGGCCGGGGCCGGCGGGAAGGGGAGAAGGGTGGCGGGGTGCCCGCGCTGGGGAGCGGGAAGGGCTGGGCCGGGCTGCAGGGCAGGGGCCGGCGGGAAGGGGAGAAGGGTGCCGGGGAGCGCGGGCTGGGGCCGCGCCCGTGGGCGCGGCGGCTGGGAGCGGCGGGGCAGGGCGGGGGGGCTCCGTCAGTTGGCTGTCTCCAAATCCTTGTGAGCGAGAGCCCGCTGGATTTGCGGCTTCCCTGGGGAAACGGGGTCTTTGGGACGTCTTCCTCCATTTCTTTCTCCCCCGATTCTTTGATTCCTCCTGCTCTGCCCATTGCGATGGTCCATCGCAATATTTTTCTTTCTCCATCGCTACCTGTCTGGTTCCCTGTCCCTGTTTTTGATTTTTTCCCTTTCTGCCCTGCAACCTGTAACTGTTCTTCCTTTCTCCATCCTTCTCTATATGGCTCTCGGTCCCTACTTTTTAACATTCCTCCTTCTGTGTGTTGTAGCCTATCATGGTTTTTCCATTCTCAGTCTCTCTCTGTCCAGCCCCTGGTCCCTATTTTTTAGGGCCTCCCTCTCCACCCTGCAGGCCATCGCTATTCTTTTCTTTCACCATCTTGCTCTGTCTGGCTCCCTGCTACTGTTTTTCGTTCCTTCCCTATCTGTCTTGTAGCCCGTTGCTATTCTTTAGTTCTCCGTCCCTGTCTGGTTCCCTGTCCCTATTTATTAATTCCTCCCTCTCTGCCCTGTACTTTGTTTCTTTGTTGTTGTTCGCTCCCTGCCCCTATTCTTTTTTTGCTCCCTCTCTGTCATGCTGCCTGTCCCAGGTTTTTTCTGCTTCTCCATCCTCCTCCCCATCCTTCTTAGCCCGTCTCTGTCCTGCTCCCTCTCACTCGTTCTGCTGCCTGTCTTCCTCTCTCCCTGCTGCTGCTTTCTCCATTTCTGTCGGGTTCCCTGTACCCATCTTTCTCTCACTGTCCCATTGCCTTCGTTATCCTTTCTTGTTACATGCCCCGTGTCTGGCCAGCTGCCTCTTTTCTTCCCCTGCCCCTCAGTATCCCGTGTCCTGCTCCATTTTTGGCAGCCTCCACCTCTGCCCAGCAGCCCATTGCTCCAGGAGCCAGCTGATCGACCCCTCCGTTCCCCACCGGACCAACGAGCGTGGCTCCGGGAATGACTGCCGAGGTGTCCCAGGGGCAGGGGGAGCGTCGGGGGCGCGGAGCCCCGGAGCAGACTCACTCCCGGGACTTGTTATGTGCGTGACTGAATAAACACTTGCCGTCTCCTTTGCCCTCCCCGCTGTGTTTGCGCTCCCTTTGCCCCGGGCCAGGGGCTGTGAGGGAGCCCAGGGGAGGAGGTGACGCACTGCGGGGGTCGGGCGATGGCGCCCTGTTCCTGCTGGCCTCCCGCTGTGGGCCGGGGCTGGAGGAGCCCCAGGGGCCGGCGGCGAGGCCGACGGCGACGGCCCCTCCCTGTCAAGGGGTGGCTGCCGGTGGAGGGGCTGGTGCTGCCCTGCCCGGGTGGCCGTGGAGGGGCCGGTGTGAGGGACAGGAGGGGCGGAGCGGTTGCCGAGCGTCGCCGGGCTGCGGCTGCACGGAGAAAGAAGGTGAGCGGGGCCGGGCGTCGAGGGGGGACTGGAGGACGGTGACCCGGGGGACGGGCGGGCGCAGGGGGCTCACCGGGGGGCGGGGAGAAGGAGGGGAAGGGGGACTTTGGGTCCGGCGGCGGGGCTAAGCGATCGACCAGCGGTCGCGGGGAAAGCCCCGAGGAGGGCGGCGGGGCCTGCGGGGTCTGGGCTGGAGGCTCGGAGCGGCGGCGAGGACGTGGGGTGGCCGCGCCGTGTCGGAGCCGGGCGGCGAGGGCTGCCCGGCGCCGCGCTGGGGACTCGGCAAGGCGTCGGGGTGCGGCGGCGGGGGGGGGGAGGGAACGGTGTCCCCGCGGGGTCAGCGAGCAGGGAAGGCCGGCTCTCGCGGCGTGCCGGGAGCTGTAGTCCTGGGGCACAGAGCTTCCGGTCGGCCGTGTTGGCTCCCGGAGCATGCCGGGAGGTGTAGTCTTCGGGCCCTCGGCCGCCGGGCGGCCGCCCTGTGTTTGTCAATGCATGCCGGGAGCTGTAGTTTTGGCGGACTGGGCTGCAGGGCAGCCGCACTGCTCTCGGGCGCGTGCGGCGCGGCGTAGTCCTTGCTACCGCCGCGGCCCCCGCGGCGCGGCACGAGGTGTAGTTTTGTTGCCGGCTCCGTTTGGTTTCCTGCGGGCTTCCCGCTGCGCCCGTTCCCCGAAAAGCGGTGCGGCCGGGCCTCGACAGCGCATGCCCTTGGGCTCGCTGCTGCCGCCCGTCCACCAACAGTCGGAACGGCCGCGCTAGCGCCGCGCGTGCGCGGTGGCGCGCTATACTGCGCTCGCCGCTGTGTGGGGCTCTGGACCCTCCGGCGTGCGCTCGATGGCTGGCGCATGCGCCATGCCCGGGAGCAGCATGGTGGCGGACGAGGGCCGTGGCTGTCGGGGAGGCGAGCGAACCCCTTCAGCGGGTGCAGGGCTGTCTCCTGGGTGCCCGGGGGTGGCGGGATGGGCAGCTTCCAAGCTTCCAGCACCTCCCCTGAAGCCTGTCCATAGCCCCGGGCCGCCCCCAAGCCCTGTCAAGAAGGCAGCGAGCTGGCCCTTGAATGCTCTGGACTGTCCCTTAATGTGGGTGCTGTTAGCAGCAGTGCGGGGAAAGAGTGGTGTCTCCAGAAGCCCCTGCGGAAGGAGAGGCTTCAGCCAGGGGTGGTCTGCACTAATAACGGTGGCTGCTGCTTCTTTCCCTCTCCCAGAGGCTGTGCTGAGGCTGTGCTTGTCCGTTCCTCCCCTGGGGCTGCCGGTGCCGGCACCTGCCTCAGCCTTGCGTGGGTTGTCTGTGCCTGGCCTCGCTCTCCTCGCGGCGTGGGGGCGAAAAGGGACGGGCAGAGCGCTTGCTGGCTGTGGACAGGAGCTGCTGCGGCTGAAGCTGGAGAGGCCAGATAAGGGTAAAGAAGAAGAAATCAAAGGCCGGCTGGCCGGCAGCTGCCTCCTGCTGCAGGCAAGAGAGAGCCTGCCTCTCCGGGTGAGGAAGGATCCCTCCTCGTAGTCCACAGCAGGCCAGGCCGCCAGCATGCACCGCAGGGTCTGTATGTGTAACCCAAAGCACGGTACGGCTGTGTAGTGCACGAGCGAGCGAGGCTACGTGTCTAGGAAGCCTCGTCTCGTAAGAGCTGTAAGACACCCATGTATTTTCTTAGGTGGAGGACAGCCAAGCAACCAGAGTTACAGAAGAGGAAGGGAGGAGGGAAGGAGAAAGAAGTGTCTGAACTGGCAAATTCTTCCTGCAGCACCGAGAGCGAGAGCTGTGGTGAGTCCCGGGCCTTTGGGGCCCTGTCTCCCCTCTTGTTCATCCCTGCCCCTCCCCTGGCCCCCTCTCTTTCCCACACTGCAGCAGATTTTTTTTTTTTTGCTTCCCTGTATGTCTCCTCTTCTCTCTATTCTTGCGTCCTGCTCCCTCTCCCTCTTTTTTTCCCATCCCCTTGTCTCTGTCCTGCACCCATCGCTGTTTTTCCTTTTCCATCTGTTCTTCCTGCTTTGCATCTGTCTCTCTTTTCCCCACAATTGCTCTGGCCTGTTCCCTGGTGTTCTCTTCCTCTCTGCTCCCGTATGTGCCGCTCTGTGTCCCTGCCTTCCTAGCTCTCTCTTTCTTTCCTTCTCTTTCTCTCTCTATCACTTTGTCTTGCTCACTGTCACTGTTTTTTTTATTTTATATCTCACGGTCCCTGTCCTCCTTCCTGTTCATCTCTTACTCGCTCTGACCCTTTGTGCTGCTCCCTGGCGCTTTTTTTGTCTTTTTTTTTTTTTTTTGGTCCTCCATCTCTCTGCGGGGCTCCTAAGACCTCTCTTTCTTTCTCCAACCCCCTGTGCTTCTCACAATCTTTCTCCCTCTCCCTCTCTCTCTCTCTCGTTGTCATTATTCTTGTCTGTCGGTCTGTCTTGCTTCCTGTCCCATCATTTCTTGCTATCTCCCTTTGTCCTGCTCCCTGCCCATATTCATGTTCCTCTCTGTCCTCTTGACCATGCCAGTTTTTTTTCCTCCTTCTCCATCCTGCTGCTGCCCTGATTGTTCTTTCTCTGCCCTGCTCCCTGTCGCTCTATCTGTCTCTTTTCTACTCTCCCTGCTGCTTTTTTCTCCGTCTCTGTCCAGATCCCTGTCCCTTTTCTTCCTCTTGCTGTCCCTCTGCCTTGCTTCCTCTCGCTGTCTTTTCTGTCTTTCGCTCTCTGTCCCATTCCCTCTCCCATCCTTTCTAATTGTATCTCCCTGTCCAGCTGGCTGTCCCTTCTTTCCTTTCTCTCTTTCTCAGTATTTTTTCTTTCTCCATATCTTTCTCCCACTGCCCATCACAGTTGTTTTTTTCCTCCAGTGCTGTCCTGCTCTCTGTCCCTTTTTTCTCTCTCTCATTCTGTCATGCTCCCGGTGTCTATTTTTTTGATTCTTCCATCTCTGCCCTGCAGCACATCACTATTTTTTTCATCTTTCATCCCTTTGTCCTGCTCCCTGTCCTGTCATGGATGGAGGGAGAGTGCATTTCACTTGTAAGAGAGAAGCAAAAATATACTTTATCGATATGGAACAGGGAGTTAACAAAGTTCAATGCAACAGTGGTTTAACAAGATTCGATGGCAAGGTACACTTGATTATTTACTGCACAGAGGACAGGGTCAGAGAAAACTGTTAGGGAGACCCTCCTGTTGAGTCATGAGGTTCAGAAAGGACCCCCTCGCTTTCTAAACTCCTTCTCAGAGAGGAGTCTAGGTGCGGCTGGGTCCAGTCCTGGTGTCCTAGGTGTGCCTACTCAAGGGGAGATCCTGGCATGTAGCCTGCTGCTGTGCAGGAGAGCCCCACAGGCCCTGGGCTGCTCACTGTTTATGGGGGGGGTAAGATGGTTGACTCATACTCATATTTGCATACCGACCACAGATGTTAGTTTCTTTGATGTGGTTAGGTGGGCTCATTGCACATTAGCCCTTGGCTTTTGTGTTGTTATCTGTCTCCTGAATCACTTTGAGCCGGATGCAGCCATCAGGACCAGATGCATCCATTCTGATGGCCACTGGTGGTTATCACCTGAGCAGGGTTAGAGGGGCGGGGGAAGCACACCATCAGCTGTCCTTGTCTCTCTTTCATTTTTTTCTGTTGCTCGTCCTTTTTTTCCTTTCTTGTTCCATCTCTCTGTTCTGCTCCCTAACCCCTCACCTCTCTCTTGTTTTCTCTGTCCTCCTTGCCTTTCCCTCCATTTCTCTGCCCTGTTCCCTCTTTGCTTTTTTTGTTCTCTGTCACTCTCTCCTGCTCCCTGTCACTGTTTTTTCTCATTCCATCCCTGTCCTGCAGCCCAGTGCTGTTTTTTCCTTCTCCATCTCTCTGTCCTGCTGCCCATCCTAGGTTTTTCCCCCTCCATCTCTGTCCTGCTGCCTGTCTCTGATTTTTGCCTGTCTTTCACTTTGTCCTGCCTCCCTGCCCCTTGTTACTCTCTGTATCACCTTGTCTTGCTCCCCGTCCCTGTCTTTCTCTGACAGTCTGCAATCCCTCTCCTCGTCCTTCTTTTTCCCCCTCTCTATCATCCTCCATCCTTCTTCCTGTCTTTCTTTTTTCTCTTCTATCCTTCTGCCCTAAGGCTTCTTTCTCCACCTCTGTCCTGCTCCCTGCCCCTTGTTTCCTCTCACTGTCCCTCTGTCCTGCTTCCTGTCCCCATTTTTTCTGTCTTTATTTCTCTGTCCCGCTGCCTGTCCGGTCGTTTCTTTCTATACCTCCCCGTCCAGCTGGCTCTCCCTTTTTTCCTTACTCTCCTTCTCTGTCCTGCTCTGTGGCCCTTTTTTCTCTTCCTCTTCCTCTGCCCTCTAGCCCATTGCTGTTTTTTTTATTTTTCCTTCTTGGTCTCTTTGTACAGATCTGACCCTTTTTTTATTTCTCAATGCCTTTGTCCTGTTCCCTGTCCTTTTTCTCTCTCTGTCTGTATGTCCTGCGCCCTGTCGCTATCATTGTTCCTCCTTTCTTCTTCCTCTCCTTTTTTTTCCCCATCTCTCTATCCCAGCTCACTGACCCTGCATTTTCTTGCTCTGTCTCTCTGCAGGGCTTCTCATCCCTGTTGTTCTTGATTTCTCTACCTCTCTGACCTTTTCTTTCTCTCTTGGCACCTCAGTCTTCTCCCTTGTCTTATTTTTCTCTTTCCAGTCCTGCTCCCCATCACTGTATTAAATAGGGGTGGGGCAGGTGAGGGGCTGGGTACGTTCTGGGGCTGTGGGCGTGGTGGGCTATGGATGTGGGACCCCCCGGGCAGAGCCCCTGCAGGTGGGTGCGGGCTCTGTTCTCTTGGGGCTGGCGGGGGAAAAAGCAGCCCTGGGCCGAGCGCTGTTCTGGGGTTCGTTGGGGGGTTTTGGGGCCGAGCCTGTGTGAGAGCAGGGGGAGTAGGGGCAGCCCCATCCGGCTCTCGGGTGCTGTTTGTTGGGGCTGGGCAGCCTCTGTTGCTGCCGGCGCGGATCGGGCAGCGGCGGCCCGGGGGGCTCCTGCAGCGCCGGGCGGGTGCCGGTGGCTGGAGTGGCGGGGAAGGGCCGTGGCTGTGGCTGGCGGGGGTTCCTGGAGGCGGCTGGGCCCGGCTCCCCGCGGGGGGAGCTTCCACCTGGGGGTTTGGGGTGCAGGCCCAGCGGTTCTGGTGGTGCCAGAGATACAAAGCCGGAAACAGCCATAATAAAGCGATGCCCTACCTGTGCTGGTGCGGCCCCGCAGAGGTGTGGGGCCGGGCCCTCTGCAGTGCCCAAGCGCTACCCGAAACTGCATGTGGAGCCCTGTGGGTGCAGAGCTGTGGGGTGGCTCCGCTCCCCCCACCCTGCAGCGTCACACATGGGGACTGCAAAGGGGTCAGAAAGCAGAGAGGGTGAGCAAAAAATTTGTGTGGGTCAAACACGTTGAAGTTTTATTGCCAAACGTTGTTGGGCAGTATGTTCCAAGAAGCTATTTTTGGTAAACATGAATTTTCAGGAAGTTCAGGGTTGTGCGTGGCAAAACGTGTCCCTCTGTTTATGCATGCTGCTATGTAAATGTCCAGCGGCAGGGCTGTTGTTCCCTGCTCTCGATACTGCCACAGTAGCGCTGCGGTATTTAGACCCAACAGAGGGCTTTAGGAAGGGAAGGAGAATGCCGGTTTTCTGTGAGGGCTGTGAATGCTGACCCTTTTCTCCGCTGCTTTCCCGTGCGCACGATGAAGCGGTTTTATTTTTCTCCCTTGTTCCTGGTCTAAATAGTTCTGAAGCTGTCGCTGCTGTGGGATTGCAAGTGGTGTTTCTAGGTTTTTGTGGGGTTCTAGTTACGGATCCCTTCTACTGTGGCAAGTGTCAAGATACGGTTTTCAGTGTAAAGCTTCAGAAACTACATCCACTGAAATCAGCGTAGGTGAAACTGATGTTGCGCATGCAGCTGTGCTCGCAGGGATGCTCAGTGCCTCCTCATCGAAACGGCAAGGGGCGTGTGGCCATCCAGAGGGTTGTGCTCTGGGTCTGAGGGCGTGCCGTCTTTTTGCTGTTGGAAGACGGACTAGAGCACGTGGCTGTGAAATGTCAGGACAGTCAAAAGCTGGGAGGGACCCTAGGCAGGTTTGGTGGCACAACTGCAGTTTGAGAAGGACTTGACCGTTTGGAGAAACGGCCGGCAAAAAATCATTCCTTTTTTGCAAGGAGGCAGTTCACAAGGACAGATGGGTTGCTGTGCTCTTTCACAAAAATGCTCAACTTGGGATGTCTGGGGTTAGGAAATCTCGACTGTACGTAGGCTTTGGAAAATGTACGTAGGTATGTGTGTGTGTCACCTGCGTGTATCTATGAAAGGGGTTCTAGTGAAACCAAAGCTGCCCATGAGTCAAAAAAAGTCACGGGTGTCTAAAAAGTGCAAAAGCTCTAGCGGCCTGTATCATCAACTGTAGCAAAGATGAAGCAAAACACTTTTTCCTCCACTCAGTTGTAGTCTTCACCAACCTTCACAAAAAAAGGAAGTTTTAGATTCCTACCCGGCTTTATGCTAAGGGCTTTTTTTCCTCTCTCAGCAGAATGTCAGCTGCCACCATTTTGCCGTGTTCGCCCTTTCTTCTGCCAGGAAAGTACAAGACGGATGGAAAAGCTCCGTAGTGGTCTGCAAGTACACGGTATGCCTACGATGTGTGCCTGCGTTTTTCCTAAGGTACTCGTAGCGTGGACTTTGAAGGTAACATGAAGAATGTGCCAACTCTCCTTCTATAGTTTTTCTATGAAGTATTTCAACACAAATACTACAAATAGAATAAGGCGTGTTCTGGAGCATGCCTATGCAAAGCTGGCTTCCCTTCGTTTCTTTTCTCTTCCTGAAAGCGTAATCTTCTGTTTCTGTGCAGTTACTATTAAATGATACTGTGAAAATAATTTTGTACTACAAGAGGAAAGAAACTGTTGGGAAGAGTTCAGCTGTTCAGAAGAAAGAGCCTTTGTTTTCATGGTAAAAGCTTTTTGCTTTTTCAGTCAGTAAGTTTTTGAAATATCTTCTAGCAGTACTTGAAAAACCTTGCTGCGATCCTAGCATCTGTACTAAAAGTTGTCAAGGTCAAAGAAGAGACATGGACAAAACGGGACAAATGGGCGTCGCTTCTGCGTGTTTTCCAGGCTTTCCCAAGAAGCATTAGCAGCCTTGTAAGTACCGCCAGTGAGTCCTGATGTGGTTTTGGTGAGTTACTGCTTCAATAGGGTCCTTTTTCCTGAAGCTACAGTGTGTAATTTTTGGCTTCAGTTGGAAAGCGATTTTCCCGATTGGAAATCCTTCTCATTCAAAGAAGTTGCATTTGATGAACTTCCCATCGGAGCGTCTGTACGTGCCAGTAGAAGTCATCAGCAACAAGACTTGTCACTCTCTTCTTAAAAAAAAAAAAAAAAAGTTCAATTTCCTTCCAAGGACCGAAGCGCAGCACGTCTTCCAAAAGTTGATGGCATCGCTGGTCTTTGGCTCTCAGTTGTAACAGCCGAGATATGATAAAAAGGCATTCCTCTGCATGCTTCAGTACAGCCAAAAGCATTAGCAAATCTGCCAGTCCCTTTTGGTAGCCTGATGTATTGCAGTACTGGGGATTTGATATCTGCGTGTCCGTCTGTCCCCTCCCGCCCAATGAAACCATCTGGGGGATCTCTTATCTCACTGACTTTTCTATCATAACTGAAACTTTAAACAGAAGCTAAAATTGTGTCATTTACAAAGTGACTGGCACTGTTTAAACTGTAACTGCCCAATAGCTGTGGCATACAACTTACAAGGTGTATTTCAGCAGTTGGGTATTTGTTCTCCATGTTTCAAGAGAGAGGCAACTGAATGTTATGGGGTTTTCCCCAATATTTTGACGGAGTGCTCTGCAGTACTTTATTTCTGCCTCTCTTTCCATGGCGCATTTCCCCGGCGCTTCAGTAGCGTCTCTCTTGGGCAGTACGGCTGGGCAGATGTCCCTCCTAGTTACATACCACCCCCCCACCCCCCCCCCAGTCCCATTATAACCGTTCATTTTGGAGATAGATGATTTAATGGTATCCCAGCTGTGCAAGTTAAATGAATGCAAAAGGAAACTCAAATGCTTTTATCGTGTAAGTATTGTTGTTGGATGTGTATAAACATACGCCCACCTTTTTAGTGTAGAGTGAATTACTGAGATTTGTTCTTTATTTTCCATGTTACTCTCTAAAGTTTTACACTTCCCTTTCAGCTTTCTGGACCGAGCAAGCGAGACGTGCAGCAGCAGCGCGAGGGCTGCAGCCGTTGTGGTGGATCCGTAAGCGTAGGTTCTGATGACGGTCCGACCTTGTCCTGCAGCCTCACAGGGTTGTCTCCCTGCAGCAGTGCTGGAAGGAAGGGATGAGACATTTTCCAAGAGCAGCAAGAGCGTTCACTTTTAGGTGAAGAAGGTGTTGAAAATCCTATCCCTTGGTCTTAATAGTGATTTGAAGCGTTGCAGTCACTGTAGCTGTTAACGCATGCGCTGTATCTCAAGCGGAGCTGTTTCCCTAGAATCCTTCTTTAGCTCAACTCCTCTCCTATCCCTTATTCTGACTGAATCCCTGTACTTTCTGCTGTGCTGTTTTTTTCATGTGCTGAAATGGAATTTGGGGTTTTTGTTTTTCAGCGGTCTTGCTGTAAGCATCTGTAAGAGGCCAAGCAAGAGATGTGGCACCGTCGTCGGGCACACTCCCCTATGCCGTGGGGCAGCTGCCAGGCTGCGGGACAGGGGCTGGGGGGGGCTGCCCCCCCTTTATTTTTCTAGCGGAGCTCCCCTTTTTTGGTGGGGCATGTACATATGTAAAGGGCCTGATTAAAGTAAGGAGCTGGCAGTTGGGGCAGTTTCCCTTGTTTTGTTTGTCTTTTGGGGGTGCCTAAGAAGGGGGGAGGCTGGGGAGTGATGATGTCATTTGGGGCACCCCAGTGTCACTGGGGGGGACGATGATGATGTGGCAGAGGAGCAGGTTGAGTGAGGGGATGGGGGGGGTCACGGGACATGTCACCCACCCCCTGCCCCTGAAAGGGGGGTGACAGCCCCAAAATGCCTGAGAATTCGTGGGGGAGGGATTAAATAATTAAAAACTAAATATGGGTGTAGGGATTGAAGTAGAGAAAAATCTCTGTTTTATATAAATATTGAAAAATGTTATCTATATATATATATATATGTAAAAAGATTTTAAAAGAAACCCCTCTGTCTATTATATAAAGGATTTTACAATATGAAAAAATCTAAATAGAAATATACAAGGTGATAAAATAGAAAAATAACTAATATGTGGGAATTAAAAAAAAGGAGTTTAAAATGCATAGGAAGATGATGTATGTGAAGAAATTTTAAATGGCAACAAGACCGACAGAGCTCTCCCCAGCTGCAGTACCGACGTGTGGTCACCGGGTGGCAGCAGCGAGTGCACACACACACGCACACACACACACAAAAAAGAGCGTGCCACCGCGCTTGCGCGGCTCCCCAGCTGCAGTACCGACTTTTGTCCACAGGGCGGCAGCACCGACCACCCGTAAATGCGCCACCGCGCATGTGCAGCTACACAGCTGCAGTACCGAGTTTTGGTCACCGGGTGACAGCAGCGAGCACAAAACAAATGCATCACCGCGCATGCGCGGATCCCCATCTGCAGTACCGACCCTGTTGCAATGAGCGACAGCAGCGAGGTCGGGAAAATGCGCCACCACGCATGCGCGGCTCCACATCTGCACTACCGACATTTGTCCGCAGGGCGGCAGCGGCGAGCACAAAAAAGCGCCATCGCTCATGCGCAGCTCCCAGCTGCAGTACCGATATCTGACCAGCGGGCGGCGGCAGCGAGCACATGAAAGTGCACCACCGCGCATGCGCGGCTCGCTTCCTGCAGTACCGCTGCTGTCCACAGGGCGGCAGCGGAGAGCACAATAAAGTGCCACCACGCATGCGCAACTCCCGCCTGCAGTACCGACTTCTGACCAGCGGGTGGAAGCAGCGAGCACATGAAAGTGCACCACTGTGCATGCGCGGCTCCCCTGCTGCAGTACCGGATTTTCTCCACAGGGTGGCAGCGGAGAGCACTTGAAAGTGCACGACGGCGCGTGCGCGGCTCCGGGGTTCCAGTACCGACTTTTGTCCACACAGTGGCAGCAGCGAGCTCGGGAAAATGCACCACCGCGCATGCGCGGAGCTGCAAAAGCAGTACCGACCTCTGTCCACGGGGCGGCAGGAGTGAGCACAAAAAAAAGCGCCAGTGCGCATGCCCGGCTCCCAGGCTGCAGTACCAGCTTTTGGTCACTGGGCAGCAGCAGCGAGCACAAAACAAATGCTTCAGCGTGCAAGCGCGGCTCCCCATCTGCAGTACCGACCTGTGTTCACAGGGCGGCAGCAGCGAGGTCGGGCAAAGGCACCATTGCGCATGCGTGGCTCCCCAGCTGCAGTACCGACCTTTGTCCACAGGGCAGAAGCAGCGAGCACAAAAAGACCCACCGCACATGTGCGGATCCCCATCTGCAGTACCGACCCTGTTGCAATGAGTGACAGTAGCGAGCACTTTAAAATGCGCCACTGCGCAAGCGCGACTCCACATCTGCAGTACCGACATTTGTCTGCAGGGCGGCAGTGGCGAGCACAAAAAAGCGCCATCGCTCATGTGCAGCTCCCCAGCTGCAGTACCGATATCTGACCAGTGGGCGGCAGCAGCGAGCACATGAAAGAGCACCACCGCGCATGCGCGGCTCCCTTGCTGCAGTACCGACTTTTGTCCACAGGGCGGCAGCGGAGAGCACAATGAAGCGCCATCACGCATGCGTAGCTCCCGTCTGCAGTACCGACTTCTGACCAGCGGGCGGCAGCAGCGAGCACACGAAAGTGCACCACTGCGCATGCGCAGCTCCCCTGCTGCAGTACCGGATTTTATCCACAGGGCGGCAGCGGAGAGCACTTGAAAGTGCACCACGGCGCGTGCGCGGCTCTCCAGCTGCAGTACCGACTTTGATCCACTGAGCGGCAGCAGCGAGCACTTGAAGATGTGCCACCGCGCATGCGCGGCTCCCCACCTGAGGTACCAACATTTGGTCGTTGGGCGGGTCGGAAGCTGGAACTGCAGCTCGGCACCGCGCATGCATGTGCGCGCACAAGTGGAGCTGTAATCCTGGAGGGAAGTCCTCGCATCCGCTCTGCTCTCACATGCTGGCAGTCATCAGCAAGTAAAAATTCTGGGCTTGGCTTTGGCATTGTCCTGTAAGGGAAAGCTCTGGGTCTGGATGTCAGTTGCTTATTTGCTGTGGAGTATTTGTGTTTTTCAGCAATCGTTCCAAATACAAGTGGGTGGGTGGGGCAGGGCAGAGAGTAAGGGTCTTTGCAGGGACCTGGGAAGTAAAGTCTTGAACGTAGAAAAGCTTAAAGCATTTGCCGTACAGGAGGTTTCTCTGTACCCACTACATCCGTTGCTTATTAGCAGTGACTGATGTTTGTAAGAGTACCGTGTGGAAGTGTGAACATTCATTAGTGCACTAAAACTGCTTTGGTTCTGTGTAGAAAGCAGAGGAACTACAAAACAACACCCCCCCCCCCCCCCTTCTTTTTTTGTTAAACGTACCGTGTTTGCAGGGCCTTAGCTTTCTATAGCCAGACTGGCAAAGCTTCCCAACCTCTGTTCCCCCGCAGTCACCAAAAGTCTCCAATAGTTGCCAGGATGGTGAGTTAGTTTTGGGCTTCTAGCCCTCTATTCTGCCATTATTTTAGTCAGAGCCTGAATTCCGCTCAGTTAAAGACTCACGAGAATTACTTACAATTTGCATTTGGAAGTCATGCTTCAAACAATGAATTTCCAACAAAATTTTTTTTTTGATGCTAGTCAAGGCACTCCTGTAATACTGGAGCAAAATGACATTTTTAGTGGTTGTTGAATCTCAGAGTGATAACATAGGCATCCCTGTCTGGGCCCTTACCGCAACCATTGCAATGTGTGTTTACACCCTGCTCGGTTCTTTTGTAAAGGTGTGTAGCTGTGGGAGGTGCGTTATTCCCAAGGTGCTACGGCGCCGATGCTCTGGCTGTTGGCAGGAATGGGCAAAGCGGAAGGCTGTGTGGCTAGGGGAGAATGGCGTGGACGTGCGACTGCTCTCTCTGTTGCACCAGAATTTTGACGGCTGGGTTGGGCTGCTAAATCGATGGAACGACTGGAAGAAACTTCAGAAAAGTGAGTACTCTACTATCTTTATCTTTTAAAGTCATTGTCTTTCTACAGACCCCTGTCCATGGCTTAGCTATTTGATTTGCGTGAAACAGACCCAGAATTTTGCTTTAAGTGGTGTTCTGATTCGCTGAAATTCCCCGTAGGTAGAGAGCAAGAATTACAAATGTTGCTTGGTGGTTGAAGTTCTCAGGGTTTCTGTGAAAGCTAACTTGCCAGAATGTGTAGGAAGCAGCCTGAATTCCAGTAGAGATGCTGCGTAAAAGGTCCTTTTCTTGACAGGAAAAGAGCTTCACGAAACATCGGCACTGTTTGCCGTAGGGCCTCCGACATACTTGTTCAGTCATCGTGGGCTTTGTGCCATTCCCGCAGGCACAATCTTGAACAAATTTTGTACGGCAGCTGGTATCTTAGCTTACTTTCTGTCTCGCGCTTGGTTGCTT
The DNA here is from genome assembly GCF_035582795.1 of Mycteria americana. NCBI lineage: Eukaryota > Metazoa > Chordata > Aves > Ciconiiformes > Ciconiidae > Mycteria > Mycteria americana. Next base: position 11,685,250 of record NC_134382.1, read on the forward strand.
GTACCTGCTCAAAACTTAATGTAGTGTCAAATGAACCCACGGGAAAATGTCCTCAACTCGTGCTGGTAGGGCAAGCCCGCTGTAGTTGATAAAATCGGAAAATAGCACGATGTTTTGAAGAATTTGCCTTGCGAGGACAAGGGCTGTCTCCTGGTAGGCAGCTGAATTGTGTGACTGATTCCACCGGTCCACTCTGGCGCTTGAAGGAGGCAGTCCCTAAGCCAATGCAATTTAAAATGGGGGTCGTTTGGGGGTTTTTAATCATTTCTTAGGGGTATGAGGCTTGTGTGGGTGTTTAGCTTGTCCTGTTCTTTCTGTTCCTAATTCTGAACCCACTGACTGGCATAAAAGAACGGTCGTGTTGTAGTCTGACGGTGTCGTCCACCAGGAGCTGGTGGAAGGCCAGGGCTTACGTAAAACTGATAAGGAGGATTGAGGCTGGAAAGTGGAACGTCTAAACAAGAATTACTGTCCTTGGGAGAGAAGCACATCCTGAAGAAATAGGTAAGCTAATTAAAATGTTTTGGGAACCATCCGAAACAACTAGTAGGAGTGTGATAAGAAGCACCCTCACGCAAACTATCCTCCTTATAATACTAAAAGTCACACACCTCGAGCTGGAGACCCCGGTCCAAGCAGAGAGCCCTCACCTCTGAGCTTGCGCAGCATGTTAAAGTAGCGCTGTAGCTTTAAGTTGAAATAAGAGAAATGTAGACCAATAGAAATCTGCTTTGTGTAATTACTTATGCATATGCATAGCTAGACTGTATAAATACTGTACTTGTATGAGCGAACTTTGTGCTAGCTTTGTGGAGCTACCACCTAGCACCCATCTCTGCGCAGACATGAAATAAAAATTCCTCTGCCCTGTGTGTATATTGGTGTCCCGCACACCGGGTAAACGACCTCACGCTTGTGCGATAACAGTTTTGACACCCAGATGGGACCGTGCTGACAGCCACGCCCGGTTCGTCTTGCCGCATCTGACAGGGAGAAGAGGCCTGAGCGGACTCCAGCGCGCACCGACCTGTCGATCGGGCACTCCTTCGGCTCCTCTCCTGCGGTCGGGCGGTAAGTGACAAAACGGTGCAATGTTCCTGAAAAGAGGTATTTTTTGGGGATAGGAGAAAAGGGGGGTAGGGGCAAGATGTCTCGGGAAGCAGGCAGCCTCTGTTCTGTTCTGGGCTCTGCATAAGACGCACCAGGAAAGACAGGTGGCAGTAGCATAGTTCTGTTTGTTTCTACACGCTGTCCTGTTCTGAGTAACGAAGGGAGACGTCCCTCGTTCTGGTTTCTGTAGAAATACTGGGTTTTTCGGTACCGATATGGGTGCTGCTGCTTCCCAGGAGGCACCCCTTTGCTCTCCTCTAGGATGCATCCTGAAGCATTGCAATAAATTTGGGGGAGATGCCATGACTAAAAATCAGCTAAAACGATATTGTAATCAATGGTGGCCACAATATCCATGGGAAGATGGTGAGAAATGGCCTGAGAATGGATCCTTGAAATATAACACTATATCAGAATTAATGTTGTGTTGTCGGGGAACTGAAAAATGGGATGAAATGCCTTATGTGGATACGTTTTTTTTCTTTAAGATGCGATTGGGATATTAGGAAGAAAGATGGTTTAGTGGATTCTAAGCATCAGATTGGAATATATGTGTTAAAAGAGAAAAAGGGAAAACCTCGTTGTATTGAATGGGAAAATTCAGAAGAGGATATTCAGCTGTTGGTAGCTCCCCCCAAACAGCCCAAATCTGGTAGCTCAAGTGGTAATGGAGTTGTGAGTGCTATCTCTAAAAGAACAAGGGGACAGAAACCGATAGTTTGAGCTCCCCTCAGACAGGCTGTAGGGCCTGAAGGAGCAGCGGTATCCGTACACGTGCCTTTTACTGCTTCTGATTTCTTAAACTGCAAACAGGCAGTCGGATCCTATCGAAACAATCCAGAAGGAACGTATAGTACTGTTAACCATGACTCCTAATCCTAACTGGGGAGATGTACAGGCTCTCCTAGAATATTTGTTTACCACTGAGGAGAGGAGAACAATTTTAGAGAAGGCTAGAGAGGGACTGATCCAACAAGGCGGGGGGGGTGGGGGGTGCCTAATACCGATATGTACCTCCCGAAAGAGGATCCGGAGTGGGATCTAAACACAAGTGTGAGGGATTAGAGGGGGTAAAGGAATATCAGAAGTTAATTTTGTATGGGATTCAACACGGAGTGCAAAAGCCCAAGAATTTATCTAAACTATCTGAAGTAAGGCAGGGGCATAAGGAAACCCCGTCAGCCTTCTATGAGAGATTGTGTGAAGTAGCTCGAAAATGGACAGATCCGGATCCGGAAGATGATAGCAATTTACAGTTATTTAACACGCTGTTTATTGGTCAAGCAGCAGCAGATATAAGAAAGAGATGACAAAAGGTAGAGGGCGAGGACAGCATAAGAGTCTCACGGTTCTTCTCAATGGCATATAAGGTACGTAATAATCGGGAGGAAATAGAAGAGAAGGAGAAGCGGGGACGAGTAACGCTGCAAGCTTCTTTGTTGGCCGCCTTGACGGAAAAACAAGAAAGAGGGAGAGAAAATACACGAGGTGAATTTTGTGGGTGAGGGAGGGGCTGTAGAAATAATAGTAAAAATCATTATGGCATTCCCCTGGGAATGAATCGGCGTGCAAATTGTAAGCAAGAGGGCTGTTGGAAAAAAATTGTCCATGCCGTCTGAGTAATCGGGAAAGAGAGACAGAAGAAGCCGTTGGAGTCATGACGGAGATTGGGTTGGACTGAAGGGGGCCGGAGGAATCTATTAAAATTTCCCCAGACGATCCTCTGGTTCCAGTCAAGCTGGGGAATGAAAGAAGAGATTTTTTATTTTTAATTGATAGTGGAGCCACACATGCTGTAGTAAGTAGTTGTAGGGGACCCTTAAGTAGAACTAAAATAAGCGTTGTTGGTGCAAGAGGGAAAAAGACTTTAAGGCTGTTTTTACAACCTAGGGAATGTTCCATTGGAAATACTAAATTAACTCCTGAATTCCTTTATATGCCAGAATGCCCCCTACCATTGCTTGGGTGGGATTTACTTGTAAACTGAATGCACGGCTAAGTTCTTCTGAAGACTCTGTTCAGTTGACTCTGTTCAGCCCACAGGGGACCTCGCCTGTTTGTGCTGGATGCCAGCCTGAACGGGACCTCGCCTGTTTGGGGCACACCGATGGCGGGCACTGTCGCCAAAAGGCAAAGCAGGGTCATAGCAGAGTTTTCCATTTCTGGGGATGGGCTCAGCCATCCCCTGCACAAATTTCTCATATGTAGCAATGGGGATGGTAGCTTTCTTCTGTTTTCTTGAAGAACAAGAGGATGATGGAGCACGTGACAAGAGCATGATCTTTTTCTCTTCCTTTGGCAGTACAGGCACCCAAGGCCAGCCTGCATTCAAGGAACAGCATGGGGATATCTGTGTTGACCATTAGCAGAGGAAGGAAGCTTCTTTTGGAGGCTGAGGTGATGAAGCAGAGTCCTTAATTGTTCTGTTTGTTTTTCAACATGGGTGCGGGGAGGGCCTGGGACATGCAAAACGTGGTCCCGGACAGGGGAGCTGTCTATTACATGGGAGGCTGTGAGAGCTATCATGGACGCCACTGGACTGGCATCCTGTAAGGCTGGTTTCACATGTTTTCTTGTTTAGAGGCCAACCTCGGCTTTGGGCTGTAAAATAAAGTCTGCCAGGCTGGTGCCAGCTTCGCGGCAGCATCTGCCCACGGCAGCACCAGCTTGGTGGTGGTGTGTGCCCATGCCTGTGCCAGGTTGCTGGCTGCGTCTGGCTTGTGAGGGTTGGGGTAATTGGCCCCCTGTTCCCCATGGACTCCAGCTGTGGCCCGGGGCAGCACAGGTGGGACCCATGAGGTGAGGATGGGGCTGGGCCCAGGGTTTAAAAAGGGCTGAGGATGGGGCTGGCCCTGTTGTGTCAAGGGGCTCTATGTGGGGAGGGGGCTGCCTAGGCATGCCTGCCTGTGGGAGCTGGCTGAGGAGTGAAATGAAGGGGCTTGCCCAGGCAGCTGCCTCCAGCAAGGAACAGCCAGTCCCCACAGCTGGGAAGGATCCCTCCCAGCCGTCCCCGACAGAGCGCACCACCGGCACGTGGTGCCGGGAGCTCGGTGCCCCCATCGGCCGCACGCGTGAGCCACCGTGTCTCTGGGAAGCCTCTTGGGAGAGGAGCATCGAGGCACCTGGGCGGGCGAGGCAGCTGGCACTGTGGCGGAGGAAGGGGCAGGGGCCGAGAGAGAAGCCTCGGGGCGCCGAAGGTCTCCCGGCGGTGCCAGGAGCTGTGGTGAGTCGCGCATCCCTCGCGTGCGTCCAGGCCTCTCTCTGCCATGCTTCTCCAGACCTGTACCTGCCTCTGTCTCCCTTTCAGGCTGTTTGGCTCCCCAAAGCTTTTTGCCCTTCTGCTAGCACTGCCCTCCACACCGTCACCTTCTCCATTTCCTTTCTATGCCTCTCCCTTTCCAGCTCCCCACCTGCTATTATTTCACTCTTCCCACACTGCCTTCTTCCGCATTGCTGGGATAAATGGCATTTCTAGGTCTCCCTCTACGCAGTGACCTCTCTTTTCAGTTACTCCCTCTGCTCTGCACCCTGTCTTATTTTTTCTAGTAAACTGTCCCTATTTTTCATTTTTTTACTCTCATAATGATTTTCTTTTTGAAAGTTTGTTTCTAGGTGTACTCTTATCTTGTTTTCTGTCTCTCTTTTGTTATTTTTTCCTGTGTCCTGTTGCTTTTAAAATTTTCATTCTGTGTCTACTTTTGTCAAGATGTCTCTCCCTGTTTAATTGTTTCCTGTCTGTCCTGTAGCTCGTTGCTTTTAAATTGTCTTTCCTTGTCTATCTTTATCCAGTTTGCTGTCCTCATTTTTTAAGTCGTTGTAGTCTGTCCTGTATCCAGTCGCGTTTAAAAATTTCTTTCTATGTCTCCGTCTACTTAGGTTTTTTGTTATTTTTTTCTCTCTTGATGTCTTTTGAATTGAAAAAGCTTTTGAATTTTTGTTTCTGTGTTCACGTCTATGTATTTTTTTCTGTCTCTCTTGTTTATTTTTTCTTATCTGTGCTGTATATTGTGACTTTTAAAATTTTTTCCTGTCTACTTTTACCCAGATGTCTAACCCTATTTTTTTTTTTATTATTTCCAGACTTTCCTGTGTCACATTGCTTTTGACTTTTTTGCTATATCTACTTGTATCCAGTTCGCTGTCTGTATTTTCTCTTCAATACTAGTCTGTGCCATAGCCTGTGTCCTGGTTTTGACTGGGATAGAGTTAATTTTCTTCCTAGCAGCTGGTATAGTGCTGTGTTTTGGATTTTAGGGTGAGAATAATATTGATAACACGCTGATGTTTTGGCTGTTGCTAAGCGTTGTTTACTCTGGTCAAGGACTTTTTCAGCTTCCCATGTTCTGGCAGGTGCACAAGAAATGGGAGGGGGCACAGCCAGGATAGTTGATCCAAACTGACCAAGGGGCTATTCCATACCATATGATGTCATGCCCAGTATAGAAACTGGGGGGAGTTGGCTGGGGGGTAGGGGTCGCTGCTGGGGGACTGGCTGGGCATCGGTCGGTGGGTGGTGAGCGGTTGTATCTTTTTTATTTTCCCTCCCTTGGGTTTTGTGTGTCCCCCCCCCCCCCCCCCCCCCCGTTGTTTTCCTCCTCATTACAATTCATTATTACTATTATTTTGTTCCAATTATTAAACTGTCTTTATCTCAACCCACGAGTTTTCTTGTGCTCTTCCGATTCTCTCCCCCATCCCACCGGGGGGAAGTGAGCGAGCGGCTGCGTGCTGCTTAGCTGCTGGCTGGGGCTAAACCATGACGCCCTGTCACTTTTTAAATGTTGTTTCTGTGTCTTTGGTTATTTAGTTTGCTGTTCCAATATTTTATTGTTTTCTTCCTTTAAGGCCTTTGTTTTTCAAATTTTTTCTATGCCTACTTTTATCTAGTTTGCTATCCCTATTTTTAAATGTTTTCTCCTCTGCCTGGGACCCTTTTGCTTTTTCAATTTTCTTTCTATGTTGACTTTTATCAAGCTGTCTGTCCCTGTTTTTTAAATTCTGTCTGTCTTGTCACATACCCTGTTGCTGCTTAAATTTTCTTTCTGTCTTTTATTTTTGTCTCTTCTTTCCATTCATCCTGAGGCTGTAGAGGGTCTCCTCAGCATGCTGTTATTTCTGAACTGTAATTTGTACTCCTCTCGCTTTGTAAGAACATCTCCTCCCTCTTCCTCAGAGCAGTCTTTTTGTCCTCTCCTCCATCTCGCTTGCCTCCAGTGGGTCAGCGTCTCCCTCATGACCTCTGCACTCAGTTCAAATCCCCTCCTCAGTACCTTTGTGCCCTCAAGCCACCTTCCGTCTCTCTGGGCATCTCGGCACCCCTCTGTTTCTGTCACAACGCTTCCTGTGAGTGCCCTTGTGTTCTGTGGCCATCCTCTAGTTCTGCAGCAGGCTTTGTATCTTTCTTATTCAGAGACAGCTCTTCCTCAGGCTTTCATTTTCCCTCAGAGCACTCTTACCTTCCCTCCGCCATGTCGGATGCCTCTGTTTGGTCCCCGGTTCCCTGAGGACATCTCTACTCTGTTCAGATCCCCTCCTGAGTGCCTCATTGTGTCACCAATCCTTTGTTTGTCTCTTTGTCCACGTTTCCCCTGCCCCCTGGAGCCCCCTCATTCCTGTCACGACGCCTCCCGAGACTGTCCTCGTGCCCCACGGCACCCTTCAAGCTCTGCAGCCTTCTTTGTGTGTCTCCCTTATTTGGACAGAACCCCTCCTCAGGCTTTTGTTGTGCCCCATAGCTCCCTTACCTTATTCACTGCCATCTAGGATGTCTCCATTCGGTTGCTCATCCCCGGAGGACATCGCTGGGACACCCTCTTGAGTTTTGCATTGCGTGCCAGAGCTGCCTTCTGTCTCTCGCTCTTGGCACCCTTCTTCTGCCGTCACCGTGCCTCCTGAGGCCATCCTCGTGCCCCACGGCCCTCTATGGCTCTGTAGCGCAATTTGCACCCTTCTTGCTCCCGAGAACCATTCCCGATGTCATCTTTCATCTCCAGAACACTCATGTTGTCCTCTGTGCTAGCTAGGACACCTCTGTTCAGTCCCTGGTCCCCTGAGGACATCTGTAGTCTGTTCAAATCCCCTCTGGACTTTTTCATTGTGTCCTCGAGCCTTCTTTTGTCTGTCCCTTTCAGAACCCCTCTGCTACTGTCACGATGCCTTCCGAGCAGCACACTTTTAGCTCCGTGAGGCCCCTTTGGACTCACTTTGTTGCAATCGCACCTCTCCTAAGATCTCTTAAGTTCCCAAAAAAGAGTGCTCTTGTTCTTTTCTATGCCATCTAGGATGCCTGCCGAGCTCCAGGGATGAGGCCGCAGCTCGGCCTAGGTCCCACAACTCAGCTCTGCACCTCGGCCGCTTGGCCTCAGCCCTCACACACACACGCACACAAAACCAGAGAACCTTTCACTCACAAAAATACCTAGAGATGGAGTTAATGAGAAGACAGGAGACTCTGCTGATCAGGCACAGGGCATGGCCAGACAATCCTACTGACCAGCAACCGATTTGCATGCCACCAGCCCTTTTTATCCCCTTGTCCCTGTCTTTTCCGATGCTTGTTCCTCCTCAAACTCCTCTGATACCTCCCCTTCCCCACCTTTGGTTCCTCCAGTAAACATACCATAGTACATCCTGTGCGGTCCCCACGTGCGTCCCATATCCTTAGCCAGCAACCCTTCTCAGTCTCTATGGTGATCCAGAAAGCCAATCCCGTCTACTCCTTGTGACGAGTGTCACCCCGTAGCATGGGGCTGATGGCTCTGCAGGGACAGCTCTGGGAGGAGCCAGGGCAGGGAATCTGTTTCTCTGGCTGGGTCACTGGGGTGCCTTACCTGGCATAGTGCCTCTGTGTGACAGCTGCTTGACCCATTTTGTTGATTTCAGTCATGTTGTTTTAAGGAAGAATGTATAGAAGGGGCCGAGGAGGTGTGACAAGAAGAAAGGGAAGAGCAAGTAAGTTTTGAGAGAGGAGAACCACCTAAGTGCTGTGAGTGACTGAAGGTGCTAAGGGCTATGAGATTTTTGGGGTAGATATGCACATATGAAGGTCTGGGTGGGAATAGCGCACAAACAGTAGTAAAATACAATTAGGGAACCCAAGATTGCTCCTCATTCTGGGCCTGTGCATGCGCCCTTGCTCTTGCAGCTGCAGGCACGCTGGAGCTGCGGGGAGGCAGGCACGCCAGCCTGCCTGGAAGCAGGCTTTGGGCGCAGGGTCCCTAGGCTGAGTCGGTGCCAGTTAGTGGGGGGAGAGCCCTGTGTGTTGGGCAGGTGAGGGGCGAGTGAGGCCGGAGCGTGGCAAGGGCTGGTCTGGGCTCTTTAGTCTGTGGCAAGCGTGGACAGAGGGGATAGAGAGGAGGATCTGAAGGAGTACGGGTTGTGAGCTCTTCATTCCCAATGAGGTCACTGAGGGGCAACCACCTACAGTACCTGAGATATGGGTGAAGGCTGGGTCCAGCACAAACGGTGCTGAGAGAGGGAGTTTCCATAGGGTCTGGTGGTGGCTGCAGGCCGCTTCCCATCAGCCACACTGAACCCCATGGCATGCTGCACAGCCCTTTCGGTGCGCACCAGTTTCTATTTGGCTGTGCCCTGGAGCCCTCTGAAATCCTGAATTCATATTTTAGGTTCCCCCCAAGTCCTTCTGTGTGTCCCAAGGCCCTGTGTTTGTCACACAGTATGCCACAATGCTTCCTGTTTAGCTTTCCTCCCATCCCAGAGTTTTGCCAGTGCTTTTTTGGTGTGCTCTCGGGTCAACTGTTTTCCTTTCTGTGGGGCTCAGGCCCCCCCCTTCACCTTTCTGTGCTCCCAGAGTCCTATGTTTTCCTTGTCACCTGCTGATGGCTTCCTCCCACCCCACCATTGCACTCCAGAGCTCTCCCTTTGTTCTCATCCCCTTTTCTCTTCCTGTGCAGCCCAGGACTCTCCCTTTAGCTTTTGGCAAGCTGCCCTCAGGAGCTGGGGCACCCCTCTACTGTCCCAGCCACCACAGCTGTCCCCAGTGGGGCCGAGGGCAACAGCCTGTGTTCTCTGTGGGATGCAGCTCTGGGCCCAGGTCCTGGGGCTGACAAGCATCTGGAGTGGCCAGCAGGGCGATGGCTATGGTGCCTGTGTCCTCCAGGCTGCAGCTGTGGGCTGCTGAGCTGGGCTACTGCCATGAGTGCGGTGTTCACATCACCCCATCAGGGTAGGTCCAGGACAACACAGCCAGTGCTGAGCAATACATGCTGGGACCAGGACTGAGGCTGCAAGCACAGAACAGGTGAATGGGGCCGGGGGGGGTCCCCTGCGACTGGGAACATCCCAGGGAAGGTGACCCAAAGGGGGAGGTGGGGCTGGGGCAACAGCGACCGGGTCCAGGAAGACCCGCACTAGGGCCAAGGAGCGGAGGGTGTGGCGCCGGGGTCGTGGGTGGCCCAGAAGCCGAGGGGATGGGGGAAAGCTGATGCACCGGGGCAGCGGGGAGGCTGCACATGGACATGCAGGGCTGCCTGAGCGCTGGGGCTCACCGGGGGGTAGGGGTAGTGCTGGGGAAGCACCTGGGTCGGGTCGGGGCCCTGCAAAAGGGTGGTCCTGACCAAAGTCCCGACACAAAGCTCCCCCTTGGTGGGCGGGGGTGGGGAGTGGGGTGGGTGGTGGAGCACTTCCAGGTCGTGCGGAGGCGTGGGCAGCGCTGGAGGGGTGCGGGGCAGCTGGGGAAGCATCGGACCCGAAGCGGAGCCGGTGGTGGTGCTGGGAATGGCGGCCCTGCGAGCCGGCCTCCGCAGGCACAGCAGGGTCCCGTGGGTGCTGGTGAGGGGAGGAGGGTGTATGGGACGGTGTCCCCATAGGGTTAAACCCCACAGAAGGCAGCAGCCTGGAGCATGCTGGGAGCTGTAGTCCTGGGGTAACCAGCTTGTGGTCGGGCATGTTGGTCGAGGGCATGCTGGGAGATGTAGTCTTTTGGCAGGGAGCTTCCAGAGAGCCCCGCTGGTCTGTGCAGCACGCCGGGGCGCGTACTCGCTCCATGCTGGCCTCCAGGTACCTGCCGGGGCTGGCAGCCGTCTGCCGGCAGGGAACGGCCTTGGGCACATGGTGCGGTGGGGCGCGTGCCCGTGCTCGCTGCTGCCCTCTGGCGGAGGAAGCGCAGTACTGCAGGTCCGGCACCGCGCATGTGCAGCAGGGTGCTGCGGTGCTCAACACTGCTGCCGTCTGCCGGTAACGGCAAGGAGATGCTGCGGTGCCTGCGAAGCGCTGCCGCTGCGCTCGTTGCTGCCTCCCGGTAAGGAAATGCCGCAGCCGCACGTGCGCGCTGCTGGCGGGCGCTCGGCGCGCAAAGCGTGGGACTGCAGCGCCGGTGCCGCCCCTTGGCCCGCGCTGCCCACCGGATGCTCGCTGCTGCTGGTGTCGCGGCACGGCCGCAGCGCGGTGTTGTCGCCCGGCGTTTGGGCGCCGCCCCTGGCCCCTCTGGTGCGCCGTCGGCGGCCGGCGCATGTGCGGTGCCTGGGAGCTGCGTGGCAGCGCGCTGGGCGCGGGTGCTGGCGGTGGCGGGTGTCCTGGGGCACCGGTAAGGCGAGTGAGCCCCTTTGGCGTGCACGGGAGTGTCTTCTGGCCGCAGGTCAGAAAGCTTCCAACTGCCTGCTGCGGCAGGCTGCTGGTGTGCTGGAGGCGAGCTGGGTCAGGGCAGCCCCAGGGAGTTGCCCAAGAGCTGAGAGAAGGGAAGAGGGGAAGAAGGCGGACACCCCACCAGGCGCAGACGCCGGGCACCTCCCCACTTCCAGAGCTCCCCCTGAGCCTCCCCTGGCCCCGCTTGCCCCCCCCGCCCCCCTCCGCGCAGCTGCCCCCAGCTCCAGCCTCTCCCCTGAAGCCTGTCGCGTAGCCCCAAGTCGCCCCCAAGCCCTGTCGTGCCAGTGGCAAGCTGGCCTTCTGCGTGTCTCCAGGAGCCCCTGCGGAAGGGGAGGCTTCAGCCAGGGGCGATCTGTGGTAATAACGGTGGCTGCTGCTTCTTTCCCCCTCCCAGAGGCTGCGCTGAGGACACAGTTGTCCCTTCCTCCCCTGGGGCTGCTGATGATGGCACCCGCCTCAGGCTTGCATGGGTTGTTTGTGCCTGGCTTCGCTCTCCTCGCGGCATGGGGGTGAAAAGGGACGGGGAGAGCGCTTGCTGGCTGTGGACAGGAGCTCCGTGGCTGAAGCTGGAGAGGCCAGAGATGGGTAAAGAAGAAGAAATCGAAGGCCAGCCAGCAACTGCCTCCTGCTGCAGGCAAGAGAGAGCCTGCCTCTCCGGGTGAGGAAGGATCCCTCCTCGTAGTCCGCAGCAGGCCAGGCCGCCAGCGTGCACCGCAGGGTCTGTATGCATAACCCGGAGCGTGGTCTTGCTCCCTGTCCCTGTCTGACAATCTGTGTCCTGCTCCTTCTCCTTTTTCCCCTCTCTCTATCGTCCCCCATCCTTCTTCCTGTGTGTCTTTTTTCTCTTTCTATCCTTCTGCCCCAACGCTGCTTTCTCCACCTCTGTCCTGCTCCTGGCCCCTTGCTTCCTCTCACTGACCCTCTGTCCTGTCTCCGTTTTTTCCTTTCTCTCCTTCTCTGTCCTGCTCCCTGGCCCTTTTTTCTCTTCCTCTGCCTCTGTCCTCTAGCCCATGGCTTTTTTCTTCTTTTTCCTTCTTGGTCTCTTTGTACAAATCTGACCCTTTCTTTATTTCCCAATCCCTTTGTCCTGCTCCCTGTCATTTTTCTCTCTCTGTATGTCCTGCGCCCCGTTGCTGTCATGTCCCTCTGTTCTTCCTCCTCTCCTTTTCCCCCATCTCTTTATCCCTCTGTCCTGCTCACTAACCCCGAATTTTCTTGCTCAATCTCTCTGCAGGGCTCCTCGTCCCTCTTGTTTTTGATTTCTCTACCTCTCTGACCTTTTCTTTTGGCCTTTCATTCTCTGGAGGCACCTCAGTCTTCTCCCTTGTCTTACTTTTCTCTTTCCAGTCCTCTGTCCTGCTCCCCATCCTGGTATTAAATAGGGGCGGGTGCAGGCTCTGTTCTCTTGGGACTGGCGGGGGAAAAAGCAGCCCCGGGTCGAGCGCTGTCCTGGGGTTTGTCGGGGGGTTTTGGGGTTTAGCCCGTGTGCGAGCGTGGGGAGTAGGGGCAGCCCCATGCGGCTCTCGGGTGCTGTTTGTTGGGGCTGGGCAGCCTCTGCCGCTCCCGGCGCAGGTCGGGCAGCGGCGGCCCGGGGGACTCCTGCAGCGCCGGGCGGGTGCCAGTGGCCGGAGTGGCGGGGAATGGCTGTGGCCAGTGGGGGTTCCTGGAGGTGGCTGGGCCCGGCTCCCTGTGGGGGGAGCTTCGGTGCTGGGGGGTTTGGAGTGTGGGCCCGGCACCCCAAATCGGTGCCGGAGAAAGCAAGCCAGAAGCAGCCGTACTAAAGCGATGCCCTGCCTGTGCTGCTGCGGTCCCACAGAGGTGTGGGGCCGGGCCCTCCACAGTGCCCAAGTGCTCCCCAAAAGTGCATGTGTGGCCCTGGGGGTGCAGGGCTGTGGGGTGGCTCTGCTCCCCCCACCCCGCAGCATCATGCATGGGGACTGCAAAGGGGTCAGAAAGCAGAGAGGGTGAGCTGGTTTGGGGCCTGAAAATGGAGAGCAGGTCTTGTGTTCCCGGGACTTGAAAAGAGGCTCATGTGGCTGATTTTGGGGCTCAGAAACAGCTGGAGTCGTGTGTTTTCAGGACCTGCCAGAGGGGACCAAGTGGTATGTTTTTGGGCTGAGGAGCAGAGGTGAAGTGCTGCATTTTTGGGTCTTGAGAACAGGCTCAGCAGGTGGGTTTGTGGGCTCAGAAATGGGAGCTGGTTTGGGGGCCCAAAGCAGAAGCCAGTTTGGCTGTTTGGGCAGGGGGGTGGGAGGGCATTGGGGGCTGTGGGGGAAAGCGGAGGGTGGGCAGGGTGCACAGACCTTCCCTGGAGGTGGGGGTCTGGTCGCGTCGGACCCCAAAGTTTGGGAGGCCGGCATGCCCCGGGCCAGACTCAAGGTCTGAGGTGGTCTCTGGGGGGGAAGGGTGCTTTTCAGACCCTGCACGCCCTCATGGAGCCCAGCTCTTCTTTGTATGCTGCTGAGAATAGTTCTTAAGTACTTAATCATACAAACTAATTAATCGGTATTTCCACAGCGTACAGCTGTGATGTTTAACAGTAATATTCAAGTTCTGACAGCTACTGCTTTCCGACCTTGTCTGAAGCCCAGACTGTTGCAAATAGCTGGAGCTGATAAGGAGAAGGAGCTGAAATGAAGCGGAGCTTCGGTGCAGAGCTGGAGCTTCAGTTAGCCGGAACTGTGGCAAGGAGGAGCTGGAAGGAGATGGGGTGTCCGCTGTCTGGAGTGTGCGTTAGACAGGGGCAAGGTTACCTGTGGCTGTAATGAGCAGGAGCTGCCGTGAGCTGGAGTGTCTGTTCGCTGGAGCATCCGTCGGCTGGACTGCGCTCCCAGCAGGGCTGTCCCCAGCAAGCGGCTCTGAGCAGCAGGGAGGCGAGCGGTCCTTCTGGCAGCAGGGAGCCTGGCCTCTTCCCTCGGATTAAATCCACACCCGGCACCTCTCCCTGCATGGAGGGTGTCTCCCGGTCCCGTTCCTAGGGCAGCCCCGCTGCGAGGGGGCATGGGCGAGGTGGGTGCACGAGGCACCAGTGTCTCCCTGGTACCTGGCAAAGGGGAGAGGAGCTGGTCGGTTGGAGCTCCCGGGGTGCACGGCCTGGCCCTGCAGGGTCCCTCTGGCAGAACCCTCCCCTGTGTTTTCCCCGTTGGCTGGGTGTGACAAACAGGATCATTTTTTGCCGCCTCTTTTCCCAGTGTCACCTTCTGTGTCACGTGAAGAAAATCCTGTGTGGTGGATCCCGCTTGCTGCTCAGGTAATGGCGCGTATGGGGCTGGGGGAGCGAGGAGAAACCTTTGCAAGTTCAGGGAGGCTACAGATGCTCCACATGAAACCCAGAGAAAAGGCAAATCTGCTGCCAGTGCAGAAAAGCTGATGAAAACTTGCAGTTAACAGAGCGTGCCTCGTTCCTGAATTGGTCCCTTGGCAGTTACGAATGTTTTCCTTTCGGGTAAAAGAATGAACTTTCATCTAGGGTAAATGAAGAGCTGCCTGTTACCTTCTTCAGGGTTAAGTGTTTCTCTGTTTGTTCAGACTAATTTTATGGGCAAGTTGGAAAGAGCCTTCTATTTTTATATGCACAACTACATTTTTAGTAATCTATGGTGTCAGTAGAGTTAATTTTTGCACACCTAGATGCCAGTAGAAATTTAATGAATGAAATGTGATGGAAACTGACATTTCAATTTGATTTTTATTCAATTTTTTTTTCATTCGAGTGTTGATGGCAAGCTGTGCTGTGCATCAATCCACATTCTGTTCCGTGGAGCCTTCAGTCTAGGACTTTTACGTACAAAAAAAAAAAGTTTGTCCTTCCAAAAAAGGACTAGTCATTCCTAGGCTTGAGGTGTAGACTCGGAGAGTCTCTGAAGTTCATGATCAGAATGACAGTGTTGCTGCTCTTTGTCTTCACTTTCGTTAATCTCCCCACTGGTCCGTGGTGGTTGGGAGCCCTGAGTCATCTTTTTTTTTTTTCTGTCTCTAACACATTTTTTTTTCCCCCAAGGAGATGCTACATTTAAAAGTGAATTAGTGTCCTGGTTTTGTCTGGGATAGAGTTAATTTTCTTCCTAGTATCTGGTATAGTGCTGTGTTTTGGATTTTAGGATGAGAATAATGTTGATAACATGCTGATGTTTTAGTTGTTGCTAAGAAATGCTTACACTGGTCAAGGACTTTTGAGCTTCCCCTGCTCTGCCGGGCACACGAGAAACTGGGAGGGGACACACTCAAAAGAGTTGATGGAAACTGGCCCAAGGGCTATTCCATCCCATCTGGCATCATGCTCAGTATAGAAACTGGGGGGAGTTGGCTGGGGGATAGGGATTGCTGCTGGGGGACTGGCTGGGCATTGGTCAGTGGTTGGTGAGGGGTTGTATCGCTTGTTTTTTCCTGGGTTTTGTTCCTCTCTTGCACTCTTGTTGTTTTCCTTCTCATGAGAATTAATTCTTCTTATTATTTTGTTCCAGTGATTAAACTCTTCTTATCTCAGCCCTTGAGATTTCTGACTTTTGCTCCTTGGGTTTTTTCCCCCATCCCACCGGGGGGGGAGGGTGAGCGAGCTGCTGGGTGGTACTTAATTGCCGACTGGGGCTAAACCACAACAATTAGTTTCCTCCCAAATGTGTCAGTCAATACGCTTGAGTGATGATTATTAAAACCACAAAAACGACACCCATCTTACAGCTCTGGACTCCTTCTGAACATGTATTCATCACACGTAAATGTCATTGGGCTACAGATCGTCTGCACTTCACGCTTTGACAAGACAGTGTGCTGAGACAGGGATGAGCTCTGAAAGAAAAAAGGTACAAGGTCATGGGGTTTTTGGTCTGTTTTTTTTTTGTGGGGGGCGTGTGTGTGTGTGTTTTAAAAAGAAGAGTGCAATGCTGAGTGGTGGCAGCCTGCAGAGCTCTCTTGCTGCCTGAGCTCTCCTTTTCTTCTCTTTCACTCCTCTTTCATGGCTGTAATTGTAATTTGGACAATTGTAGAGGAGCAGTTAAGTTACTTGCCTGTGTCGATGTGCTGGTGTCCTGGTTTCAGCTGAGATAGGGTTAATTTTCTTTATAGTGGCTGGTATGGGACTATGTTTTGGATTTGTGCTGAAAACAGTGTTGACAATACAATGATGTTTTAGTTGTTGCTGCACTGGTCAAGGACTTTTCAGCTTCCCATGCTCTGCCAGGCACAGAAGAAGCTGGGAGGGGACACAGCTAGGATAGTTGATCCAAACTGACCAAAGGGCTATTCCATACCACATGACGTCATGCTCAGTATATAAAGCTGGGGAAGAAGAAGGAAGGAGGGAGGGCATTTGGAGTGATGGCGTTTGTCTTCCCAAGTAACTGTTACGCGTGATGGAGCCCTGCTTTCCTGGAGATGGCTGAACACCTGCCTGCCCATGGGAAGTGGTGAATGAATTCCTTACTTTGCTTTGCTTGCGTGCGCGGCTTTTGCTTTACCTATTAAACTGTCTTTATCTCAACCCTTGAGTTTTCTTACTTTTGCTCTTCCAATTCTCTCCCCCATCCTATTGTGGGGGGAGTGAGCGAGTGGCAGCGTGGTGCTTAGTTCCCAGCTGGGGCTAAACCACAACAGCTGGTAATCCCAGGAAGGTAAATGCTTGAAGCAGTAGTGAATAACTTGGCTGCAAGTGGAATTTCCGAAGGAAGAACAACAACAGGAAGCAAATAGCAAGTTACTAAACAATTTGCGTGGGTCAAACACGTTGAAGTTTTATTGCCAAACGTTGTTGGGCAGTATGTTCCAAGAAGCTATTTTTGGTAAACGTGAATTTTCAGGAAGTTCAGGGTCGTACGTGGCAAAACATGTCCATCTGTTTATGCATGCTGCTATGTAAATGTCCAGCGGCAGGGCTGTTGTTCTCTGCTCTCGATACTGCCAAAGTAGCGCTGCGGTATTTAGACCCAACAGAGGGCTTTAGGAAGGGAAGGAGAATGCCGGTTTTCTGTGAGGGCTATGAATGCTGACCCTTTTCTCCGCTGCTTTCCCGTGCGCACGATGAAGCGGTTTTATTTTTCTCCCTTGTTCCTGGTCTAAATAGTTCTGAAGCTGTCGCTGCTGTGGGATTGCAAGTGGTGTTTCTAGGTTTTTGTGGGGTTCTAGTTACGGATCCCTTCTACTGTGGCAAGTGTCAAGATAAGGTTTTCAGTGTAAAGCTTCAGAAACTACATCCACTGAAATCAGCGTAGGTGGAACTGATGTTGCGCATGCAGCTGTGCTCGCAGGGATGCTCAGTGCCTCCTCATCGAAACGGCAAGGGGTGTGTGGCCATCCGGAGGGCTGTGCTCTGGGTCTGAGGGCGTGCCATCTTTTTGCTGTTGGAAGACGGACTAGAGCACGTGGCTGTGAAATGTCAGGACAGTCAAAAGCTGGGAGGGACCCTAAGCAGGCTTGGTGGCACAACTGCAGTTTGAGAAGGACTTGACCGTTTGGAGAAACGGCCGGCAAAAAATCATTCCTTTTTTGCAAGGAGGCAGTTCACAAGGACAGATGGGTTGCTGTGCTCTTTCACAAAAATGCTCAACTTGGGATGTCTGGGGTGAGGAAGTCTTGACTGTATATAGGCTTCGGAAAATGTACATAGGTATGCGTGTGCGTCACCTGCGTGTATCTATGAAAGGGGTTCTAGTGAAACCAAAGCTGCCCGTGAGTCAAAAAAAGGCATGGTTGTCTTAAAAAGTGCAAAAGCTCTAGCGGCCTGTATCATCAACCGTAGCAAAGATGAAGCAAAACACTTTTTCCTCCACTCAGTTGTAGTCTTCACCAACCTTCACAAAAAAAGGAAGCTTTAGATTCCTACCCGGCTTTATGCTAAAGGTTTTTTTTCCTCTCTCAGCAGAATGTCAGCTGCCACCATTTTGCCGTGTTCGCCCTTTCTTCTGCCAGGAAAGTACAAGACGGATGGAAAAGCTCCGTAGTGGTCTGCAAGTACACGGTATGCCTATGATGTGTGCCTGCGTTTTTCCTAAGGTACTCGTAGCGTGGACTTTGAAGGTAACATGAAGAATGTGCCAACTCTCCTTCTATAGTTTTTCTATGAAGTATTTCAACACAAATACTACAAATAGAATAAGGCGTGTTCTGGAGCATGCCTATGCAAAGCTGACTTCCCTTCGTTTCTTTTCTCTTCCTGAAAGCGTAATCTTCTGTTTCTGTGCGCTTATGATTAAATGATACTGTGAAAATAATTTTGTACTACAAGAGGAAAGAAACTGTTGGGAAGAGTTCAGCTGTTCAGAAGAAAGAGCCTTTGTTTTCATGGTAAAAGCTTTCTGCTTTTTCAGTCAGTAAGTTTTTGAAATATCTTCTAGCAGTACTTGAAAAACCTTACTGCGATCCTAGCATCTGTACTAAAAGCTGTCAAGGTCAAAGAAGAGATGTGGACAAAACGGGACAAATGGGCGTCGCTTCCGTGTGTTTTCCAGGCTTTCCCAAGAAGCATTAGCAGCCTTGCAACTACCACCAGTGAGTCCTGATGTGGTTTTGGTGAGTTACTGCTTCAATAGGGTCCTTTTTCCTGAAGCTACAGTGTGTAATTTTTGGCTTCAGTTGGAAAGCGATTTTCCCGACTGGAAATCCTTCTCATTCAAAGAAGTTGTGTTTGATGAACTTCCCATCGGAGCGTCTGTACGTGCCAGTAGAAGTCATCAGCAACAAGACTTGTCACTCTCTTCTTAAAAAAAAAAAAAAAAAAGTTCAATTTCCTTCCAAGGACCGAAACGCAGCACGTCTTCCAAAAGTTGATGGCATCGCTGGTCTTTGGCTCTCAGTTGTAACAGCCGAGATATGATAAAAAGGCATTCCTCTGCATGCTTCAGTACAGCCAAAAGCATTAGCAAATCTGCCAGTCCCTTTTGGTAGCCTGATGTATTGCAGTACTGGGGATTTGATATCTGCGTGTCCGTCTGTCCCCTCCCGCCCAATGAAACCATCTGGGGGATCTCTTATCTCACTGACTTTTCTATCATAACTGAAACTTTAAACAGAAGCTAAAATTGTGTCATTTACAAAGTGACTGGCACTGTTTAAACTGTAACTGCCCAATAGCTGTGGCATACAATTTATGAGGTGTATTTCAGCAGTTGGGTATTTGTTCTCCTTGTTTCGAGAGAGAGGCAACTGAATGTTATGGGGTTTTCCCCAGTATTTTGACGGAGTGCTTTGCAGTACTTTATTTCTACCTCTCGTTCCATGGAGCGTTTCCCTGGAGCTTCAGTAGCGTCTCTCTTGGGCAGCGCAGCTGGCCAGATGTCCCTCCTAGTTACATACCCCCCCCTCCCCAGTCCCATTATAACCGTTCATTTTGGAGATAGATGATTTAATGGTATCCCAGCTGTGCAAGTTAAATGAATGCAAAAGGAAACTCAAATGCTTTTATCGTGTAAGTATTGTTGTTGGATGTGTATAAACATACGCCCACCTTTTTAGTGTAGAGTGAATTACTGAGATTTGTTCTTTATTTCCCATGTTACTCTCTAAAGTTTTACACTTCCCTTTCAGCTTTCTGGACCGAGCAAGCGAGACGTGCAGCAGCAGCGCGAGGGCTGCAGCCGTTGTGGTGGATCCGTAAGCGTAGGTTCTGATGACGGTCTGACCTTGTCCTGCAGCCTCACAGGGTTGTCTGTGAAGAAGGTGTTGAAAATCGACTTTGAGCCACAGAGCGGCAGCATCCAGCACTTGGAAATGTGCTACCGCGCATGCGTGGCTCCCCACCTGAGGTACCGACATTTGGTCGTTGGGCGGGTCGGAAGCTGGAACTGCAGCTCGGCACCGCGCATGCGTGTGCGCGCACAAGCGGAGCTGTAATCCTGGAGTGGAGTCCTGGCATCCAGCTCTGCTCTCACACGCTGGCAGTCATCAGCAAGTAAAAATTCTGGGCTTGGCTTTGGCATTGTCCTGTAAGGGAGAGCTCTGGGTCTGGATGTCAGTTGCTTCTTTGCTGTGGAATATTTGTGTTTTTCAGAAATCATTCCAAATAGAACTGGGTGGGTGGGGCAGGGCAGAGTAAGGGTCTTTGCAGGGACCTGGGAAGTAAAGTCTTGAACGTAGAAAAGCTTAAAGCATTTGCTGTACAGGAGGTTTCTCTGTACCTGCTACATCCATTGCTTATTAGCAGTGACTGATGTTTGTAAGAATACCGTGTAGAAGTGTGAACATTCATTAGTGCACTAAAACTGCTTTGGTTCTGTGTAGAAAGCAGAGGAACTACAAAACAATGTCGTGTGTTGTGTCCCCCTCCCCCTTTCTTTTTTCTTTTTGTTAAACGTACCGTGTTTGCAGGGCCTTAGCTTTCTATAGCCAGACTGGCAAAGCTTCCCAACCTCTGTTCCCCTGCAGTCACCAAAAGTCTCCAATAGTTGCCAGGATGGTGAGTTAGTTTTGGGCTTCTAGTCCTCCATTCCACCATTGTTTTAGTCAGATCCTGAATTCTGCTCAGTTAAAGACTCACGAGAATTACTTAAAATTTGCATTTGGAAGTCATGCTTCAAACAATGAATTTCCAACAAAATTTTTTTTTTTATGCTAGTCAAGGCACTCCTGTAATACTGGAGCAAAATGACATTTTTAGTGGTTGTTGAATCTCAGAGTGATAACATAGGCACCCCTGTTTGAGCCCTTACCGCAACCATTGCAATGTTTGTTGACACGCTGCTCGGTTCTTTTCTAAAGGTGTGTAGCTGTGGGAGGTGCGTTATTCCCAAGGTGCTACGGCGCCGATGCTCTGGCTGTTGGCAGGAATGGGCAAAGCGGAAGGCTGTGTGGCTAGGGGAGAATGGCGTGGACGTGCGACTGCTCTCTCTGTTGCACCAGAATTTTGACGGCTGGGTTGGGCTGCTAAATCGATGGAACGACTGGAAGAAACTTCAGAAAAGTGAGTACTCTACTATCTTTATCTTTTAAAGTCATTGTCTTTCTACAGGCCCCTGTCCACGGCTTAGCTATTTGATTTGCGTGAAACAGACCCAGAATTTTGCTTTAAGTGGTGTTCTGATTCGCTGAAATTCCCCGTAGGTAGAGAGCAAGAATTACAAATGTTGCTTGGTGGTTGAAGTTCTCAGGGTTTCTGTGAAAGCTAACTTGCCAGAATGAGTAGGAAGCAGCCTGAATTCCAGTAGAGATACTGCATAAAAGGTCCTTTTCTTGACAGGAAAAGAGCTTCACGAAACATCGGCACGGTTTGCCGTAGGGCCTCCGACATACTTGTTCAGTCATCGTGGGCTTTGTGCCATTCCCGCAGGCACAATCTTGAACAAATTTTGTACGGCAGCCGGTATCTTAGCTTACTTTCTATCTCGCGCTTGGTTGCTTGTACCTGCTCAAAACTTAATGTAGTAGTGTCAAAGGGACCTACAGGAAAATGTCCTCAACTCGTGCTGGTAGGGCAAGCCCGCTGTAGTTGATAAAATCGGAAAATAGCACGATGTTTTGAAGAATTTGCCTTGCGAGGACAAGGGCTGTCTCCTGGTAGGCAGCTGAATTGTGTGACTGATTCCACCGGTCCACTCTGGCGCTTGAAGGAGGCAGTCCCTAAGCCAATGCAATCTTAAATGGGGGTCGTTTGGGGGTTTTTAATCATTTCTTAGGGGTATGAGGCTTGTGTGGGTGTTTAGCTTGTCCTGTTCTTTCTGTTCCTAATTCTGAACCCACTGACTGGCATAAAAGAACGGTCGTGTTGTAGTCTGACAGTGTCATCCACCAGGAGCTGGTGGAAGGCCAGGGCTAATGTAAAGATGATAAGGAGGATTGAGGCTGGAAAGTGGAATGTCGAAACAAGAATTACTGTCCTTGGGAGAGAAGCACATCCTGAAGAAATAGGTAAGCTAATTAAAATGTTTTGGGAACCATCTGAAACAATTAGGAGTGTGATAAGAAGCACCCTCACGCAAACTATCCTCCTTATAATACTAAAAGTCACACCCCTTGAGCTGGAGACCCCGGTCCAAGCAGAGAGCCCTCACCTCTGAGCGTGTGCAGCATGTTAAAGTAGCACTGTAGCTTTAAGTTGAAATAAGAGAAATGTAGACCAATAGAAATCTGCTTTGTGTAATTACTTATGTATATGCATAGCTAGACTGTATAAATACTGTACTTGTATGAGCGAACTTTGTGCTAGCTTTGTGGAGCTACCGCCTAGCACCCATCTCTGCGCAGACATGAAATAATAATACTTCTGCCCTGTGTGTATATTGGCGTCCCGCACACCGGGTAACCGACCTCACACTTGTGGGGTAACAGTGTGACAAAAATTAAATTAATAGTTGGGACTGCCACGCTAGTGCTGCGCTTGTGCACTATACTGTGGTCGCCGCTGTACGGGGCCATGGACCCTCCGGCATGCTCTCGATGGCGGTGCATGCGCTGTGCCCGGGAGCAGCATGGCGGTGCTCTGGTTGCAGGCTCCGGCGGCGGATGAGGGGTGGGGCCACCGGTGAGGCGAGCGAGCCCCTTCAGTGGGTGCAGGGCTGTCTCCTGGCTGCCTGGGCGTGGCAGGATGGGCAGCTTCCAAGCTTCCACCAGCTTCCAAGCTTCCAGCACCTCCCCTGAAGCCTTTCCCGTAGCCCCAGGCCGTCCCCAAGCCCTGTTGGGAAGGCAGCGAGCTGGCCCTCGAATGCGCTGGACTGTCCCTTAATGTGGGTGCCGTTAGCAGCCGTGCGGGAAAGGGGCGGCATCTCCAGAAGCCCCTGCAGAAGGGGAGGCTTCAGCCAGGGGCGGTCTGTGGTAATAACGGTGGCTGCTGCTGCTTCTTTCCCTCACCCAGAGGCTGCGCTGAGGCCGCGGTTGTCCCTTCCTCCCCTGGGGCTGCCGGTGATGGTACCCGCCTCAGGCTTGCGTGGGTTGTCTCTGCCTGACCTCGCTCTCCTCGCGGCATGGGGGCGAAAAGGGACGGGCGGAGTGCTTGCTGGCTGTGGACAGGAGCTGCTGCGGCTGAAGCTGCAGAGGCCAGAGACGGGTAAAGAAGAAGAAATCGAATGCCGGCCAGCCAGCAGCTGCCTCCTGCTGCAGGCAAGAGAGAGCCTGCCTCTCCGGGTGGGAAAGGATCCCTCCTCATAGTCTGCAGCAGGCCAGGCCACCAGCGTGCACCGCAGGGTCTGTATACTTAACCCAAAGCGCGTTATGGCCATGTAGTGCACGAGCGAGCGAGGCTACGTGTCTAGGAAGTCTCGTCTTATAAGAGCTGTAAGACACTCGTGTATTTTCTTAGGTGGAGGACAGCCAAGCAACCAGAGTTACAGAAGAGGAAGGGAGGAGGGAAGGAGAAAGAAGTGTCTGAACAGGCAAATTCTTCCTGCAGCGCTGAGAGCGAGAGCTGTGGTGAGTCCTGGGCCCTTGGGGCCCTGTTTCCCCTCTTGTTTCCCCTGTACCCCTGCCTCTCCCCTGGCCCCTTCTTTTTTCCACGCTGCAACAAATTTTTTTTGTGCTTCCCTGTATGTCTCCTCTTCTCTCTATTCTTGCGTCCTGCTCCCTTTCCCTCTTTTTTTTTTTCCCCATCCCCTTGTCTCTGTCCTGCACCCATTGCTGTTTTTTCCTTTTCCATCCCTTTGTTGTGATTTGCATCTCTCTCTCTTTTCCCCACAATTGCTCTGGCCTGTTCCCTGGTGTTCTCTTCCTCTCTGCTCCCGTATGTGCCGCTGTGTCCCTGCCTTCCTAGCTCTCTCTTTCCTTCTCTTTCTGTCTCTATCCCTTTGTCTTGCTCACTGTCACTGGTTTGTTTCATTCTGTATCTCACGGTCCCTGTCCTCCTTCCTGTTCATCTCTGACTCTCTCTGACCTTTTTCTGCTGCTCCCTGGCCCCCCCCCCCGTTCTGGTTTTTCTTATGCCATTGCTTATGGCAATCCTAGAGCCTAAAAGCATGAGTGCTTCTTGATTTGATTTGGGGTGGGCGTGAGGGTATGTTTTTTTTTTTCCTTGCTGTATTGGTGTGATGACATAGAGGAGAGGATGGTTTATTCCTTTTTCTGCGGTCGGTGGAGTTGAAACCTAAATCGGCGAGTCTGTGGTCTTTGGCTAGTTTTCTTAATGTTATAGGTGTGAGAGCGCTCGGGGCCTTTGGTCAGGAGACTGCGTTATTTGTGACAAGTATGTGTTAGCAAAAGTGTGCAACATTGCTTGTGGACAGAAAGAACCAAGTGCAGCCCAGCTCCAGAATTTGCTCTGTGTAGCCAGAAAATGGCTGGCTTAATCTTGCTCAAATCTTGGATTACTTGTTGGTCATTGCCAGTGGTTGCTTTTATTCTTAGGAGAAAATTGCCAAAGACTTTGGTGAAAAATGGCTTTCCCAAGTGTTTGGAGGAGATGAAAGAACCCGAAACTACTAATTCTGATAAACCCGTAAGTATGTGAGGCTGTATGAAGCTCACGGCTGTAACCAGCCAGTAGCTTCCATTGATATGGGGCAATCCCAAGCACAAATACAGGCTGGGTGGAGAATGGATTGAGAGCAGCCCTGAGGAGAAGTGTAGGAGGCCAGTACACCAATGACCTTGATTTAATAAACACATCTCTGAACTGAGATCATGTGCGAGGGGCCCAGAGGAAAAAAGGAAAACAAGAAACGCAGAAGAAGAAGCAAAAGAATGCAGAAGAAGGAACAACAAGATAACTATAAGCCAATGAAATATTGTGTGATAAAAGTTATAGAGCCAATTAGATGGTTAGAATAAGCGCGTGCATTGCGCGTGCTTCGCGTGGACCGGTCGGGATGAGTATAAAAAAGAGTGCTGTCAGGTAAATAAAGGTCCCCCCTACTATCAGCACCGGAGTCCATGTCTCACTCCCTTCAGAGAAGGGCTTGGGGGTGTTGGTTGATGAGAAGCTCAACATGACCCAGCAACATGTGCTCGCAGCCCAGAAAGCCCACCGTCTCCTGGGCCGCATAAAAAAAAAACGTGACCAGCAGTCGAGGGAGGTGATTCTCCCCCTCTGCTCCGCTCTCGGGAGACCCCACCTGAAGTACTGTGTCCAGCTCTGGGGCCCCCAACTTAAGAAGGACATGGGCCTGTTGGAGCGAGTTCAGAGGAGGGCCACGAAGATGATCAGAGGGCTGGAGCACCTCTTCTATGAAGACAGGCTGAGAGAGTTGGGGTTGTTCAGCCTGGAGAAGAGAAGGCTCCGGGGAGACCTTATAGCAGCCTTCCAGTACCTGCAGCGGCTCTACAAGCAAGCTGGAGAGGGGCTCTTTACAAGGGCACGTAGTGACAGGACAAGGGGTAATGGCTTTAAACTGAAAGAGGGTAGATTTAGATTAGATGTAAGGAAGACGTTCTTAACTATGAGGGTGGTGAGGCACTGGAACAGGTTGCCCAGAGAAGTTGCGGATGCCCCATCCCTGGAAGTGTTCAAGGTCAGGTTGGATGGGGCTTTGAGCAACCTGGTCTGGTGGAAGGTGTCTCTGCCCATGGCAGGGGGGTTGGAACTAGTTGATCTTTAAGGTGCCTTCCAACCCAAACCATTCTGTGATTCTATGATATTTTAACTATTAAAAAACATGTCTTTTTTTCTCTGTGCACAAAACAGTGATGGTATTTGCTGAACTAGCTTGCTAATTAGTTAATTGTTTCAGTAGCACTTGCCTGTCTCCCTTTTCCTAGAGGGATGATCTGTCCTGTCTTGGAAGCAAGAGAATGTCCCAGTCTCTGATGCTTTTGCTGATTTTTCTGCTTAACTTGCGGTAAGTCAGTTCAACTTGGACATGTACCTCTTGAGCCTTACCTGGTACTGTGTGTAGGTATTGTCAGCAGTGAGGGCAGGGGAGGGCAAAATTTGGCAGAATATTGACCTGTTTACTCCTCCATATAAAAGGAAGCGTTTTTGCAAGTTTGACAAGTGAATTGTGAAGTTGACTGTGATTACACCCCAGAGGAGGCTCTAGCTAACGCACACATCAGCAAAGCATAAGTCCTGGGCAACTTGATTCCTACCCCCAAAAAACCCCAACCAATCAAACAAAAACCCCTCCACTAAGCTGCTTGTTTTGTGCAGGATGCTAATTTTGAGTACTTCCCCCCTCTGTTTGGTATGTGATAGTTAGGACCACTGACAGCAAAGGTTTGTCTCCAGCTCCTGAGCAAACCTTCCCCGCTTCCCCCTCCCTGCCCTCTCTGCAGTTGAATTCTGCCAGCTCCTGAGGGCAGGACCATCCTTCTGTGAAGTCTAGAGCTGGAGACAGGGCTCTTGCCCAACCTTTCTCCGGCTTGGTGCCCAGCTGTGGCTCCTCCAGTTAATGGTTTAGGTGGGCCTGGCAGTGATGGGGTGGGGTGGTGGGGAAGAGGAGGCTGGCTGCAGCGCTCTCTCTTTGGAGGGCTCATTGGTGAGCTAAACAGCTGCTCCTGAGCTGGTGCCTAACAGCTTGTGTATCAAGTGGTGGTGTTCTCTGGTTCCCAGTCAACAAAGACTTTGGTAGGGTTTTTCTTTGTGTGCCCTTTGGCTGAGGGCAAGGACTCCACTGATGAGAGGGGGCTGAGAGTTTTTGAACACAGGAGATATCCTCAATGGAGGATATTCTATTGTTTTTCTTGAGCTGGGGTTAGTTTTGCCTTGTCTTTGTCTCTCTTGCTATTCCCCTGTCACTTCTACAATACGTTCCCAACTGTACCTTCTACAGGCCCTGTGCTCTCCCCAAGGTGTTGATATTGTACCTGCACATGAGGATTTGACAAGGAGTTGTTGGAGTGACAAAAAGTGCTGATAGGTCAAAGCTGCAGTGAGAAAAGTAATTGTTCAGAGACCTTGTCTCAAGCCACCCATAGGCAGTGTAACTGACTGCATGGACTACCACCTGTGGTAGACTGCAGCTGTCTCAACTATTTTAATGACAGGGGGTGGGGGAAATACGTTCAGGAGGGGTTTTGTTTGGGTTAAAGCTTTGCTCTCTCTGTTTTTCACCTAGTTGAAAGCATCTACAGTACTGCTGCCAAAGGAATGCTAGCAAGAGCCAGCCTGGCTGGGAGGGCCCCTTGCCTTGAAACCATGAATCACTGCTGATAGCTTCTCAACTTGTTAGACCTGAGGGTAAAGGTCTGTTTATCAAATAAAAATAGTAGCCAACAGGAGGATCACTGAGGTGATGACTTCTTGGGCACCATCTGAGGGGTTGTCATTGGATTTTGCTTCAGAAATTAAGTTCTTGAAGCAAGGCACCTGGCTTCTTATAAAGACAGTCTGGTCCCTGGCAGACACCTCCTTGCATCGGTGGGGTGTTGACTTCCCCCCTCAGAGTACTTGTGTGAGTAGGCTCACTGACAGCTCTACACAAGCGGACCGATGGGCTAGTGGCCTGATGGAAGTCAGGATTTGGTTGTATTTGAGAACTGTTTTGTTGTAGTAATTGGCTAGACTTGTTTGGAGATACTGTATGTTCTTGATGAAGAAGCATTAGAGTGATGCTTAGGAGGTATGTGCTTAAATGAAGACTTAAATGAAATTATCTTGTATATTACACAATTTCTTCAGTATAAGTGAATTAAAATGATGCAATTGGTAGTAAGATGGATAGTACCTAACATAAATCATAATCACTTGAGCAAGTATTTCACTTTACTTTATTGTTCTAGCAAAGTGAAGAATATACTCCCTGTCTCTCGACGGCTGTTGTGCGCTGCTCTGGGCAGGGGCAACCTGTTGCTGGGACCGTGCCAGCACAGTGACCGTGCAGAGGTGTGAACCGGTGATGCCCGTGGCCTGAGCTGGGCACGCGGGAGGTTGGAGCGTGGGATTTGTGCTGGAGTAATGCTGAGTTAGGATGAAGCAAAGTGCCTGTTGGAGAGGGCGTGACAGTGTCCGTATGAAGTCTGTGTGAGGTTACGCCCCAGCCACACGCTACTAGTGCCTCTCCTTACTCCAGCTCTCAAAGAGATGCTGAGGCTGCTCTTCTGCTGTGCCTGTGCTGGGGACTCTTCCCAGGTGGAGACTTGGGCTTGTAAGAAGGCCTTGGCATTTCATCCCTCTTTCTTGTATTTATACCGCAGTGGTGCCTGACTGTTTCCTACAGTCTAAAGGCCTAACAGGAACACATGGATCAGGACTGTGTTTGCAGCTTCAAAAAGCTTATTGGGAACCTTTCTCCACGTTACTATCAATACGTCTTGACCTAGTGCATTACCGTTGTCTTTGAGGGAACTGAGAGAAGTGTGTGACGCCCGGTCTCAAAAAGGCGAGTTTTGGATGTTGCAAGACCTCCTCTTTCAGTATTTCTCTCCCCTTTGTCTCAACAGAGAAGGACACATGGGATAAGACTTGTGTCAGAATGGTGTGGTGTAACAGACCCTGCCCTGCAGCGGGTCCTTGGAGTTGGGTAAATTCCCAATGTCCTTCTGGCTTCTTCGTTCTCGAGTTGAAGTGCTGCGTAGTCCATGAGTGATTCTGATCCAGCTGCTTTGGTCAGAGGGCGTTCAAATTAGTTGTGAGTCTTGAAGGGCAGGGAGGGAGTCAGACACAAAAAGGAAGGTGCATCCTTAGTCCATGGACTGTCCACACAGGTGTCTGGGGGGGAGTTGTTCATTGTGGGTGTTTTATTTCTGTGGGGTTTTCGCATTCTCTAGTAAACCAGTGAAGAAATGGTGAAGAAGCTTGTTTCTTGAGAAGACAGCCACGTTTTCATTTGTCTCAAGTTGTATCAGTTCCATCTATTTTCATTGCCCTGGTTTTGGGGCATCCTTACCATCTTTGGTCAAGCACCCTACTCTTGCTCCAGCGGAGCCGTTCTGCCAAGCTGTGCAGGGAGGGCAAGTGCGATGGTTGCGTTTTCGGATGCAGAGATGCTTTTCTTCACGTGTCCACATGTTTCTGCCCTCAGAAAGTTGTTGAAATAAATTTCTGCTAAAAGGTAGTGCTGGGAGAGAGGGAGGTTTCTCGAAGAGGTCCTTTGAGAGGCCTCCCTCGGGTGGGTTATCAATTTGTCTGGCTTAGAGGTTTTCATGCTTTTGCCTGTTGCTACTTTGGATGATACTTAATATTTGAGAATAGCGTAGTCCCTGCTGTGCACAGAGAGGAATTCATCTGTAGCCTGGTGATTTGCTTTACATACCAGATGCTTGCAAAACGTGGTGTCCAACCCACCAGAAGGGGATTTTCAGCTCTATCGTTCCTGTTGGGCTGTTGAGTCCAGCCAAAACAGAGGCTTGGTTTCCTTGTACGTGCAGGTGAATGGTGACCTGTTTGAACCTTTTGGGTTTATCTCGGAAGTGTTTACCCATTGACCTTCCCTTTTGGTAGCTTTCATTGATTCTGTTATGTACTCGGCCTGCATTACTCTTCTATACTGGAGCCTGGAGTATTAAAAAGGTATAAGTTGGAGACGTAGGGTGGTGTTAAAATGGGCTCGTGAACCTTGCGCAGAAATGAGTTGTTCAACTCCAGGATTGTTCCAACACAAAATAGCTCGTGTTTGAGGTTCCCCTGCTTCCCCCGCCTCGTGGAATTATGCTGCTGCCCCCTCAAAATTTTTATAATATATAGATCTAGGAAATAGACTTAGCTTAGTATTTTTATTACGGCCCTAGGAAGATTTTAGGCCCTCGGTTTTGCTGATACCTTCTTGACGGCTTTGCTAATGAATGGAAGGTTTTCCTTGGTGTTATTGCAGCTCCCAAAGTGCCAGTGGTAACACAGGTTTTCCATACATCTGTGGCATTTCCCAAGGGGGCCTTAAACCCAAGCTGAACCGCCTTATATGTGGCTATATATGAGGGTCAGGTGCGAGGATATTCCCGAAGTCCTCTCAACTAAAAAGCATTGCAACGGGTGCACTTAAACAGCAGATTTGCAATGAGCTTCCAGTGAAGCAAAGGTTTTGTGTGCAGCTGTGAGACATCTTCAGCCAATCTTCTCTTCCCTGTGGTATATGGAAAGCGGTCTCGGCCTTTCCCGCTGTCCAGCAGAGCCCGAGTTGTTTCCCTGCTTACTGAAGTTAAGGGCAAAGCTCTCCCGTGGACTTCAGCAGTGGGGGACCAGAGGCTGATGTGGAAGGATACTGGGAGAGGACCATTTGCCTCAGCAGTGGGCTATGCACAGCTGATACTGCAGCTTCATCCCTGTCCACTAACTCTGATCTGTCTTGTGTTGCTAATAGTATTTCTCAGGGTGGATTTTTGTTCGCTGTGGCACGTAATCTAGGTAGCACGAACTGAAATCAGTTTGGGTTTAATGTTCAGTCTCACAGGAGGATCTGCTGTGATGTTTTATGTTAAATGAAAGAACAAAGTTAAACCTAGAAAAAGGCTGTGGCTGGAAAATCCAGCAAACTTCTCCTGGTACTTGGGCGTTGTTGTGTTGATGCTGTATATCTGAAACATGGGGAGAAAGGTTACAGAAAATTACTACAGAACTTGTAGCGAGCAACGAGCCAGACACATTTCGGAGCACAGATCTGGCTTCTCAAGGTAGAAATTGCTGCTTTTGTCGGACGCTTGCAACATGGATTTATGAGATGCGTAGCGCCCTGTGCTGCTTTTCAAAGCACAGTAGTGCTAACAGCACTACTGAATTGCCCTGCATTTGCTGAACAGAGAGCGGCTGAAAAACAAAGCGAAACCAAGAAAAGCAACAAGTTCATGCCAGCTCTGATGAAAATCTACATGTATCTTTTTCTGCAGGTTGCTGTATCATCAGGTGTGGGGAGCATCTCCCCGCAGGTAGACCTGCATGGTGCTGGCACTGTTATGCTGCTTCTGAGGGTAAGGAGAAGGTCTGAAGGAAGGGGATATCTGAACAGTGAGGAAGTCTACGTTGTGGGAAGCAAAATGAGTGAAGAGCTCTCGGCAGTCAGTGGGAACGTGCTTTCCAGCTTGCTCCTCTCGAAGAGAGTGCGCAAGCATTCCCACAAGAGTCTGGCTTGATGACAAGGATTGGAATGGGAACCAATGATTTCTTTAGCAGGGAAGAGGGCGGTTTTGCTGAGATGGTTTCATATGCAGTCGTGCAGGGCATTTTCTATGGCCCTTTTCTCGGGCTCCTCAGACTCCTTCTTTAAGCAAGGTATTGGACAATGATAACAGCTGCAGATGAGATGCATCCTGATTAGTTGTCACAGTGCTAAGGCAGTTGTCCTCTGATAAAGCAGCAGTCCTTATTGCCTCTGGATGTGACTTGGTAGTTAGCTTCTCATAACCACGGTCATAATACAGCTTCATTTCTGAAAGATTGAGTTTGCTTGCAGAGGCCTGAGAAGACAACAGTCAGATGCAGGAAAACAAAGCCTGAGAGTTCACCAAAGGAAACTCTGAGGGATGGGAATGAAGAATCACAGCCAGTCCTGTGGAAATAGTCAGTTCTTGGGGAATTCCTTTGGTATTCCTGCTTCGCTGTCTCTTCTGCACCTATCTGGTCACGTTCGTTCTGATTTCATAAACACCCAAACAACACATATGCTTTTAAAGGTCTGAAAATACTGTAATGGGATTATCCAGAACTGCTAGAAGCACGTGTGGCAGAGGCGTGCAGACCAAGACAACGGTTCAGGTTGTTTGAACTCTGTAACGCAGCGATTCCTTTACAGGAGAACATGCCAGTATTGTGTCGGAAGGGTCAGGGGAGCTCTCATTCTGGGTCCGTGGCTCTAAAATGATTTCTTAAGGAGGTCGATCGTGTAAGTGCCACAGACAAAGCTTCCTTGGGAGTAGCTCTCCTGCAGAAGCAGTGAGTAATTGACACGGTGATTGGGGATTTAATGGATTTTAGTCACAGCACTCAAGCAGTGCTCTCTCTGTTGATGCAGTCTTCCTGAGTGTTTTGCTGGGATTAGGAATATTACCATAATCTGTCTTTGGTTTTTCTTTCTGACTGTGGTATCTGCATTCCCCCCACCTGCCTCCTTTTTAATGGGCAAAGTATATGCCCGTGTGTTGCCTGTAGAGCAGAGCAACCTCCTTGTTCCTCCTCCTTGTTGGGTCATTTGCTAGATGTGCCGCAGTTTGCCTGGAGCAGTGAGATTTCCCGAGCAACGGATGGTATCGGAGCCTAGAGGTGCCAGCGGCCGCCAAGGACGTGATAGATGTGGTAACACTGCAGGAAGGGCAAATATCCCCTCTCTCCTTTCTTACTTAGCAAGAATGAAGCCTGTACTGGAAAACATAAAATGTATCTGAGAAGAGGAGGAGGAGGTAGGGGACTGCAGGCAGATGGAGGCGGTCCAGGAGGGTCACGCACACTGGCTGGAAACGCTGCCTGCTGCCAACTCCTGGCTGTCAGACGGAGGAGTAAAAAGCACTTAGCTGCACCAGGCAGGACTGACTGAAGCCGCTCTGCAATACGAAGCATCTCTGTAGCTGACGTTGCCTGGGGTGTGTCACTTGCTCTGCAGATCGAGTCCCAAGCTGAAACAGCCTCCTCTCTGGCTCTGGGCAGATCTGCATTTGCGGAAGCAACCCACAGTCTGTTGGGCGCACAGCTCCCCCTTTCCTCTAAACAGCCAGGAGCAGCAGGTCCCTGAGGCTTGAGGCGGGGAGAAGATGAGCCGCAAGGAGGGGCAACAAAAAGGAAAATAGATCCTTGCTGCACAGCAGAGTTTGGATTTCCTACCGCTAGGCCAATGTGTGAGAAAGTAAGACCCTACATCCCTGATGAGATCTCTCTTTCCTTGTTCTGACATGTAACCTGGGGAGCATCTCTGGTCTGTGACGGACGGGTACAGCGGACAATGGTGACTGCTGGCTGTATATCTTTGTTAGACCACAGCACTACCCTTGTTCAGCTGCCATCACTGGCTCGACCACTGGATATCCACCCTGAACAGAAAACTGAAATGTAGCCCCGAGAAGAGCAGTTGAGGAAAGGGAAGAGACCCAAGTGGCAGGGAGGGGAAGTGCCAATGTACTGAGAAGTCGGGTCTCTTGTTGAGGTTTTGTTTCACAGTCCAGTGCTATGTTCCTACAGCTGGGGATGCTGAACTGAGATTGGTCTCTTTGGAGAGTGGGAGGGGAAAGGGAGGCTCCTCCAGTTGCAGCCAGCTGTGGTGGAGTATGTGGTGGTGGTAAGCATTTGGCATCGGTGTCAGGGGGCACTGTTGTGGTTATTTAACCTGGCTGCTCAAAGGTGGGTGCCTGTCTGGTTAGGATGGCAGAGCGCAGAGGGGAGCAGCACCCTGGAGATGCTCAGGTTCTGTGCTGGGATAGGAAGCCACTAAGGACCTGGGCTCACGCAGCCTGGCCAGGTCCACGCAGCAGACGTGGCCTGTGCAGTTTCGGCAGTGTGGCACCCAGGCTGGGGTGTAGCTGGTGCCAGGTGTCTTGGCACGGTGCTCCCCTGGTCTTACAGTTCTGGAGTTAACTTCCACCTCTGAGCCTTTTTTCCCTCTGGTTATTTCATCCAGGCAAATCAGGTTTAATCCAGGACTTGGAGCCTGCTGACTAGACCAGAGAATCCAGTCAGGGTCTGGGATGCCGCACGTTGCATCGGTCGGTGTCGCACGCACTTTGAGATGTTTATTTCACTTGACGTCCTCATGCACTACTAGGTTTCCAGGGCTTCTGAGATTCCATCATCCTTATTCTGCTGCTTGCTTCCAGTTGCTTGTAATATTGTTTCCCTTTTTCATGGCTTTTCAATGGACAGGGAGCATGCTTGCTCAAACCCTTTTCGCCTTGGAAATCTAAGAACATGGCTGCAACAGATGGGTCAACGTTGTGTCCTGTGGCCCCGTTGTCCCTTTGGTGTTACCTGCTCATGGAAGATAAACACCATGCCTCCTCCCATGCACCTTTATGACATCTTCCCTCCTCCGCTTTCCATTCTGTGGAATGCTTTCAGGATGTCAGAAACATTCCAGTTTTACTTGGGAATGAGCATGTGACCATCTGAAGCTTTCCATGAGCAAATGGATGAAGATGAACTGAGTAGCCCTGGATTCCATGTGCTCATCAGTTTTGTAGCAGACATTTGGTCGAGCCCCTGCATAACCAGCTTTGGTGCAAGAGTGAGAGATTAGTCTTTCCCTATGCACCCTTGTGCCCAGAGGAATAGTTAGGAAGACTCCTAAATATTTCACTAAAGCAAACTAAAAAGGAAAAACAATTGCACAGGATGAAAATAAATTGGTGGAACTTACTTGCTGTGTGCAAGGTAGGCTTTGCTTTGCTGCATAACTACAGGTTGTATCATGTCCTAAATACTCAAGTTAATTTCTTAAGTGGTATTTCATTATACTAAAATATAGTCTGTCGGAGAGGGATCTAGTTATCTGAACAGTTCCAAATCAAACAAGAAATCGGTAGAATTTTCAATATGTTCCTGTTACGCAGGCATTAAATAGAATTATTTTCCTGCCGTTTGTAAGCAAAGTTTCTCTGATCCTTCAAATGATGGACTAACAACTTTCTGATGAGAGTGATTTTTTTAAATTTAATTTCAGCTTTGTAACTTTCCAGAAATAACGGCCATTTTCTCTTATTAGAAGCGATACCCATTTTAATTTCATCTAGCTGAAGGAGAACTTTAAAGGAGCACTAAAGGCTGCTCTAGAAGCTTGTCAGGGCTGGTATATGTCAAAGCTTGCCGGCAGCGCTTTCAAAAAATCAATTGTGCGTCCCGGTTCCTGACAAGCTGAGTATACCCCTGTAACGGCTTGCTAGTGTTTCTTCCTGCTCTGTCTGCAGATCACGGAAGCTGCTTGACGTCTCTGGGAGCGCTTGAGTGGAGACAATCGGGATTGTGGTACACAGGAGTACAGCTTCGATAGATCCCGGGCATTGCCTAGATGCTGATGTGGGAACATTGTACCTGTCTGTAGCTATAGGTGTAACATATCTATTTCCACTTGCTCAACTCCAGCATCCAGAGCACCTTCTAAAAAAGGTGCACTCGCACAAGCGTGTAAGACTGCACTAGAGCTGTGGAAGCGCTCGCACCTCAGCCCTTGGCTAACTTGCCGTGCTCATTGCATGCTCTCGGTTAAGACACGGTACTGCTTTTCAGGTTGCTCCTGGTCTTGTGCAGTGTGTCAAGCGAAGCGTTTCCTCGCTATCCATGTTTTGTCCAAGTCCACAGCACCCAACACGTGATGTTCTATAAGTAAGCAGGCAGATGATTATGAAATTAGTCACAGAGCAGTGTGAAACTATGATGTAAGAGTGAAGGTGGAGGGATGAAATCTAGAAGCAAGGGGAGGGAAAACGAAAGCAGTATCTTCTGCCTCCTTTTCGGTGGCATTACCTGCCGGTATCTGGAACAGTCTGTTGAATTAAGCCCTGCTCATCCTGAGCAGTGGTCTGAACAGCTTTGCCTTAAGGCACCAGTCAAGCACCAGAAACATTAAAAGCTGGCAGGGGAGAGAAGAGGAATTGCTGACACCCAAAAGATGGAGCCGTCTCTCCAGGATCCAGTACTTAGCTCCTCTGCTTTCTAAAATCCTAGCGGCAGTGAAATCACTGTGTCAGCTGCCTGCTCCAGTCGGCCTGGATGTCAGCCTTTACAGTGGAGCGTATCATCCTAGTGGAAGCGGGTTCCAAGACAATATTGAACAAATATGTGCAGCCTGCTAGAAATGCTTGTGAGTTGTGCTGGTGTGAGGACAGAATGTGCCACCGAGTGACGCGTCTCGGTGCGGTTGGGAGGGGTGTAGTCTTGCTGGGAGCTGGATGGTTGTGCAGCCTGTGAATCTCTTCTGCATTCAGTGTATCTAAGACCAATAGTAAAATGCAGGGGATCTACTTAGAATCCAGAGAGTCATCGTGAACTTTTGTCATCTCACTGAGCGTGTAATTCATCAAGAAATCGGTGTCCTGTAGGGGGTAGTGTAATTGGTTGAGCAGGAACCTAACTCCTGTTCCTGTCCTGAACAAACAAAAACCCACAGCAGTGTTGCTGGTGAGGTTATGTCTGTTCATCGTTAAAGTACAGTCCTGCATCTTTAGCTAAAGCTTTGTGTGGGCTGTGGGAATTCCCCGCTCCCTTTCAAGCTGTTCCAAATGTGACTTTTGGATCATGGCAAACATCCTTTACTTACTCTACATGATTGTGTGTGGTAGGTACACAACAGCCTGTTGACAGAATGTGTTGGAAAGGCCTTCTTCAGAGGATGAAGAAGTTACTAGTCACAGGGCTGCTGAAATACATTCTTTGCTGACTTAAAAAAAAAAAAAAAAATAAAAACAAAAAAAAAAACCCCAAAGATTTTTAAAAGTATTCAAAAGTCTTCTGTTGTCATGGTCCCAAATATCGATCTTCAGGTAACAGTGCCCCATGTTCTGAGTTGATATTTGTGCTAGCTACTGAAACATGAGGGGAAACAACAGACAAGAATTGCTTTTAAATTTCAAACCTGTCCCCACAGATCACACTGAAATAAACACAAGTGACCCAACCCCCTTTCTGTAGGTGCTCAGCTTAGTCTAGTAGTGTGGGTCAACCTTTCCTCCTTGTTTTGTGTGTGTTCGGTTTGGTTTGCTGAACTCCTGGTCTCCAGATCAGAAAAGAGTTGTTTCTGTTCCATTTGGCAGTCCTTACTGGTTTTGGATGAGGTGGCTGGCTATTAGCTTGTTCTCTCTGTAGGCACGTAAACATAGACAGACACCTGTGTATCCACGCGTATCCATATGTACGGACTGGGGCATGTATGTATAGACAGTTATATACACAAATAGCTACACGGAGCTAGCAAGAATCCCTGAATGCAATGCATGAAGTGGAAGATAAGATCTCATTACAGTCTTAACCAGGTTTTTTATCTAACAGTGCAGTAGAAGATGCTCTCAAATTTGCTGAAGTATGAAGTGAATGTTTCCCACACACCGAGGAGTTTGTCGGCGTAAGGTGCTTCTGTTTGTGTGACCTCCTCTAGGGCACAGATAGCTTGTCCTCATGTGTCAAGCATTCACTCCTAACGCGTGGTGCTCGTTCACTTCCCATCATCTTTTTCTTTCAAGCAAAAAAAGGGGGCTGTGGTACCACAGAAGGAAAGCCTTGCATGGTCGTAAGCAATATGCAGTATTGGTGGACTAGGGGAACTGAGCTGAGCAAGAGGAATGAGGGCTGACATAGCAAAACCACAATCACTATGCCAAAAAAAAAAAAAATCCTTTTGTTTGATCCATTTATTCAAGATCTAGGTGTGTCAGTACACACAATAATTGCACAGGTGTCTGCATCCTGCAGCTGGATCTGTGGTCTTACAGTCTGAGGAAACTCTGCAGCCTCCTAAAATTCTTCCTGCATACGTTAAAGCGCTTCAAACAGAAGCGCTTTAACCTGCCAGCACGGTGGTGTGCAGTCACGGAGTGCTTGAGGTTGGCAGGGCCCTGGCAGGTTGGAGAGCACGTAGTCTGACCTCGCTGCTCAGAGCAGGGGCAGCCAGAGCAGGGTGCCCAAGAGTAGGTGCAGTCAGGCTTTGAGTACTTCTAAGGATGGAGATGACAGTCTCTGTGGGCAATCTGTTCCAGTGTTCAATCACCCGCACAGTAAAAAGTTTTCCTTATGTCTAAACCAAATGTCACGTGTTTCAATTTGTGCTCATTTCCGCTTGTCTTTTGGTACTCTTTGTTGCCTTATGCAGACTGGCCGTATTCGCAGTCTGTATGTGAGGGGGTGGTAGCTGGCTTTACAGTGATGTTGGGTTTCCTGCAAAGGTGGGTGAGGAGTGAGCGGTTCAGAAATTTGGTGTTGGCTCTTAACGTGCTGAACAAAACAGAACAAGGCAGTAAGGGCCCCAAAATACCGTGTCAGGTGGAGCACTGTTGTGGGTCACGTCTTTCCTGGATCTTGCGCTGCCCCAGCTTGCAACGTTCATCCTACGGTAAGGCATCGGTCCGTCCGAGTGAGGGTGGTAGTACCTGGTGCTTTTAGGAGAACAAGTTGGCACGCAATAAAAGCGTTGAGAGATTAAAGTGTTGGCCTAGTAGAAGCTAGCCTCATGAGCGAACTGATGCCGAGTAAAGCAGCATTCAGATGTGACTTCATTGTTTTGGGAAAAGATGGCAAATATCTCATATGTCATCAAATGACTGGCTTCTGTTTGGGAATTAAGGAGCAATGTCACTTCTCCCTGTACAGTTCCCCTCCCCCACCCCTTTTGTATGCCATAAACTTTATTATCAACTCTGTAGAAAGAGACTACAGTCTCAATCAAGAGATTGGAGTCATTCAATCTGTTGACTAATTATAAAGAGAGGCAGTAAATGTGGTGAACTTTGCCCAGTGGTCTTTTGAGTGAAAGATTAACGTCGGAGACTGAATAAAAACAGGGGAATGAGAAGCTGCCTCTCCTACAAGGCAAGAGAGGAGGATTTTTCTGGCAAACAGTGACAGAAAGAAAAGCAGGATCTCTTTCGGTACTTGCTGCGCTCTGAACGACCGCTGCCGGGACTGCAGCGCCATCTCTCGCACCGTCTCTCGCCAAGGAGAGGGGTGGGAGGTGGCGTGTGTGGTGGTGGCACCGTGAGGGGGGCCTGGCAGTCAGGCCGTGGGTGCTACACCTGAACTGTTGCCGATCTGCTGGACAGCCATGGCCGAAGGACTCTCTTTTTGTTCCCCTCCCTTTGTCCCCTCCAGCGCCGGTCTGTCCTCGTTGCACAGACAGCAGGGTCCCTGGGGAGGAGGCGTCTCTCTTGAATTTTGGTACGCAGATAAAACTTTGGGCATATTTACAAAGCTCTGAGCAGCAGTGAGGCTGCAAATGCTCTAGGCCTTGTGGGAAGCTGCTATAAGACAAATTAATAATTGGCATCCCTTGCCTTTTGCAGTCTGGAGAATGCTGTTGTATTTTACGGTGTCACCCCCTCGCAAAGTGCTGATACGACTGACCGTGCTCTGTGCACCGAGGCTCGGTAACTCGGGGACCGTTTGCTGTCTCCTGGTGTAACCAGATGTAACCAAAATGATTAGTTTGTTATTTTGTAACTAAGCAATATAGAGATAGGAGCGGGGTAGACAATGCCTTAATATTGTGTTTGTACACCTATGGCTATGGATACGCCACTATGCCCAAAGACAATTGGACGAGGAGTAGTACAGTCATGCCGCTATGTTCCCAGTACAGCCCCAGCCCATCTTGACAACGAGTCGAGGGTAGTTAGAATAATTGGTTTGCGTTAAGGGTGCCAAATCATTGTTAGGGACCCTGCACCACGAAGAAGGGAAGCAAGTTACGTAAGCGAGGTGATATTGCGCATGTCCAGAAGAAGGGGTCAACTAAAGGACACACCTGTATGACCACCAAGGACCACCAGAGACCCCCACGGAAGCCCCTCGGAGCTCAAGGACACATGCGTAATGACCATGCAAATATGATAATTAGTTCTGGGAAATAGAATGAATATGCATGATCATGCCAGGAAATTTGATGCATGTGTACGTAATCAGACAATGTAAGTTTCGGTTGATGTAACCTGGGGTATGCACGCTAGGTGGAACGATTCCCCGTGCGTCCGGCGCCGTATTAAAGAATGCCTGCTTCTTAATACTACATTGGTGTTAAGGAGTTTGATTCGATTTCGGTGACACTGGAATCATACTGACTTTGGCCAGCTCTGTAGCTTGCGATGAACTGTAAAGCAATAAGGTTTGTGTTTCATCTTCCTCTGAGATCGGACGTTGCTGGAGAAGTTGCACCGAATTAGGAAAACATTCGTAACCTGGCCGGATTCTGGGAATCAAACCGAGAGAGGACTTGGTAGCAGTGGCTCCCAGGTGTTCCTTTCCATTCTGCGAATAAGGGAATTAGGGAGCCGAGAGCAGCGGTGACGTCTCTCTGCTCGTGTGCCGGGCCCTGCAAAGCATGTATTTTTCAGAGGAGAACGTGTTGTATATGAACACGACTGGGAAAAATCCTCCCGTTTCCTGGCAAGGCAGCATAGCGATAGCGATCAACGTGACTATGACTCGACCAAACACCCAGGTAAGACGGGTGACTCCCTGACGTGCAATAGCTTTACGTGTCTGTCTCGTGCAGGCGCTATTAGCTGATCTTCAGAGCCTGCGAGTCCCAAATTTGAATCTCTGGCCTGACAGGCGCTGTCGTGTGGACGTGGCAGAGCCTTGGGAGGAGAAGTTCAGGATGGACAAGGGTAGGATGGAGTTCTTGCACAGAAGACATTTCCTAGTCAGAGTTTGCCTGTGCGCAGCTACCTGTGAGGTGTCCCTGGACGGCATGTGCCAGGTTTTCTCAAATTGTAAATTCTCATTAGCCTGGAGAAAAGGAGGCTGAGGGGAGACCTTATCGCTCTCTACAAATACCTGAAAGGAGGTTGTAGAGAGGTGGGGGTCGGTCTCTTCTCCCAGGTAACAAGTTATAGGACAAGAGGAAATGGCCTCAAGTTGCACCAGGGGAGGTTTAGACTGGATATTAGGAAATTTTTCTTCACTGAAAGGGTTATCAAGCATTGGAACAGGCTGCCCAGGGAAGCATTTGAGTCGCCATCCCTGGAGGTATTTAAAAGACGTTTGGATGAGGTGCTTAGGGACATGGTATAGTGGTGGTCTTGGTAGTGTTAGGTTTACGGTTGGACTCGATGATCTTAAAGGTCTTTTCCAACCTATACGATTCTGTGATTCTGTAAAGGAAGGAGTATCTGTTGCTCGCTGCTGTTCAGAGCAAGGCCTTGCTCAAAGCACGCGTTCTTGCTGTTGCAAGAGTTTGCTGGAAGCATGAGAAATCATTCCTTTTCTAGGAAAACAAATCCGGGCAGTCTAAAAACGTGAACGACTATGCTGGTTTTGCTCCCATTACATTTGGTGACAGTTACAGCCACAGGTAAAGTAGATTTAGACCCGAGCTTAGGACAAGAGTCAGTTTAGAGATCTGCTAATGCAGAGGATTTCTTTTTGTTATGGTAAGGAGTAAAAGTTTGGAAACAATGCCAATTTTTATTTGAACACAAGGCCAGTTTAGAAGAGCGTTCAGAAGCGTACCTTTGCACGAAGCATTTGTGTAAATTCACATCTGGTTTACTGGAGATCAAGCAAATTTGAAACGTGTTACAGTAAAAAAAATGGGGGGGGAGGGGTCCCTGCTACGTTTGTCATACAGCATATTGATTGTAAAATCTGTGTTTTAACATCTGGCCTGTGAGAGACTGAAAGAGTTAATGTCTCAAACATTGTGGCGATTTGAGGCGCTATTTGCATGGCGACAGCAGGTCGGTGAGCACGGGGTGGGGGAGAGCAAGAGCGGGACGTGGAGAGCACGTCGGAGGATGCGCGGTTCCAGGTTCTGCCAGACCTGACCATGTATGGCCAGAGGTCACACAGAGTTTATCTGAGGAAGGGGCTTGCAACCGCCCGAGAGACCCCTCACGACCACCCCCCTCCCCCAGCGCCTGCGCAGAAGATTGAGAACTTTCTAGAACAATAACCATGTAAGTCCTGAAGGGGCGTACCTGGAGGCGGGGATTAGCCAATAAAAGGCTTGGCCCCCCCCAGGGAAGGGCGTGCACGCCCACCACTGGAGGATTGCCACGTCTGTCATCGTCATCGTGGGATCCAAGGGTGGTGATACTTTTTCTTTCTCTTTCCTCCTCTCTTCTTCTTTCCTTTTCTTGCTTCTCTCTTGCTCTTCTCTTCCAATATATATATGCAAGTTTGGGATCGGGTTGCCTGGAAAATAGCTCCATTGCCAAATCGCCTTTGTTCGTTCGTTAAACTCGTCAGGTCGTTCAGTTTGTCCGTTTGTGGAATTTGCCAGTTAATAAAGTTGCTGGCCAGCCTGTTCCTCTGGGTTATTGTCGTGACTCTACCGACCACGCGGCTCTGCCGAGCAGAGATCGGCTTTTGTCGGTACTCAAACAGCCGGGGAATCGAAAAGATTCACCCCTCTCGCAACCTACCGAGTGGGACGAGACACGGCCATATAAGAAATTGCCCAAAGTCCCATGCAGTGCATAGAAACATG
This sequence comes from Mycteria americana, assembly GCF_035582795.1. Lineage (NCBI taxonomy): Eukaryota > Metazoa > Chordata > Aves > Ciconiiformes > Ciconiidae > Mycteria > Mycteria americana. The sequence goes on from NC_134382.1 coordinate 11,726,793, forward strand.
TTGCTGGAAAGCAGAAACAGTTTATTAAGGAGGAAAGTTTATGTTCTTCCTCTTGGGTTGACCTTGGGCAGTTTAAACCTTGTGGTGGGAGAGAATTTGTGGTCAGACGTAAGAACTCAGAGTCTGAGTAAGAGTGGTTAGCGAGGAGAGGCACCGGAGCAAAATCATTGCAGATGGGCTGTCGGGCAGCTGATGCGCACGGCGACGGCCTCAAATGACGTCGACAGCCCTGGCAAAGGAGTTCGGTCTGCTTAGCTGCCTTTGTTAGAGGCACAAGAGACTTGGCATGAAGTAACGGAATCGGTATTTCCGGCTGCCCCGTGACCGCTGAGGTGGCTGAAGCGGAGAAAGCACCCGTGCCTTAGGTGGTCTCCCTTCTGCTTGCTTTCTTGCTGCTCTTGGCGCATCTCCCCCTTTCAGCCCGTGGGTTTTTGTGAGGGAGCTACGGGGGCTATGTGCTGTTTTCAAAAGTATAAAGAGGAACAAGAGAGCTTAAAGTATGCCCTGAAGCCACCGATAATTAGCGTGGCTGCGCTCCCTATTCACGCATCAGGTACCACACCTTGTATTATTTCAAATGCGGGGACACCTTTATTTTGAGCCGAGGGAGGGAACAGGTGTGCTGTCTGTGATCCAGATCTCCGGTCTCTGACAAGTACTTCTGTTTCTAAAGCAAACTTTGACAAAGAGCAAAGAGGAGGAAAATGGACTTTTGAGTGTGGTATGACCTCAGAAAAGCTTCAGTGCCTTCATCTGACTAAGTATTTCACGTGACAAGATGCTTCTGCTTCAGTAAAAGGGGCAGGCAGCCCCTGAAATCAGTGATGATGCAGCAAGCATAAATTTGATCCTTGTAATCATATTTTCAGATTTTCAATAGTGTTTTACATTTTGACATCAGTAGAGCTTAGATGATTTACATCTGCTGTAGGTCTGGAGCTAAATTTTTTTAATTATGGGTCTGCTCCAAAGATTGTCGATGCCAGGAGGCTCTGGATGAGCTTTAGGCTTTCACAAGTACAACTTTTGGACGAGAAAATGCTGTTTCTGGGATTACAGTGGGCGAACGCAGTAGCATTCTTACTCTGTAATCCCGAGCTGTTTGATTCGTATCTGCAAGGAAGAAGATTATATTTGGTACTGGCATGTGTTTTCTGCTTCAAAACGTGAACTCTGCAGCAGCAAGGCACAGTCTAAAGCCCTGTCTTTTCAAGGTCCTGCTCCTCCCTACTTTGTGGTAATAAGTGTCTGATCCCTTTCTCGTCAAGGGACAGCGCTGCAAACGGAAAGGTTAAATTCTGTTGTGCTTTGCGGGCATATTGCTGCCCCAGCAGTCTGCAGATAGGACAGTGGGAACTACAGGCTATGGGGCTTGTGTATTATGCTTGTACAGTTTTTTCTTTCGGTACGTGCTGTCCAGGAAAGAACGGAAAGTGAGAGCTGAGTTGCCTTAGAGTTATTTCAGCTCCTTCTCCCTTTTGTTGCAAGGAGGCACCGGCACGCTGCTTGCCTCTGTCTGCCGGGGCATCCCTCCCGCACCTTCCTGCTTCTGCAGGCCGTCTGCTGACACTTTCTTCTGCAGAAGCTTCGAGGGTCTTTGGGCAGCTCAGAGGAGTTGAAAACTTAAAGTTGAAACCTAAATGTTTAGGGTAATGTTTGTTTTCTGAAGTATGTGTACGTATACACTTCAGAATATAGTTCGGTTATTTGCGGTACCGAGAAACGAATCAAATTATTCCGGAATTGCCAATCGCAGGGTTCAACAAGCGCCAGCGCTCCTGAGAGCCGTGCCTGGTGCTGAGGCAGGAGCGAGATGCCCAAGTTTGAGAGACCCTTCTGGCTTATTTCATGTTCTCTGGACTTGGCCTATCACTGTGAGAGGCTAGACAAGTATTTTCCTTCCCCAGGTAACATACCTGTTGTCTAGCTGATCTCTAATTTCAGACGTCATCGTAGGCCTTTGGTAGAGCCGTACGCAGTGACGCGTAGGTCCCTCTTCTTCATGAATTAAACTCATTTGGCACGTTGATGCGTGGCTTGTTTAAGTTCTCCTTTGCAGTACAGACGTACCTGCGATGAACTTCATTACAAGCATACTGCCCTGTCCTCTAGCTACCAAATGCCAAGATGCGTCCAGCATCTTGAAGCAAAAGGCAAATATTATAAAGAGGTTGAAAAGAGCTAAAATCCCAAAGACAAAAAGAAATGCTGTAAATATCTTGGTTGCTCAATGTTTCCTTTTAGTCTCCCTTTCGCAGATAACTTGGCCTAGCTTGCCAGTATTGTTGGCCTTAAGTAAGGAAGCTTAGATAGTAGAATTGCTAACGAGCTTTCTTTATTTGACCTAATCATTAGAGTAAGAATGCTTTGCCTGTGTTAAATCCTTGGTTAGCTGAGATAGTTGCAATGAACATAGATAAAAAGGAATTCTTCAGGCCCTGTGTCCCTGGAAAGGGCTGATAAGGAGAAACTACACAAGAACCACCTGATTTTGGATATGCAAGGAAGGTATGAGCAAGACAAAGATGGACTGAGCATGCGTAAAGACAAAGTTCAGTCAGCGGTCAGAGTGATGAAGACTACTGACTTCCTCCAACGACCACCAGAGGATCCCTAACGACCACCTAAGGACTTAAGTACGCATGCGTCAGGGACATTTACATATATTAATGAGTTCCAAGAAATCTCATGTTTATATAAATTAATCTTATGAATATGTATATTTTGCAACATATAACCTCTGTGATCTTGCTTGTTTGTCGGAGCACTTGTGGCGGCGCGATCCCCAGTGCTGCCCAGCCCTGCAATAAAGAATACCTGCTTAATAGTCATCCCGACTATTGAGTTCTGATTTCGGCTTTTCACGGCAACAAGGTAAAGCGAGGAAGAAAAAGACTTCAGACAAGAAAAGACCAGATGTGCAATGTGAACTACGTTGTCCAGCATTTCTGTTTTTAACTGTCAAAGGCAGCAAACCGGAACAGAATTGTGGCTTTGTTAGAAGGAGTTATACTGGCCAGCATTAAAGCTTCCTCCTTTGTTTACTCTCGTCCCATCATTGTACGTGATCGAGGCACCTTCCAGCAGCATGGTAAAAGGGATTAGCTTAAGCCGTGGCACTTGAGGTTCAACTAGAACAATGTTTTCCTTCATTCGTGAGGCAGACCGACAGGTGCTGTGGGGTAGCTCTGGCAGCCCGATTGCCTCAGATATCAGTATCTTCACAGTGCTTATTAAAATAGGTCATGGATAAGGCAAAAAAGAGACTCCGGGGGAAAGATCTTCCTTAACAGACGTCACAGAAAGGGCAGGTACCTCCTGTGCTGTGGCCTTCTGCACCTGCAAGAGGAGCAGGGAGGAGCGGAGCAGACTTCATCAGGAGCCTGAGCAAGGGACAGCAGGGGATGCCATAAGAATATACAGTAAGGAGATGCCATGCCTGGCATGTGGTGAGGGAGGAAATGCCACGGAGCAAAGGCAAGCTGGGTCGGTGAGGCTGGCAGCCAGCTGCAAAAGCGCAGGTTGAAAGGAAAGGATGGAGTTCTCTCATCTCGATTTCCCAAGGCGATGCTTTTACATCTGTGTTTGTCAGGTGTGCGTTTCTGTGCTTTGGCGAGATCGTTTTGTTTTCTCCTGTCCTGTAACTGATACTGCCGTGAAGGAGAAGATGTGCAGAGAGAAGAAACTGGAAAATGAAATTATTTCCCTTGTTTGAGCACGGACACACAGAAGGTGTTTTTTTCTGTTCTCAGTGGTCCTGGGCTGGCAGGAGGACTTAGAAAGATCATAGATCAGCTCCAAAGAAGGACTTCAGCTCGCAGGAATTTGCCGAGTAAAGTCAAGTTTCCTTATGAAATAGCGATGCTTGTTTTTATCTCTACATTTTTTTTTTGCCTATTTATGATGTTTGATAGGAAGATATTTTTTATCTGCTTGGAGTAAAGGAGTTCAGTGTTTTAGTGGGTCACAGGCTAGGACGAGTCAACATTCTAGTGCTGTTAGAAGGAAAAAAGAAAAAGCCCATGTGAAGCTGTTTCAATAACAGTATGTCTCGTGAGGCACAAGAAGTCATGCTTCTGTTCTCCGTTCTGCTCGTACAGTAATTCGCTTGGAGTGCTGGTCTCTTGTTTTGGAAGCCTCACCTGGAGAAAAGTAGAGAGCGATCTAGTCAGTCTACCCAGTCCAGACAAACTATGAAAATCTCGATTTGAAAATCCTGCCGGGAGAGGTTGAATGAACTGGTTTTATTCGCGTAAAGACTAGATGTAGGCAATCACATCTTCGTATTGCAGAACTGGGCTGGAGGGGGCACTGCTGTTCAAGGTATTCCTCATGCATGGTAAATGTTTGATCCTAGGGATTATTTCGGTAGCGCTACTCTTTGTTTTAAACCCATATCCAATTTTCTCAGTGTCCCTTTTTTTAATTTAAAAAATGTAAATGCCACGTGCATCCGTTCAGCAAATCCACAGCTATACAGTGCAACATTATGCATAGACTGATTTGGATATTAACTGCATCCACCCTAAGGTGTGAGTTGCCTTGTATATGCCCGTATCAAAGTATACTCTCAAGCTGTTTACACAAGGTGGCAACCTTTTGTAAATATAGAGACAGCCAATTTTCTAATCCTGTCCTTAAAATCCTATCCTCTGGGAGGCAGTGCCTGGTGGAAAGGTTCCTCTGTTATATTGTACCTAAATACAATAAAGTTGACACATGCCAGCGGCCTGCTGAGAAGGACCTGCTGGGAGAGCTGACAAGCATTGGGTTCTCTCCAGGCTCAAGTCTGTAGCTTCCTCGTTGGGGCAGAAATAGACTGTTACATTCCTCAAGGTGAAATCTTTGCTTGCTTAACTTATTCAGGATCAAAGTAGGGTTTCTTCTGTATCTTTCAGAAGTAGTAAAAGGTTGAAAAGTAAATTGCTCGGGTAAAACTTTTACCTCATTGCTGAAGTTTCTGTCAAATCTAGACTTTCCAAGAGAACAGCTCGGCCGCTTGGTGCTGCCGCTCGGCCCCACAGTTTGGCCGTTCGGCCAGTCGGCCGCTCAGCCCTGCAGCTCGGCCAGTCGGCCGCTCGGCCCTGCAGCTCGGCCGCTATGCCACTCGGCCCTGTAGATTGGCCGCTCGGCCCTGCAGCTCGGCCGCTCGGCCACTATGCCGCTTGGCCGTTCAGCTACTGTGCTGCTTGGCCGCTCGGCCCTGCAGCTCGGCCGAGCTGCAGGGCCGGGCGGCCAAGGTGCAGGGCCTAGCAGCTGAGTGGCCGAACTGCAGGTTCTGGCACACACAGGTGAGGTCCCCGTTCGGGCTCACGTCCAGCAAACTCGGGTGAGGTCCCCGTTTGGGCTGGTGTCCAGCCTACACAGGTGAGGTCCTGGGATACTGCGCCTGCGCGTGCCAGACGCCAGCCCGAAGGGGTACCTCGCCTGCGCGTGCCAGACGCCAGCCCAAAATGGGACCTAGCCTTGCGCGTGACTGACGCCAGCCCGAAGGGGGTCCTGCCTTGCGCGTGACGGATGCCAGCCCAAAGGGGGTCCTGCCTTGCACGTGCCGGACACCAGCCCAAAGCGGGACCTCTCCTGCGCATGCCGGACGCCAGGCCAAAGAGGACATCATCTGTTTGTGGCAGACACCAGCCCGCAGGGGACCTCGCCTGTGTGTGGCGGACGCGAGCCCGCAGGGGACCTCGCCTCGGTCTTGTGCTGGATGCCAGCCTGCAGGGGACCTTGCCTGTTTGGGGCACGCCGATGGCGGGTTGCCAAAAGGCAAAGCAGGGTCATAGCAGAGTTTTCCTTTCTGGGGATGGGCTCAGCCATCTCCTGCACAAATTTCTCTTATGTAGCATTTGGGATGGTAGCTTTCTATTGATTTCTTGAAGAACAAGAGGATGATGGAGCACGTTACAAGAGCATAATCATTTTCTCTTCCTTTGGCAGTACAGGCACCCAAGGCCAGCCCGCATTCAAGGAACAGCACGAGGATATCTGTTGACTGTCAGCAGAGGAAGGAAGCTTCTTTTGGAGGCTGAGGTGATGAAGCAGAGTCCTTAATTGTTCTGTTTGTTTTTCAGCATGGGTGCGGGGAGGGCTTGGGACATGCAAAACATGGTCCTGGACAGGGAAGCTGTCTATTATATGGGAGGCTATGAGAGCTATCATGGACACCACTGGACTGGTATCCTGTAAGGCTGGTTTCACATGTTTTCTTGTTTAGAGGCTAACCTTGGCTTTGGGCTGCAAAATAAAGTCTGCCATGCCTGTGCCAGCTTGGCGGCAGTATCTGCCCATGGTGGCACCATCTCGGTGGTGGCATATGCCCATGCCAGTGCCAGGTTGCTGGCTGTGTCTGGCTTGTGAGGGTTGGGGTAATTAGCCCCCTGTTCCTTATGGGCTCCAGTTGTGGCCCGGGGCAGCACAGGTGGGACCCATGAGGTGAGGATGGGGCTGGGCCAGGGGTTTAAAAAGGGCTGGGGCTGGGCCTAGGGTTTAAAAAGGGTGAGGATGAGGCCGGCCCTGCTGTGCTGAGGGGCTCTACATGGGGAGGGTCTGCCTAGGCATGCCTGCCTGTGGGAGCTGGCTGAGGAGTGAAATGAAGGGGCTTCCCCAGGCAGCTGCCTCCAGCAAGGAACAGCCGGTCCCCACAGCCGGGAAGGATCCCTCCCGGCCGTCCCCGACAGAGCGCACCACCGGCACGTGGTGCCGGGAGCTCGGTGCCCCCATCGGCCGCACGGGTGAGCCACCGTGTCTCTGGGAAGCCTCTTGGGAGAGGAGCATTGAGGCACCTGGGCGGGCGAGGCAGTTGGCACTGTGGAGGAGGAACGGGCAGAGGCTGAGAGAGAAGCCTCAGGGTGCCGAAGGTCTCCCGGCGGTGCCAGGAGCTGCGGTGAGTCGCGCATCCCTCGCGTGCGTCCGGGCCTCTCTCTGCCGTGCTTCTCCAGACCTCTGCCTGCCTCCTTGCCTGTACCTGCCTCTGTCTCCCTTTCAGGCTGTTTGGCTCCCCAAAGCTTTTTGCCCTTCTGCTAGTACTGCCCTCCACACCATCTGCGCATGTGCGTGCCAGAGAAAGAAAAAAATACATTCTTCTATGTATTTTTTTCTGTCTCTCTTGTTTTTTTTTTCCTATCTGTGCTGTACATTGTGACTTTTCAAATGTTTTTCTTTCTACTTTTACCCAGATGTCTAACCCTATTATTTACAGAGTTTTCTGTGTCACAGAAAACATTCTGTGCTTTTGAATGTTTTTCTCTATCTACTTTTATCCAGTTCACTGTCTGTATTTTCTATTTCATGCTCGTCTGTGCCATACCCTGTCGCTTTTTAGATTTTGTTTCTGTGTCTTTGTTTATTTAGTTTGCTGTCCCCATATTTTATTTTTTCTTCCTTTAAGGCCTTTCTTTTTCATTTTTTTCATGCCTACTTTTATCTAGTTTGCTATCTGTATTTTTAAATTTTTTCTTCTCTTCCTTCTACCCTTTTGCTTTTTAATTTTTCTTTCTATGTCAACTTTTATCGAGCTGTTTGTCCCTGTTTTTTAATTGTTTCTTGTTTGTCACATACCCTGTTGCTTCTTAACTCCACGCAACCCACCTACAAAATTTATCGGGCACCAAAGCCAGCTCAGGTGGGGGTCACTGCTGCACTTGTACTGCTTCTTGTAAGGCTTGTCCTCTGTTGGTTCAGGTGGTTCCGGCTATGGTAATTGGTATAACATGCAACTCAAATCCTGGGTTACAACAATTTAAAGGTATATCCATTACAATCTCCACCCCTGGTCCCTTTGGGCCAGGTTATAGGGTTTAACATTGCAATGAGCTCCTCCCCTTACTCCTAGCCTGGCTAGCAACAAGGGGTTTCTGCTATAGTAATTCCCATAACGTGCAACTGAAATCCCAGCTGACAACAGTTTAAAGGTATTTCCATTACAGTCTCCAGCCCCGGTCCCTTTGGACCAGACCATCGGGTTTAACACTGCAATGAACTCCTCCCCTTGCCCCTGCTCCGGCTTGGACTTATCCACAGACTGTAGTCCCTTCAGAAGTAAACTTGCTCCAACATGGCCTCATGCACAGCCACTGATGCTTCGAGGTGTACCTGCTGCAGCATGGACTTTATCCACAGCCACAGATGCTTCGAGGTGCTCCTTATCCAGCGTGGACTTATCCTTGGGCCAGAATCCCTTCAGAGGTATACCTGCTGTGGCACAGACATAACCATGGCCACAGACGTTTCAAGATATACCTGCCGTGGCATGGGCTTATCCATGGGCACGGACGCTTCGGGGTGTCCTGCTCCCACGTGGATTCATCCACAGGTCACAGTCCCTTTGACTCGAGTTCACACTGGAGTTCCAGCCCGTCCAGTCCAGGAGCACAGAAACAGCAGCGACGCCCTGGCTATCTGCCAGCCCAGGCGCGTCGCCATTGCTGTTATCAACATGTTCCCAGGCACAGCAGAGTAAGATGATAAGCAGTACAGCAGCACGGCAAGCAGCAAAGGTAAAAAAGCAGCCACTAACGAGCCCTAGACTGTAATATGCAGTAAGGCAAGCAAGCCCCATGGCAAGCACAGAAGCCTGCCGATTAATAGCTAAACAGCAATAACAACTATAACTTTGATCTAGCACATTCCAATCAAACCTGTCGTTATCTGGAACCCTTCGAGCCCCACGTTGGGTGCCAAAAAGGACTGTTGTGGTTTAGCCCCAGCCGGCAACTAAGCACCACACGGCCGCTCGCTCACTCCCCCCGCAGTGGGATGGGGGAGAGAATCGGAAGAGTAAAAGGGAGAAAACTCGTGGGTTGAGATAAAGACAGTTTAACAGGTAAAGCAAAAGCCGTGCACACAAGCAAAGCAAAACAAGGAATCCATTTGCTCCTTCCCATGGGCAGGCAGGTGTTCAGCCATCTCCAGGAAAGCAGGGCTCCATGATGCGTAATGGTTACTTGGGAAGACAAACGCCATCACTCCGAACGTTCCCCCTTCCTTCTTCTTCCCCAGCTTTATATGCTGAGCATGATGTCCTATGGTATGGAATAGCCCTTTGGTCAGTTTGGATCAACTACCTTGGCTGTGTCCCCTCCCAACTTCTTGTGTACCTGGCAGAGCATAGGAAGCTGAGAAGTCCTTGACTAGTGCAGCAACAACTAAAACATCTCTGTATTATCAACACTGTTTTCAGCACAAATCCAAAACATAGCCCCATACCAGCCGCTAAAAAGAAAATTAACTCTGTCTCAGTTGAAACCAGGACAGTACCTCTCGGTTTGTAAGAACATCTCCTCCCTCTTCCTCAGAGCAGTCTTTTTGTCCTCTCCTCCATCTCACTTGCTTCTAGTGGGTCAGTGTCTCCCTCGTGACCTCCGTACTCTGTTCAAATCCCCTCCCCAGTGCCTTTGTGCCCTCAAGCCGCCTTCTGTCTCTCTGGGCATCTCGGCACCCCTCTGTTTCTGTTGCGACGCTTCCTGCGAGCGCCCTCGTGTTCCATGGCCGTCCTTTAGTTCTGCAGCAGGCTTTGTATCTTTCTTACTCAGAGACAGCTCTTCCTCAGGCTTTCATTTTCCCTCAGAGCACTTTTACCTTTGCTCCGCCACGCTGGATGCCTCTGTTTGCCATGTCAGATGCCTCTGTTCGGTCCCCGGTTCCCTGAGGACATCTCTACTCTGTTCAGATTCCCTCCCGAGTACCTCATTGTGTCAGTAATCTTTTGTTTGTCTCTTTGTCCACGTTTCCCCCGCCCCCCGGAGCCCCCTCGTTCCTGTCATGACGCCTCCCGAGACTGTCCTCGTGCCCCACGGCACCCTTTGAGCTCTGCAGCCCTCTTTGTGTCTCTCTCTTATTTGGACAGAACCCCTCCTCAGGCTTTTGTTGTGCCCCACAGCTCTCTTACCTTATTCACTGCCATCTAGGATGTCTCCATTCGGTCGCTCATCCCCTGAGGACATTGCTGGGACACCCTCTTGAGTTTTGCGTTGCATGCCAGAGCCGCCTTCTGTCTGTCTCTCTCACTCTCGGCACCCTTCTTCTGCCGTCACCGTGCCTCCTGAGGCCGTCCTCGTGCCTCACGGCCCTCTGTGGCTCTGTAGCGCAATTTGCACCCTTCTTGCTCCCGAGAACCATTCCCGATGTCATCTTTCATCTCCAGGACACTCATGTTGTCCTCTGTGCTAGCTAGGACACCTCTGTTCAGTCCCTGGTCCCCTGAGGACATCTGTAGTCTGTTCAGATCCTGTCTGGACTTTTTCATCGTGTCCTCGAGCCTTCTTGTGTCTGTCCCTCTCGGAAGCCCTCTGCTACTGTCACGATGCCTTCCGAGCAGCACACTTTTAGCTCCGTAAGCCCCCTTTGGACTCGCTTTGTTGCAATCGCACCTCTCCTAAGATCTCTGTTCCCAAAAAAGAGTGCTCTTGTTCTTTTCTGTGCCATCTAGGATGCCTCCGGAGGCTTTCCTTGTGCTCCACAGCATTTTGTTTGCACTTTACCTCCCTTTTAGGGGTTTCTCTCATGACCCCTCTGGTGCCAGTCACCGTGCTTCCCGAGACCTTCTTTGTGTCTCGCAGTCCTGTTTTTGCTCCGTAGCGGACTTTGATCCTCTCTCGTTACCTCCGAACCCCGTCCTCCGGTTGGTTTGTGACTGGAGCGCTTTTATCATCCTGTCTGCCGTCTAGGGTGCCTCTATTTGGTCCCAGGCCTCCTGAGGCCGTATCTACTCTGTTCACATCCCCTCCATACTTCCTCCTCGTGTCCCTGAGCTGCCTGTCCCCTTCTCTCTGGCCCATTTGGGACCCCTCTGATGGTGTCACGGTGCCTATCGATGCCTTCAAGGTTGCCCTTAGCACACTTTTAGCTTTGTAGGGGACCTTGAACCCTTCTTGTTCCCTCAGAAGGCTTCCTGAGTCCGTATCTGTGATGCAGCCCAGGCATTCTGTCCTCTTTTCCCTCTAGCTGTGCCTCTATTTGTTCCCTGGCCCTCTGATGACACGTTTACTTGATTCAGATCCCCTCTGGATTTAATCGTCATGTCCCCAGTCCTTTTTCTGTCTCTCTGGCTCCCTCAGGACATTTTTTCTCCCAGTCACGATGCCTCCCGAGACCTTCCTTGTGCTCCATATCCATCTTGTAGCAATTTGAGCTGTAGAGCACTCATTTGTTCCTCTACGCTATCTAGGATCCCTGTGTTCAGTGCCTGGCCACCTGAGACCATCTGTACTCCGTTCAGATGATCACCCGTGTTCCTCCTTGTTGTCCCAAGCCGCCTTTTGTCTGTCAGCCCCCCTCAACATCCCTTTCCTCACAGTCACAATGCCTCCTGAGCCCTTCTTCGTTCTCCACAGCACCTTGTAGCATATTATCTCGCTTTCTATCGTTCTTGTTCCGTCAGAGCCTCCCATCTTTCTTTGCTACGCAGCGCTCCTTTATCTTTCTCTCTGCCATCGAGGGTGTCTGTTTGGTCCCTCTCTCGCTCAGTCATCTCTAGTTTGCCTAGATGCCCTCCTGAGACACCTCACTGTGTCTCTAAGCCTTCTTTTCTTACCCCGCCCGCTCCAGGCCATCGCCTGTTTGGGGCGGGCATCCGCCTGCCCGGAGCGTTGCCCATTTGCCCTATGTGGGTCCACAGTGTGAGTATCTATGATGTGCGTGCGCTAATCCCTTTCAGAGTGTGTCAGAGGGTCGGGATTTTGTTCTGTTTGGTGTCATGTTGTTCTGTTTTGTGCATTTGTTGAAGATTTGAGTTTCGTGCGGGAGGAAGCCAGCTATCTTAGTGGTTTTGGGATGAGGTGGGGTACATGTGTTTTAAGGTCATACCTTCTTTGCCAGGTGTTTTGAACTAATTGTATCTGATTTTCCTAGTGACTCACAAAGGGGTTTGAGGCACACCGATGGCGGGTGCTGTCGCCAAAAGGCAAAGCAGGGTCATAGCAGTCTTCCGTTTCTGGAGGTCCGGCTCAGCCATCTGCTGCAGAAATTTCTGTTATGTAGCAATGGGAATGGTAGCTTTCTTTTGATTTCCTGAAGAACAAGAGGCTGATGGAGCACGTTATAATGTGCATAGCACGTTAAATATAAGAGCATAATCGTTTTCTCTTCCTTTGGCAGTACAGGCACGCAAGGCCAGCCCGCATTCAAGGAACAGCACGAGGATATCCGTGTCGACCATCAGCGGAGGAAGGAAGTTTCTTTTGGAGGCCGAGGCGATGAAGCAGAGTCCTTATGTGTTCTGTTTGATCTTCAGCGTGGGTGAGGGGAGGGCCTGGGACATGCAAAACATGGTCCCGGACAGGGGAGCTGTCTATTACATGGGAGGCTGCGAGAGATATCATGGACACCGCTGGGCTGGCACTAGAACCCGGTGCTTGGCTTGACTGACCTGGCAGAACCATCCTGCCGTCTGAAGTAATGAATACTTCTGCACTGAGCTTTTACTAGCTCGGTCTTCATCACCTTTGGCTTTTCCTCATTGAGCTTGTATTTTGGCAAGAAGCATCTCTCATCCAGCATTTGGGTCTGAGGGGTTTCCATTAGACTTTGGGCGCCTGTCCTGTCATGCTCGGTATCTGTTTGCACTCAGGTCTCCTGTAACTCCTACGCAGTTTTGTCTTAAGACTTTATAGCGCAGTGTTATCTAATAGTAGCGTTCTGCATGCAAGCAGCTACGGGCAGCCCGGTCTCCTGCGCCATATACGTCAGCACTCTCGTGCGAGCGTGCTGCCTCCCGAGGGGTTCTCCATGCTGCAGTTTGTGGAGTCATTTGGGAGTTATTTGTCCATAAAGGAAGAGTCTGTGATTACACCAGCGACGGTCATTCGCTACCCGTACCTCTTTTGGCCTACCAGTCTCTGCCTATATTTGAGTCATCTGGCAGTAACTGTAATTTTTGTGTGTCGGTGGGTGGTTTGACGACTTCTTGCAGTTTAAGTAATAGATCTAGGCTAAGCAGGACGGTTGAGCCTCGGGCCGTGGCCTGCTTGGCGTTGCCTCTGGATCGACAATTAAGTTGAGACAGGTGGGTGTTTGTGGGGAAGCAAGTAGTATATAAATCTTCAATGGCAGGAGGACGATGTATCGTATTTTAATCTTGGGGTTTTTCCCTTGGTTTTGTTCCTCTCTCGCTCTCTTGTTGTTTTCCTTCTCTTTACAATTTATTATTATTATTTTGTTCCAATTATTAAAGTGTTCTTATTTCAACTCACGAGTTTTCTTATTTTTGCTCTTCCGATTCTCTCCCCCATCCCACCGGGGCAGGAGGGCGAGCGAGCGGCCGTGTGGTACTTAACTGCCAACTGGGGCTAAACCACAACGGTCCTTTTTGGCGCCCAATGTGGGGGCATGAATGGTTTGAGATAATAACAGATTAACCAGAGCGTATTAAGGAATTCAGATCTGTTAATAGTTGCGGGCCACGGTATGGATTCACCTGTTCTCGATATTGGTTTATCCGATCCACACCATGCTCATTTTTTTTCTGTACATGTTAAAGATCGGTGTTGGTTTTTGCAGTTTCCTGTGCTCTGCAGTGATTAGTGATGTTTTGCCTGGGAGATTTGTTATTAAAACAGTGACCTTGAGTTTACTTTGGCATCTAATTTTCATACTGAAACCATTACCGTGTGTCAGGTACCACCTCATGAAGACAATTAGCAATTATACTTCTTCCTCTGAGAGGTTTTTTTATGGAGGAAATACAAAACGGCACCTTGACTACCTTCTACAATGTTTCCTCCTTTGTTACAATAACTTTTCACTATCTTGAACATCCTTGGGTAGTTAAGATACGTCTATCGGTATCGCTCGGGAATATTGTTTTGGTTTTGTCTAAGGTTAGTAAGCAATTTAAGAATATTATCCAGAGATCCGCCCCAAGGCTGGTCTTTCTTTGCCACGCGGCACTCCTTTATCTTTCTCTCTGCCATCGAGGGTGTCTCTATTCGGTTCCTCTCTCGCTCGGTCATCTCTAGTTTGCCTAGATGCCCTCCTGAGACTCCGAGGCCCTCACTGGCTCTCCAAGCCTTCTTTTCTTACTCCGCTGCCTCCTCGTTCCTCTACTGCCTATAACAATGTCATCCGAGTCCTTTCTTGTACTCCACAACACTCTTGTAGCACTTTGGCTCCGTTTTGATTTTTTGGTTTATTTGTTTTGTCCACTTCAGAGCGTACTTCAGAGCTTTGCCATCTAGGATGCCTTCATTCAGCGCTCAGCCTCCTGATGACATCTGTATTTGGTTGAAAACCCCTTCAGAGTTCCTCATTGTTATCTCTGAGTCTTCTTGGGTCTCTCGGGCCCCCTCGGGACTCCTCTGCTCCCTTTACCAAGGTCTCGTGAGACATCTCCTATGCCCCAGAGCCCTGTTTTAGATTGGCAGGGCAATTTGCACCCCTCTCTTCCTCTCAGAACCCTTCCTGAATCTGCGTCTGTTACCAGTGTCAGTCTATGACCAGGAGAGCTCAGAGAAGGCTCCCTTAGGCTGTCATTTTTATAGATAAAGTGGTTGGCTCGTAGCCAAATTGCATGCGATAGGAAAGCTATGCGTGAGGCTCCTTGTACCCACAACTGTCTTTGTTCCTTGATAAACGAGTCTGTGAAAAGCCATCTGCTATTCATGTGTCAATCACATGATCGGTGTTCCAAGCTCATACGCGTCGATGCTCACCGTGTCACTCGGCTTCTTTGTGGGTTCTCAGGGAACAGATCGGAACCGGAGGAGTTCTCGGCCCGGCCGCGGCTCAGGCCTTTACCTCCTTTGGAGCCTGTACCCACCTATTGCTAGTTTGGTTAAGAGGTCGAGCGCATCCATCACGCTCCACCCCGTGACTACAGTCAATCCGCTTTATCGACTCATGGAGCGGTAGCACGGTTACCTCTTGCCTCTGTGTCATAAATATGTGATGTATTGCAGATCAGGGGTAAGAGTCTAATTATTTGATAAGCTGTTTAGTTTAAGCGTCCTAATTAATGTGAGTTATATACTCTTTTACGTACAGAATCAATTGATTGTATGCGTTTTACCTCCTGGACTGATATAATTTGTTTCATTTTTTGCCAAGCTTTCGTATACAGAACGATTATAAGCAATAAACTTAGTAAGGTTAAAACTAACAAAACTACAACAGGATGCAATGTAATCAATTTGCCATGTTGACCAGAGGGTTTTTCCCTCATTAATGTGTAGGGGTGCTGTTGTAGCAGGGTGATCTGTTTGCAACTTCAATTTACGTTGGGGGCATTCTGTAAGGATGATTTCACGTGTTTTCCTGTTTAGAGGCCAACCTCAGCTGTGGGCTGCAAAATAAAGTGCTTCTTGGCCTGTGGGGCCTAATTTTTGATGTAATCGTTCCCCCCGTCGGTACCATTTGGGATCTGGTGTATCTCCTGTTTTTGTTCCCCTAATTCTGGCTAATACATCTACTTGTTGGTGAATCATTTTGTGGCTGGTTGGTCATTGTGTACATGGCCTTTTTCCCATCCTAGTTTAAAGGGTGCCTGTTTGGCTATATCTAATAGTAATTGCCAGTCTTCAGTTCTCCAAACTGGGGATCTATTTACTTTCCAATTTAGGGCTTCCCGTTGACAAAGCCATTGCGTGGCACCTGCCCGCACGGCCTAGGAGTCGATATAAGATAACTTTTGCTCCGTTTTGTGCTGCTAGAACAACTGCCCTTAGTTCTCCCACTTGTGCACTACCTTCCCCACCTTCTATTACTTGTTTGCCGGCGGTAATTTCTAATGCAGCGGCTTTAGTACCGCCGTTTGCCGTTTACCCTCTTTGCCGAGGCATTGGTAAACCAAATGCCTTTGGTCGGTGTTTTCTCAGCGAGGGGAGGCGCATTGAGAATCGGTGAGGGTTTCCATGGCTCTTTTAGTGCTAGGGGGTCAGTGTTTACAGGTATTTGTAATTTGGAAATTTTTGTATGTCCTTCAGTCAATTGCATTTCATCTGCTACTCCTATCAGGTAGGCGTACCATTTTCCAGTGGTGGGTTTCTGTGCAATTCCTTCTGGTGGAGAAGTTTCCTGGATTGGGGCATCTGTAACTGTTCTATTTTACTTAGGGTGTGCGGTGGTATTGCCACACTACCTGCAATCTACCAAGTACCTAAAATGTTTACTTCTCTACTCGGTCCCTGACATCTTTCTAGTGGGACTTCAATTCTAGTGGGAAGCTGCCGCTTCCCCCACCTTTTCAGCGGAGGTACCTCTGATTAGGATATCATCTATATATTGGTACAGTTTCACATCTTGAAATGTCTTGAAATGTCTAGTCTTGAGTGAGACTATCTGTAAGAACTCGGCGAGCGCAGCGTGAGCAATCGGGGGTGAATGTTTATATCCCTGTGGGAGTCTGTTAAAAGTGTCTTGTATGCCTTTCCAAGTAAAAGCAGATTTCTCTTTATCCTCCTCCTGCAAGGGGACCATAAAGAACATATCTTTCACATCTAGCACTGCCGTCCACGGCTGTGCGGCCGGTTGTAGCGTGGCTGTCAAAGTTGCAATACTAGGTACTGCAGCCATTAGCAGAGCTGCGTTGGCATTTAGGCACCGATAATCGTCAGACACCATCTCCCATTTGGCTTTCGGACTGGCCATACCGGTGAATTGTATGGGGAGTGGGTTTCTGGAAATAATGTGCCATTTTTCCAAGTCTGCTATTACTTTGGAAATTCCATTTTGTGCCGCAGCAGGAATCGGGTATCAGAGTACGTTAGTAGTCTTGGAATCGGGGAGCGCAGGGGCTGCGCGGAGTACGTGCGCTGCATTCTCCTGATTTCTGTCGGGGTTAGGGTTGATATTTGAACCGCAGGACCATACGCTGCTGTCAGGCAGGCGCCAGGTTCAGCTGTTCAAAACATCAAAACTCAAAATATTTTCACTGTGATCTTTGATTGCAAAGCAAGTAGACGACATGCACTTCTCGCTCGGGAGCCATAAATTAACTTTCACGGCTTGGCAAGTAACGCTCGCTCCGTTCACTCCGGTTATTTTAACTGTCTGCCGTCCGAGTCTGTCGCGGATGGAGCGATGGTGCGCTTCACTCGCAACAGAGAAGTAAAAATATAGTTTATTGATACAGAATAGGGAGTTAACAAAGTTCAATGCGACAGTGTTTAACAAGATTTGATGGCGAGGTACACTTGATTATTTACTGCATAGAGGACAGGGTCAGACAAAACCGTCAGGGAGATTCTTCCGTTGAGTCATGAGGTTCGGAAAAAGATCCCCTTGCTTTCTAAACTCCTCCTCAGAGAGGA
Source organism: Mycteria americana (assembly GCF_035582795.1). NCBI lineage: Eukaryota > Metazoa > Chordata > Aves > Ciconiiformes > Ciconiidae > Mycteria > Mycteria americana. The sequence continues at coordinate 11,744,033 of NC_134382.1, forward strand.
GTCTAGGTGCGGCTAGATCCAGTCCTAGTCCCAGACTCGGTCAACGGTTTATGTCTAAAGGACTATATGTGCGCAATCAATCCTTTATATCACTTAGCTAAGATTTCAAAGTTTAGCATGCTATTAGTCACTTACCGAGAACCTGTTGCGGCAAGGAATCTCTCAACCTTGAGGAGTAACCTTGAGAGGCATCCCCGCTCAAGGGGAGATCCCGGCGTGCAGCCCGCTGCCGTGCAGGAGAGCTCCAAGGGCTCTCGGGCCGCTCGCTATTTATGGGGGATAAGATGATTGACCCATAGTCATATTTGCATGCCGACCACAGATTTGAGTTTCTTCGGTGGGCGCATTGCACAGTAGCCCTAGGCTCTTGTGTTGCTGTCTGTCTCCTGAATCCACTTTGAGCCGATGCAGCCATCGTGACCAGATGCATCCATTACAATCGCCACCGGTGGTTATCACCTGAGCAGGGTTGCAGGAGATAAAGGTCGGGGGCTGGGGAAGCACACCGTCACAGGGTCGCACGCCCAGCTTCTCGGCATTTTGTTGTGTTAGTATTGAAATTTCTGCTTCCGTATCTATTAGAAATGTTATCGTTTGTCACTGAGGGCCAACTGGAATTAAAATATAAGGGCCTCCTTCATGTAGCCATGGCTAGGCTTCCACTTGCTGGACAGACCGGCCCAATTGCTCTCCTGGCGTTATTTGTTTTTTGATCTCAAGCTTTGTAATTCCTCCTTAAGGGGGAGGAAAGAGTTGTCGCTCGCTCTCGGAGCTGGCAATGGCGCCGGAGTATTTGGAGTACGTTCTGTCCTTTCTCCGTCGCCATGTTTCTGAAACGCTTGAGTTAGATTCAGGATAACGCTAGTAGGCTGTCCCTTAATCGCAGCTCTGGGAATGCCCAGTGCCAATGCTCTCCTCCACACTTCATTTCTCTACTCCCGAGACTCTGCTTGTGAGTCTTGAGGTGTATTTTCCCTTGGTTTAGTTCCTGTTCCCTGTGGGGGTGTTTGTTTTACCGGTCGCATTTGATGATCTCTTGTTTGGGATCTTGGGTCCCATTTCTCGGTTGACAGATCATCCCACCCTAATCATGGCTACGATTTACAATACCGTGCGTTAATTCTGCCCACGTAGGGAGTTGTCTGTGGGGATCATCACCGGCAAATTCCTCATTTTGCCCTGTGTCTCTTTTACTCTCATCCCATTTTGCAATTAAATAAGGCTTAAGAATTGCCAGGGCTCCCCTAATTAGTGGCTTTAGCCTGTTGTAATCTGTCGTAGCAGATATCGGGGTGTCACTGGACTCTCCACGTTTATGCATATGCAGGTGGCTTTGGCGATGGCAGCGGAGAGTTCACTTAGGGAATGGACGGGACTTACAGAAGGTTCACCTCAATCCAAGGCATCTATTCCCCCAGCCCAGTAGGCTACCCTACTGGTGACAGAATGGCCTTCATCTGTCAGGTTGGGTCCTAGGTTTAAGGAAATTCCTCTACCCCAATAACAGTTTGCTTTGTCTCCACTCAACATTATTCGGTCACCACCGCCGAGGCAGACGCACCGCAAATATTCAGTTTCAGTGTCACGTAGCTTTCTGCTGTATTTCTCATGTAATTTTGCCAGTTGTAATGCATCCTATGGAGTGCTTTGCATACTATATCGCTGACCGCCTCCTCCAGGTCCTTCAGAGTATTCTGCTTTAATAATGGGCCTAGTCTTATATTCAGAGGAGTCCGGAAAGGGTAGCGGGTTAGCATTTTCTTCTTCACGGTCATCTGGATCACCCCAGTATCACCATCCCAATCCTCTGGGGACACTATGAGTTTCCTAATTGGCATGGCATTAGGGGGATGCAGGGCTGCATGAGCACCATCTCGATCTTTTCTTCCAACTTTTGTGTTTTCTCCTTTTCTTCCTGTAATTGTTGCTGCAGCTGCTCCATTTTCAAAGACAGTATTAATTCAGCTGCCTTTCTGCCTTTTATTTCTTCTTTTAGGTCCTGCTCCTTTTTATTGTTCTTTTTCCTATCCCGATAAGCAGCTTCTAAACAGGTACCTAGCATTTTGCCAGTAATTCCTTTCCCTTTTCCATCCTTTGTACGTCCCCTGGCCACTTTTAGCTGTTCTTTCACGGCTTCCTAATTATGCCACTTATCACGAGCCCATTCTTCTGAGAATCTGGGACTCGGACTTATTCCACGCTTCCATAAGTAAACAGCAATACTACTTGCCATCCTGCCAACGACACCGGTTTGTTGCAAAAGAGCTCTTTAGATTGCTTAAAAAAAGAAGATCACTGTCAAAGGTATTGGAAAAAAATGGTTTTAATATGATGTTGTAAAAGTGCAACTTAACAAAGTTCAGTGGCAAGGTTCACTCTATTAATTACTGCATGGAAGAAACCTACAAAGGAAAATTGGGTTACACTCGAGTTAGAATGATTCGTAGAGAGACCGGGAATACAAAAGGGTACGGAGGACCCTCCCCTTGAGTCACCGGGTTCGGAGTAGACCCCTTGCTTTCTAAACTCCTGATGGAGCTTAGGTGCGGCTAGGTCCAATCTTAGTCTCAGACTTGGACAACGGTTTATGTCTAAGGGATTACATACGCAAAATTTATCAGTGTTGCCCTACTACAAGGTTATGCGTGATATAGGTCACTTACCAAAGATCTGCTGTTGGTATAAGGTCTCTCTGCCTCGAGGAGCGACCTTGAGAGGTGTTCCAGCTCAAGGGGAGATCACCGCTATACAGCCACGCTGCCTAGCAGGGAGAGCTCAAAGGCAGCTCGCTTTGGCTGTCATATTTATAGATAAAGCAGCTGGCTCGTAGTCAAATTACACACGATAGGAAAGCTATGCGTGAGGCTCCTCATACCCACAACTTTCTTTGTTCCTTGCTAAATGAGTGTTGGAAAGGCCATCCGGTATTCACGTGTCGATTGCACGATCGATGTTCCAAGCTCATATACGTCATAAGACAGCTCAGGTTGGGTTACCGCTGCACTTGCACTGCTTCTTGTAAGGCTTGTCCTGCATTGGTTCAGGTGGTTCCTGCTATAGTCATTCCCATAGCATGCAAGTCAAATCCTGGGTTACAACAATTTAAAGGTATTTCCATTACAGTCTCCACCCCTGGTCCCTTTGGATCAGACCATTGGGTTTAACATTGCCATGAGCTCCTCACCTTGCCCCTGCTCCGGCTTGGGCTTATCCACAGACTGCGGTCCCTTAGGGGAGTACCTGCTCCAAGTGGCGCCTCATCTATGAGCCAGTCTCTCCAGGGCTCTACCTGCTGCAGCATAGACTTATGCACAGCCACAGTCGCTTTGAGGTGCCCCATTCCGGCGTGGCCTTCTCCATAGGCCACCGTGCCTTGAGATATATACGCACTTCAGCACGGCCTCGCCCACAGCCACAGCCCCTTCAGAAGTAAACCTACTGCAACGTGCCCTTACTGACAGCTGCAATCCCTCCAGGGGTGTACCTGCTCTGCCGTGGGTTTATCTAAGGCCACATGCTTTCAGGTGCTCCAGCGTGACCTCATGCACAGCCACTGATGCTTCAAGGCGTACCTGCTGCAGCATGGACTTATCTACAGCTATAGATACTTTGAGGTGTACCTTTTTCCAGCGTGCACTTATCCTTGAGCCAGTATCCCTTCAGAGGGATACCTGCTGCAGCACAGAAATAAGCATGGCCACGGATGTGTCAAGAGGTACCTGCTGTGGCATCGGCTTATCCACGGCCACAGACACTTTGGGGGGTCCTGCTCCCACGTGGAGTCATCCACAGGTCACGGCCCCTTTGACTAGAGTTCACAATGGAGTTCCAGCCTGTCCAGTACAGCAGCACAGAAACGACGGCGATGCCCTGGCCATCTGCCCGCGCAGGTGTAGTCTAACAGGAGCTGGTGGAAGGCCAGGGCTTATGTAAAGCTGATAAGGGGGATTCAGACTGCAAAGGGGAACGTCTAAACAAGCATTAGTGTCCTTGGAAGTAAAGCACATCCTGGAGAAATAGGAAAGCTAATTACCATGTTTTGGGAACCATGTGAACCTACTAGTAGAAGTGTGATAAAAAGCACCCTCAGGAAAACTGTCCTCCTTATCATACTAAAAGTCACACCTCTCGAGCCGGAGACCCCGGCCCAAGCACAGTGCCCTCACCTCTGAGCGTGTGCAGCACATTGAAGTAGCGCTGTAGCTTTAAGTTGAAGTAAGAGAAATGTAGACCAATAGAAAACTGCTTTGTGTAACTACTTATGCCTAAGTATAACTAGACCGTATAAATACCGTACCTGCATGACCGAACTTTGCGCTAGCTTTGCGGAGCTACCGCCTACCACCCATCTCTGCACAGACATGAAATAAAATACCTCTGCCCTGTGTGTATATTGGCGTCTTGCACACAGGGTAAATGACCTCACGCTTGTGGGATAACAGTTTTGACGCCCCAGATGGGACCGAGCTGACAGCCTCGCCCGGTTCGTCTTGCCGCATCCGACAGGGAGAAGAGGCCTGAGCGGACTCCAGCGCGCACCGACCTGTCGATCGAGGACTCCTTCGGCTCCTCTCCTGCAGTCGGGCGGTAAGCGACGCAACGGTGCAATGCTAGTGAAAAGAGGTATTTTTTGGGGATTGGAGAAAAGGGGGATAGGGGCGAGATCTCTCGGGAAGCAGGCAGCCTGTGTTCTGTTCTGGGCTCCGCATAAGACGCACCAGGAAAGACACGTGGCAGTAGCAGAGTTCTGTTTGTTTCTCCACGCTGTCCCGTTCAACAGAGGGAGACGTCCCTCGTTCTGGTTTGTGTAGAGATGCTGGGGTTTTCGGTACCGATACGGGCACTGCCGCTTCCCAGGAGGCACCCCTTTGCTCTCCTCTAGGATGCATCCTGAAGCATTGCAATAAATTTGGGGGGGATCCCATGACTAAAAATCAGCTAAAACGCTATCGTAATCAACGGTGGCCACAATATCCATGGGAAGATGGTGAAAAATGGCCTGAGAATGGATCCTTGAAATATAACACTATATCGGAATTAACGTTGTGTTGTCTGAGAACTGAAAAATGGGATGAAATGCCTTAGGTGGATATATTTTTTTCGTTAAGGCGCGATTGGGATATTAGGAAGAAAGGTGGTTTAGTGGATTCTAAACATCAGATTGGAATATATGTGTTAAAAGAGAAAAAAAGTGAAAAACCTCGTTGTATTGAATGGGAAAATTCGGAAGAGGATATTCAGCTGTCGGTAGCTCCCCCCAAACAGCCCAAATCTGGTAGCTCAAGTGGTGATGGAGTTGTGAGTGCTATCTCTAAAAGAACAAGGGGAGAGAAACCGATAGTTCGATCTCCCCTCGGACAGGCTGTAGGGCCTGAAGGAACAGCGGTATCCGTACACGTACCTTTTACTGCTTGTGATTTCTTAAACTGCAAACAGGCAGTCGGATCCTATCGAAACAATCCAGAAGGAATGTATAGTACTGTTAATCATGAGTCATAATCCTAACTGAGGAGTTGTACAGGCTCTCCTAGAATATTTGTTTCCCACTGAGGAGAGGAGAAGAATTTTAGAGAAGGCCAGAGAGGGACTGATCCAACAAGGCGGGGGGGTGCCTAATACCAATACGTACCTCCCGAAAGAGGATCCGGAGTGGGATCCAGACACAAGTGTGAGGGATTAGAGAGGGTAAAGGAATATCAGAAGTGAATTTTGTATGGGATTCAACATGGAGTGCAAAAGCCTAAGAATTTATCTAAACTATCTGAAGTAAGGCAGGGGCATAAGGAAACCCCGTCAGCCTTCTCTGAGAGATTGTGTGAAGTAGCTCGAAAACGGACAGATCTGGATCCGGAAGGTGATAGGAATTCAAAGTTATTTAACAGGCTGTTTATCGGTCAAGCGGCAGCAGATATAAGAAAGAGATGACAAAAGGTAGGGGGCGAGGATGGCATGACAGTCTCACGGTTCTTCTCAATCGCATATAAGGTATGTAATAATCGGGAGGAAATAGAAGAGAAGGAGAAGCGGGGACGAGTAAAGCTGCAAGCTTCTTTGTTGGCTGCCTTGACGGAAAAACAAGAAAGAGGGAGAGAAAATACAGGAGGTGAATTTTGTGGGTGAGGAAGGGGCTGTAGAAATAATAGTAGAAATGGTTATGACATTCCCCTGGGAATGAATCGGCGTGCAAATTGTAAGCAAGAGGGCTATTGGAAAAAAGATTGTCCACGCCGTCTGAGTAATGCGGAAAGAGAGACCGAAGAAGGGGTTGGAGTCATGACGGAGATTGACGGGTTGGACTGAAGGGGGCCAGAGCAATCTATTAAAGCTTCCCCAGATGATCCTCTGGTTCCAGTCAAGCTGGGGAATGAAATAATAGATATTTTTTTTATTTTTCATTGATAGTGGAGCCACACATGCTGTAGTAAGTAGTTGTAGGGGACTCTCCTGATTTCAGCTGAGATAGAGTTAATTTTCTTTATAGTGGCTGGTATGGGGCTATGTTTTGGAGTTGTGCTGAAAACAGTGTTGATAATACAGAGATGTTTTAGTTGTTGCTGCACTACTCAAGGACTTCTCAGCTTCCCGTGCTCTGCCAGGTGCAGAAGAAGCTGGGAGGGGACACAGCCAGGATACTTGATCCAAACTGACCAAAGGGCTATTCCATACCATGTGACATCACGCTCAGTATATAAAGCTGGGGAAGAAGAAGGAAGGGGGGATGTTCAGAGCGATGGCGTTTGTCTTCCTAAGTAACCATTACGCATCATGGAGCCCTGCTTTCCTGGAGATGGCTGAACACCTGCCTGCCCATGGGAAGGAGCGAACGAATTCCTTGCTTTGCTGTGCTTGTGCGCGTGGCTTTTGCTTTACCTATTAAACTGTCTTTATCTCAACCCATGAGTCTTCTTACTTTTGCTCTTCCGATTCTCTCCCCCATCCCACTGCGGGGGGAGTGAGCAAGCGGCTGTGTGGTGCTTAGTTGCCGCCTGGGGCTAAACCATGACAGTCCTTTTTGGCGCCCAACGTGGGGCACGAAGGGTTTGAGGTAATGGCAGATTTGATTGGAATGTGCCAGATGATACAATTTATAGCTGTTATTGCTGTTTAGCTATTAATTGGCAGGCTTCTGTGCTTGCCATAGGCTTGCTTGCCTTACTGTACGCTAGAGTCTAGGGCTCGTTAGTGGCTGCTTTTTGCTTTCACTGCTTGCCGTGCTGCTTATCACCTTACTCTGCTGTGCCGGGGAACATTTTGATAACAGCAACGGCGATGTGCCTGGGCTGGCAGATGGCCTGGACATCGCTGCTGGTTCTGTGCTGCTGTACTGAACAGGCTGGAACTCCAGTGTGAACTCGAGTCGAAGGGACTGTGACCTGTGGATGAATCCACGTGGGAGCAGGACACCCCAAAGCGTCTGTGCCCATGGATTAGCCCATGCCAGAGCAGGTATATCTTGAAATGTCTGTGGCCATGGTTATGTCTGTGCCACAGCAGGTATACCTCTGAAGGGATTCTGGCCTAAGTATAAGTCCACGCTGGATAAGGTGCACCTCGAAGCATCTGTGGCTGTGGATAAAGTCCATGCTGCAGCAGGTACACCTCGAAGAACCAGTGGCTGTGCATGAGGCCATGTTGGAGCAAGTTTACTTCTGAAGGGACTGCATTCTGTGGATAAGTCCAAGCTGGAGCAGGGGCAAGGGGAGGACTTCATTGCAGTGTTAAACCTGATGGTCTGGTCCAAAGGGACCAGGGGTGGAGACTGTAATGGAAATACCTTTGAATTGTTCTATCCTCTGATTTGAGTTGCATGTTGTGGGAATTACTATAGCAGAGCAGGCACCCCTTGTTGCTAGCCAGGCTAGGAGCAAGGGGAGGAGTTTATTGCAATGTTAAACCCTATAACCTGGCCCAAAAGGACCAGGGGTGGAGATTGTAATGGATATACCTTTAAAATGTTGTAACTCATGATTTGAGTTCCATGTTATAGGAATTACTACAGCCGGAACCACCTGAGAAATGGAGGAGAAGCCTTACAAGAAGCAGTGCAAGTGCAGCAGTGACCTGACCTGAGCTGGCTTTGGCGCCCAATAACTCCAAGAAACACACCACCTCTCCTGTCCTGAGTAACAACCATAAGAGATGAAGACCAAAGTCATGGACTAAATGAACTCAGTGGACATTTTGTGGACATTTATGGACATTTTGCAAATATTTTGTAGGGGTGGTCCATAGACTAGGAGACTGGTATGTGTGTATTATATCAAAGGGTGGGAAGGGTGATGGTGGGTAATGAGAATGTATTGGATAGCGTGAGACCTGAGCATGACGTAAATGGTATGGAATAAGGGGTGGATACTGTCCTGCTTTCAGCTGAGATAGAGTTAATTTTCTTTATAGTGGCTGGGACGGGGCTATGTTTTGGATTTGTGCTGAAAACAGTGTTGATAATACAGAGATGTTTTAGTTGTTGCTGCACTAGTCGAGGACTTTTCAGCTTCCCATGCTCTGCCAGGTGCAGAAGAAGCTGGGAGGGGACACAGCCAGGATACTTGATCCAAACTGACCAAAGGGCTATTCCACACCATATGATGTCATGCTCAGTATATAAAGCTGGGGAAGAAGAAGGAAGGGGGGATGTTCAGAGCGATGGCATTTGTCTTCCCCCAAGTAACCGCTACGCATGATGGAGCCCTGCTTTCCTGGAGATGGCTGAACACCTGCCTGCCCATGGGAAGGAGCGAACGAATTCCTCGCTTTGCCGTGCTTGTGCGCGCGGCTTTTGCTTTACCTATTAAACTGTCTTTATCTCAACCCATGAGTTTTCTTACTTTTGCTCTTCCGATTCTCTCCCCCATCCCACCGAGGGGGAGCGAGCGAGCGGCTGTCTGGTGCTTAGTTGCTGGCTGGGGCTAAACCATGACAGGGACCCTTAAGTAGAACTAAAATAAGCGTTGTTGGTGCAAGAGGGAAAAAGACTTTAAGGCTGTTTTTACAACCTATGGAATGTTCCATTGGAAACACTAAATTAACTCCTGAATTCCTTTAGATGCCAGAATGCCCCGTACCATTGCTTGGGTGGCATTTACTTGTAAACTGAATGCACAACTAACTTTTTCTGAAGACTCTATTCAGTTGCATATTCCTCCAGAGACTGCCTGGAAAGCCCAGATATGTTTGTTTATCGAGAAAGATCCTAATGAAAAAATGAATATTTCAGAGGACATACTGAATGCGGTCATACCCCCGGTGTGGGCATCGGAGATACCCGGACGAGCAAAGAACGCGACCCTGGTAAAGACCGAACTGAAACCAGGAGCTCAATCGGTAAGAAAGAAACAATACCCCGTTAAGCCGGAGGCCCGAAAAGGATTAAACCTATAATAAGCTCCTTTTTAGAACATGGAGTGTTAACGGGAGCGCCAATCGGAATTTAATACTCCCATCCTACCTGTAAAGAAGCCCCATTCTTCTGAATATAGACTGGTACGGGACTTAATGAGAAATTAACGCAAGGACAGTAGACGTCCACCCTCTGGTTCCAAATCCATATACCCTTCTTACTACAATCCCTAACAGTAATACTTATTTTGCAGTGTTAGATTTAAAGGATGCCGCCTTCTGTATACCTGTGGATGAGCAGAGCCAGACCATCTTCGCCTTTGAATGGGAGAACGCAACTCCAGGACGAAAGACGCAACTCTGCTGCACCGTCCTTCCCCGGGGATTCGAGAACGGCCCTACCTCATTTGGTAAGGTACCGGCCAAAGAATTGGAACTATGGCAAAACGATCGCGATGCCGTAACATTGTTGCAATATGTTGATGATTTGCTAATTGGTTCTGACAGTTATGAGGCATGTCTGGAAGCCACCACCAGTTTGCTTAACTTTCTGGGCTTGGCAGGGTATCCGGTTTCTAAGAAAAAGGCTTAGCTGGGGGGGGCGGGGAAAGGTGCAATATACGGGGTTTCAAATCACCAAAGGACAGAGAGAATTAAGTACTGAGAGAAAAGAGGCCATTTGTAGAATTGCTGTACCGACATCAGAGAAGCAATTAAGAGGATTTCTGGTGATGGCCGGATGGCGTCGCTTACGGATTCCCGATTTTGGACTAATTGCCAAAGCACCGTATGCTGCTGTGAAAGGACCCGAGGGGATTCTCGAATGGACACCTGAATGTAGGAAGAGTTTTGATGAAATTAAAAGGAAACTCACGGAGGCTCCCGCTTTGAGACTCCCGATTTTGAGGAAACCCTTCCGATTATATGTACGTGAACGATAGCGAGCGGCATTAGGAGTTTTGACACAAAGGTTGGGGAGCCGGAAAAGACCGGTGGGATACTTTTCAAAGCAATTAGATGAAGTCAGTAAAGGTTGGCCTGCTTGTTTGAAGGCAGTAGCAGCTACTGCAACCTTAGTTGAAGAATCTGAGAAGTTGACGTTTGACCAACCTATTGCTGTATTTGTACCTCACGCCGTGTCTTCTTTTCTTGAAAATAAAGGGCATTAGCGGATCTCCCCACGCAGGTTAGCTAAATATCAAGCTGCGCTGCTGGAACAAGATGAAGTTGTAATCTCCCCGACCTCTGCTCTAAATCCTACAACTCTGCTCCCGATTTCCAAATCCAGTGAATTGCATCGTGACTGCTTAACAACCATCAAACCAGCATACTCTAGCAGGCCTGATCTGCGAGACAAACCCTTATCAAATGCAGAACCAGAGTTATTTACTGATGGAAGCGGTTTTATGTCGGAAGGAAGACGGAAAGTTGGATAGCCAGCGGTAATGCATTCTCAGGCCTTAGAAGAGAAGCTATATCTTTGCCTAGTAATACATCTGCTCAAAAGGCAGAATTGGTTGCGCTAACACGAGCTTTGGAGCTTAGGGAAAGCGAGTCGATATTTACACAGATTCTAAGTATGCATTCGGAGCAGCGCACGCACGTGGGACAACTGGGAAAGAAAGAGGACTATTAAGTTCACACGGGACTCCGATCAAATATGGAACAGAAATAATGAAGCTCTTAGAGGCAGTCCTTCAACCAAAGGAGGTTGCTATAACGCATCGTAAAGCACATCAGAAGGGAAACGATGAAATCACAAAGGGAAATCGAAAAGCAAACCCGTTAGCAAAAGAAGCAGCATTACAGAAATCAAAATTTGAAGGGGCTTTAATTCCAGTACCCCTTTGGAATTATCCGCCCCCACAATATACCGAGAAGCAAAATCAATTGGCAGAGCAATTAGATTGTTCCAAAAGCGATCCGGGTCGGTGGGTGACACCACTGAAGCAATTATTAATTTCTGAAAAGATGATGGAAATTCTACTTGAGAAACTGCACCGAGAAACACACTCGGGAGCAGATGCATTAGGACTAATTGCCAAAAGACACGTCATTGGGCCAAGAACGCAAAGCCTAGCAGATATAATAGTTAAAAAGCACGCTATCTGTCGTGCCAATAACCCCAAAATTGCAAAGAAAATAATGGGAGGAATCGTAAAATGAGGAACAACTCCCGGGGAATACCGGCAAATAGATTTTATGGAATTGCCGAGGCGTAATCTGTATAAATATTTGTTGGTAACGGTAGACCGTTACCAACCTTTTCTGGTTGGCCCGAAGCTTTCCCCTGTTGTACTAACAAATCTAAGGAAGCGATTAAAATTTTATCGCAAGAAACTATCCCCAGATTCAGGGTTCCAGAAGGTATATTCTCCTATAACAGACCCCGCTTTATTGCAGAAATAGCGCAGGGAGTTTTTAGATTTCTAAATGTTAAATGGGATTTGCATACCCCTCGGAGGCCACGGTCCAGTGGCAAAGTAGAAAGAATGAATCGAACGCTAAAAAGACAGATTTCTAAAGCGTGCCATTGAGGAAACTCAAAGGAAATGGGTAGATATTTGAGCCATAGCATTAATGAGAGTAGCAATTACACCCAGAGCTAGGGAAACTGTTAGTGCATTTGAGATCCTGTATGTGAACGGTATCCAATCGATCATTTAACCGCCATGGGAGACCGCATGCGTGTCAAGGGACAGGCTGTAATTAAAGAATATTTGATTTTTCTCTCGTAGAATTTATCCTCCCTGAGTAGGTAGCTAAACCAGGAGACTCCCGTTCCCTTGGACACTCCGATACACCCATTCTAACCAGGAGACACGGTCTACGTGCGAACTTGGAAAGATGAGCCCTTGAAAGAAAAGTGGAAAGAACCTTATACGGTGCTATTGAAAACATATACAGCAGTAGAGGTGAATGGGATTGACTCCCGGATTTGTTATACCAGAGTTGAAAGGGTTAAATCCCTGACTAAAACCTTACTGTGATACATAGACTCACGGGTTTTTTTTTAGTTTCGCTCACATCCTTGTTCTCTTTTGTTCTTTTCCCCTTTGCAAAGATAGTTTTAGTTACCTGCTGAGCAGAGTTGATGGTAGGACATCTCCTGTAACTTCTTACCCGATAGGACTAAACACGCCTTGAGCAAGCTCGTTCGGCTTCCTAATTAAATCACAGATAACAGGAACTCGGGACCTTTGTGCCGAAGAGAAGCACCAAAGAACCAGTTTAATTCGACCCCCTTGTAACATTCCCAGGCCGAAGGAGGACCGATGAGCTAAGTCAATGGCTATCTATGGACAAAGGAAGCCCAAAGTTCAACTAGCGGACAACGTGAGGAAGACTACGGAAGACCACCGGGAGGGTGAAGAGACCCTAACCCTAATTTTACTGCGCATGCTCGGACTACGTAAATGAACTCTGGGAACTCATCACCATAAAACTGCCCTTTTCAGGAAATCTGATGACTACGTATGATTTTCCTGTATATGAACCGAGGTGTTGCGCTAACCCGGCGGAGCGATCCCCAGCCAGCGCTGCCCAGCGCTGCAATAAAGAATACCCGCTTAGTAGTCATCCCGACTATCGAGTCCCGATTTCGGCTTTTCACGACCGCAGAGTAAAGGCGGCACCAGACCAGGACAAGCGGATCTCTGCGCCAACTGGATAACTGAAACTCTGACTAACCAGGGACTGTCGATGAATCATATCAAGGTTTTTCTTTTAGAAAAGTACTATTAGAATTATTCCTAGGACACTCTCAGAAACTGTTATTAATTGAGCACGGTCCAATAAAAATTTTATCTCTGACATCGATTAACCTAGCATTTACTTTTCATAACAGATATCTAGTCTTAAAACTTGTCCATTTCTTTGGAAGAATCCATTACATCAGCGGTATAATGGCCTGTTTGCCATTACGTAAATCTGCAGCCGATCCCCTCGAGCGGGGAATTTTAGCTTTAGATTTAAAGCAAAGCTATCTTCATTCTCCAAATTACCTGCTTTCAGAATAGAATGCGGTTAGCGAACGCGACTAGAGTAGGATTACAAGATTTAAAATACTCAGTGACAGGAAACGTCAAAAATTACATTGCGGAATAGGCTAATCTTAGATTTAATGTTACTACCGGAACACAGGGTATGTCGGTGCCTAAAACTGAAAAACAAAGATCGTTGCATCCATATCCCCAATATAACCGAACATTTAGCTCAACAACTAGGTGAAATAAAATAAGTGGCAAAATCAAGTAGAGATATTCAGGCCTCTAAGCAAAATGTTACAAAGGTTTGGGTTCTCCCTAACCCCGCACGGTTGGCAAGTTTACTTCAAACGATGATTATAATTGTAATCGTCGTGATATTCATCTGTATTGTTAGCGGTGCCTTAACATGTGTTACACGACTAATTGTACAAGTTACTACAGGAAATAATATACTATTAATGAGAACTAATAATGAGACATATGGGGACTATGAAGAAAAGTCTCACAGTCACAAACGGGGAAATTGTAGTCTAACAGGAGGCGGTGGAAGGCCAGGGCTTACGTAAAGCCGGTAAGGGGGAATCGGACCGGAAAGGGGAACGTCTAAACAAGCATTACTGTCCTTGGGAGTCGAGCACATCCTGGAGAAATATGAAAGCTAAGTACCACGTTTTGGGAACCATCTAAACCTCCTAGTAGAAGCGTGATAAGAAGCACCCTCACGCAACCTATCCTCATTATAATACTAAAAGTCACACCCCTCGAGCCGGAGACCCCGGCCCAAGCAGAGAGCCCTCGCCTCTGAGCGTGCGCAGCATATTAAAGTAGCGCTGTAGCTTTAAGTTGAAGTAAGAGAAATGTAGACCAATAGAAAACTGCTTTGTGTAATTACTTATGCCTACGCATAACTAGACCGTATAAATACCTTACCTGCGTGACCGAACTTTGCGCTAGCTTTGCGGAGCTACCGCCTAGCACCCGTCTCCGCGCAGATACGACATAAAATATCTCTGCCCCGTGCGTATATCGGCGTCTCGCACAGCGGGTAAACGACCTCGCAGTCATGGGATAACGCAGGCACGTCGCCGTTGCCGTTATCCAAGCGTTCCCAGGCACGGCAGAGTCATGCGATCGGCAGTACAGCAAGGTGTGAAAGCAAAAAGCAGCCACTAACAAGCACTAGACTGTCATATACAGTAAGGCAAGCACGCCCCACGGTAAGCACAGAAGCCTGCCAATTAATCGCTAAACAGCAATTAACAGCTATAACTTTGGTCTAGCACACGGCAATCAAACCTTTCGTTATCTGGAACCCTTCGAGCCCCACGTCGGGCACCAAAAAGGACCGTCACGGTTTAACCCCAGCCAGCAACTAAGCACCGCTCAGCCACGTGCTCACTCCCCCCTGGTGGGAGGGGGGAGAGAATCGGAAGAGTAAAAGCGAGAAAACTCACAGGTTGGGTTAAAGATGGTTTAACAGGTAAAGCAAAAACCACGCACACAAGCAAAGCAAACCAAGGAATTTATTCACTCGTTCCCATTGACAGGCAGGTGTTCGGCCATCTGCAGGAAAGCAGGGCTCCATTATGCATAATGGTTACTTGGGAAGACAAAATGCCATAACTCAGAACATGTCCCCCCTTCCTCCTTCTTCCCACACCTTTATATGCTGAGCATGACATCATATGGTATGGAATAGCCCTTTAGTCAGTTAGGGCCAGCTGTCCCAGCTGTGTCGTGTTTGTGTCCATCGCCCCCCCCCCCCCCCCCCCCCCCAACTTCTTGTGCAGCTGGCAGAGCATGGGAAGCTGAAAAGTACTCGATTTAGTATAAGCACTACTTTGCAACAACTAAAACATCTCTCTATTATTCACAGTCTGTTCAGCACATATCCAAAATGTAGCCCCATACTGGCTACTATAAAGAAAATTAACTCTATCCCGGCCAAAACCAGTACAGTCTCTCCGGCCTCTTCAGGACCTCTCTCACCCCTGTGACGATGCCTGTCGTTCTGTCAGAACCTTTGGCTAAGCTATCTTTGCGCTCCACAGCAGTCTGTCTCTTTTCTGCCTTATAGTATGTTTCTGTTTGGTATGTGGCACCCCAAAGATGTCTATCGTCGGCGCAGATCTCCTCTTGAGTTTTTCAGAGAAGGCGATAGCCTTCATCTGTTTTGACGGACGCGTCTCCCGTGGTGTTTTGTGCTGTGCTTTGCAATTTATTTTTCTTCTAACTACCTAGGTGTTAATTAGGCTGCTCCATACAGCCTCTCATACGTTTCTTGTATTTCCATGTTTTTTTCAAGTTTTCTGTCCTTTGGGACTCATGTAGTTCTCTTAACGGAGTCAGTCGGAGAGACCGTCGAGGTGCCTCTGAATCGTTAGTGATTTACAGTACATAGTTTATTTTGCAACCAGAGATATTTTTGAGAAAGGATTCTTACAGGATCTAGATCTGCTTTGTCATTCAGTCCCGTCCACAACGTAGTTCTCGTAGAAGTTAGGAAGCATGTGCCGTCTTGCTAGAAATGAAGCATAACCCTATAGCATTTTGTTATTTTCTATTGGGAACTAAAGCATATCAATTTTGATCATACTATTGATATTGCATGTAACGAGCTACTTTCCTACACAGCTTAGCATGACATCTATCTTTTTCTATCTACGCCCCAGAAAAATTAAGTTTAATTTTTTACCCTGTCACATCATCGATACAACAGATGTAGTTGTAGAGTAAAGGAGTTGTAGTAAAAAAAGTTGTAGATCGTCGTCATCTCCAGTAAGGGTTGCTTTTTCTGTCTAGTACTTTGCATGCTGTAAAATTAAGGCCGATGAAAAAACTCCCTGCTGCTCCTGTGGCTGCCTTTATGCTTTCTGATGGTTTGTCCCTCCCTGTTCCCAGGGGATTGTGGGAAGGGTGGTGGGCGGGGCCTGGGGTATATGAGCCACAGCCTCTCATCAGGGAGCTCATTCTGCTCCTGGGCTTCTTGGGTGTGTGTGCTGTTCCTTCAGTTGATTGCTGGTTTTGAGGTAGCTTTTGAGCTAAGCTATTTGGGTAGTTGCGTTTCAATATTGAGAGATGTGGAGGTGTCTGTTTGAGTTAAGGGCTTCAGGTCCACTCAAGGTTTCACCAGCACATATAAGAGAAAGTACATTTATATGCAGGTTTTTTTTTTTTCCAATGAGTAATTTTATATTGCATGTTTGGGGTGTCAAGATGGTTTAATAGTATGTTTTGGGGTTTTTTCCTTGTTCTCAGTGCATTGTATTTTTCTGGCATTCCTGCTTTATTGAAGATGGAGTCTTTTTTTTTTTTCCCCTAGTTTGGCTGTATACTGTGGAAGTTGTTGATATCCTCTCTTTATAGGACCGATGGTGAGGTGATCTAGCAGGCATTAAGGTGAGCACCTCATACGCATCTGTATATTGTAGCATTTCTCAAGAAAGCAGCCGGGACATGAGGCATAGCGTGTTTGAGGGTATGGAACGGCTCACTGCCTTTCCCGATTGCCCCCAGCATACCATGTTGTCTCTTGAAATTTTGCAGTTTGTGGCAGGCCCCTCATAGATTATAAGCATCAGGACCTCTCTTATTTTGTGGGCCTGTAGCAGAGCCTGGAGTCCGTGGGAAGACAGAAGATAGGAGGCGCTCACAGGGCACAGCTCGGAAGAGCAGCTCCCAAGGAGCGGCCGATACAGGGGGTTCAGGGGTGCGAGTACAGTGCAGGAGCTGTTGGGAAAGAGTGGGGTCTTTCCCTGATAGTTCAGGAGAAGAGAAGGGGTTTCTAAAGTTTTGGGACCGGGGGATGGTTGGGAAAGGGAGGCGGGTTCACCAGCGTTTCTCAGATGGGTTTTGCACTTGGATTTGGGTGTCGATGAGGTCTGTATTTTTGTCTCTCCACAGCTGACGGGAGGTATGCCAAAGTCGCAAGAGAGGCAGCGTAAACTGTCTAGGCCTCCTCATCACAACATGCAGGGCTGAACCTCATCTCGGAAAGCATGAGGTATATTAAAATACATCCTCCAGAAGTCGGAGGTCTCTGCTCCTCTGTGCCTTTTTCTTACTTCATTCCCTGACTGAATTTTTCCATCCATCCCTTCACTGTCCCTGTGGATGTCACAGTCATTATTATTTAGAGGCATTGACTAGGCACTTATTTCCAGATTTCTTGTATCATTGTCTTCCTCGGAACTTCTTGGAGAAGAGGATGCGTATTCTTTGTGCTTGTAACAATCTCCAGCCAGGGCTGTGGGTTTCTTTAGCTCGGTCCTGGGCACACAAGCTTTTCCTATTATTCCATTTTTGCCTTTTTCCTGAAGTGTCCAATGAGGTCTGGTCTAGTATCAGTCATGGCAGTTAGGTTCTCTTGTTCTTGTTCAGCTGTTGTGTTTTTAGGCCCAGTTTCTGTAGTCGTAAGGTGTCCATTTTAGATCTTTGAGTCACCATGTCCCACCGCAGTGGTTTTTCCATCGGCCGCCTGCCGCTGTAATTCCCGAAGGGGCTTTGTAGGTAACTGGGCTCAAGGGTCTCGAGCCGCCGTCACGGTGGACCTCTCATCCTCGTGGCTTCATCTGTCAGGCAGTCTCGGTTGCTTCACGCTCGGTTGCTTTTCTTAGGCCGGCCGGGCATTGAAGATTACCGTTCCCGAGTCCTCAGAGATGGACCGACTATACAAGCGGGCTCCTGTTGTGGCCAGTGACCCCGAGGTAGAGCACAGGAGGTGAGCAGAGCTGTGTTAGACTGCTGGGGGATAGGATATGTCTGGGATGTGACTGTTAAGCTAAGGGAAAGAAGAGCGAAGGGTGTATACCATTTCTGGGTGTTACTGTGTGTGTTTTCTTGAACTCGTGATGTTGCTGACTCTGTATGCCAGAGCGGAGCACACAGCACAGGTCGCCAAGGTTAGCGGAGCAAAGGGGCCAGAAGGGGTAGGCTTGCCGTTTGTTACGGTATTTGCCAGCATCCGGTTGACTTTGTTTTATTCTCGCTGCAGATGCACGGTAGGGAGCCGAACACCGAAGGGAGGAGGAGAGCGGAGCGCAACGAGAAGGTAGGTCGGCACACGATGACGGAAGGAACGTGCCACTGTTAGTGCCTACGTGACTAGTTAATGCTCTGTTTGGAAGGTGTAAAGCGACCCACAAAACAACCTGCAGAGCAGGATGTCCGCACCCGAGCTTGTCAGCCAAGGCGAGCGATGAACACCAAACCGTAGCGGCGGTTATTTTTGAGGGGTAGATCTGCGAGCGGGCGACCGCTTCCAGGCCCAGCGGTCACTTTGTATCTCTGGTTTTCTAGGTGCTGTGGATGATGCCTGGCAACCGTGGGAAAATATCTACTAGCCAATATGGGTTTTTTTTGTCAAGGATGGATTCGGGCTCCTGGCCCTCTGAAAGCTAAGTTGAGGCACCGGCGCTCGGGAGGGGACGAGGTCGGCAATTGCACGAAGGGGTTGTAAAGATAGCGTAGGGGAGAGGGCTGTCCAGGAAGGGTCCCCTTTGGGCAGGTAAAGGGAGCAGGTTACTCATCAGTATGATGCTAGCATGTTCTGGGCAGGGCAGTTCCAGCCTGTGCCTGTTGTTGTGTAGTTTGTGTGGTCCGTCTTGCGCGTCTTTGAACTTCCTCGGGTCACGATACGTTCTCTTGCGCTCGAGGAGCACGGCGTGTGCCTTCAGTGCAATACCTATGGTCTCAAATGCCTGTACTCATTGGCATAGCATCAATTGGGTGCTTTTGTCTCGCATCTCAGAAGTTTCTGGATGGTCCTCTTCCGCAGCGGCGTTCCTGGCTGCGTGAGCAGGTCTGATCTAGGCATCTATTTTAGGGCACCGGGACTTTTCCCCACATCCTCTCTTCTTAGGTCTCGAATCCAAGCTTCTTGCACAGACATCCTCTCGGTTTTGAGAGTAACTTCTTGTCACGGGCTGTGATGTTGTACTCCTTTTCTGGGGTTGCCATAGAGCCTCCTCACATCACCATCGCAGCCCCGCAGGTCTTCTTGCCTGACTACATCTTCCGTCTGGGTGTCATTTTTCTTGCTGACTGTTCTCTCATCTCTGAGGCACCTTGTTTGTAGCGTTCTCTTTAGCGTTGGTTTGTGCGTGTGCGTGTTTGGCTTGGAGCTGCCCTGCTGGGGGGTATAGAGTCAGGGCTGGGCTAGGTTGAATAGCAATAAGAATAGCTATGGCTAATCTGTTGATATGTCTAGACTGAAGCAAAGGTTGTACAGTCACGGGGGACGGAGTAGCTGTTGGCAGCGGGTGAGGACGGTGACTTATGTAGTGTTTTGCAGGTGCCAAGGGGATGACTGGAGGTGTGTGGGAGAGGCAGCTGGAGTGCTTATTGAGCAGAAGGAGTCTCAAAGGTGTTTAGGCTTGTATGTGTAGAGCTTAATGTTTGATTTATGTATTTCCTTTAATGGCAGGCTGTAGCTCAACTGTAGATGGTGTTCCTAAATAGGAACAAGGCCTCTGGAATTGTTAAGATAGTACTCTGCATCTGTGTGACTTTTTCCATGATATTATTTTTGCAGATGCAGAGGGACAAGGCACGCAACTAAGCGCAGCGTAGGAGAGCGGAATGCCGTAAGAAGGTGGGTCGGTGTGTGGAATTAAAGGGAAGATGTGATCAGTGTGGCTATGTGACTACATTACGGTATTTCTATTTTTCTTACTGTGAAAGCGTGAAGCAGTGAGCGATGTGGGATAAGGGCACCGTAGCTGACTCGGGCAAGGTGAGCGTCGATTGGTGGGCTGATGTAGAGGTTACTTCTCAGGTGTTGTGTTGCTGGTGCAGTTTATAAGCAGCAAATGTTAGCTGGCTTTTACAGGTGGTGTGCAAACCTGAATATGGAAAACCAATGAGACGGAGGCCAGGTGGGTGAGCTGTCAAGGGAAAGGAGTGTGAGATGGGGATCACTATTGGCAGGCTTTGGCTTCAGGCTGTATCTTGGCATGTGCCTTACTGCTGGGTTTTTTTCAGGTGAAGTACCCAGGCTTGGAGGGGTGTTGCCGTGTACTGACGAGGGGTCCGAGAAGGTGAGGCAGTTGTGGGCCAGGCTGGCATCTAATAGCAAAGTACTATATGCTAATGAGTTGAATTT